>NC_080042.1:46058549-46421729 GCF_012489685.1 Lotus japonicus | reverse complement strand
AGATCGTGAGTTTTCTAAAGGCATTTTTGAATCTCTGAAGATGTCTCATGAAGGAAACAAGAAAGTCAAAGAATCAAAGGCATTGTCTTTGATCCAAAAGTATGAATCCTTCATCATGGAGCCAAATGAGTCCATTGAAGAAATGTTCTCCAGATTTCAATTGCTTGTAGCTGGCATACGACCTCTCAACAAGAGCTACACAACAAAAGATCATGTCATAAGGGTCATCAGGTGTCTTCCTGAAAGTTGGATGCCTTTGGTGACTTCAATAGAGCTCACGAAGACGTTGAGAATATGAGTTTAGAAGAACTCATCAGCATTTTGAAATGCCATGAGCTGAAACGCTCAGAGATGCAAGATCTGAGGAAAAAGTCCATAGCCTTGAAATCCAAATCTGAAAAGGCTAAGGTTGAGAAGTCAAAGGCTCTTCAAGCTGAAGAAGAAGAATCTGAAGAAGCATCAGAAGATTCTGATGAAGATGAGCTGACTCTGATCTCCAAGAGACTCAACCGCATCTGGAAGCACAGGCAGAGCAAGTTCAAAGGCTCTGGAAAGGCAAAAGGAAAGTATGAGTCCTCAGGCCAGAAGAAGTCTTCAATCAAGGAAGTCACATGTTTTGAGTGCAAAGAATCTGGGCACTACAAAAGTGATTGTCCAAAGTTGAAGAAAGACAAGAAGCCAAAGAAGCACTTCAAGACGAAGAAGAGTCTGATGGTGACATTTGATGAATCAGAGTCAGAGGATGTTGACTCTGATGGTGAAGTCCAAGGACTCATGGCAATTGTCAAAGACAAGGAAGCAGAGTCAAAGGAAGCTGTTGACTCTGACTCAGAATCAGAAGGAGATCCTAACTCAGACGATGAAAATGAGGTATTTGCTTCTTTCTCTACCTCTGAACTGAAACATGCTTTGTCTGATATCATGGATAAGTATAACTCTTTATTGTCTAAGCATAAAAAGTTGAAAAAGAACTTATCTGCTGTCTCCAAGACTCCTTCTGAACATGAGAAAATTATTTCTGATTTGAAAAATGAAAATCATGCTTTGGTAAATTCTAACTCTGTGCTTAAGAACCAGATTGCTAAGTTAGAAGAAATTGTTGCCTGTGATGCCTCTGATTGTAGAATGAATCTAAGTATGAAAAGTCTTTTCAAAGATTCCTAGCTAAAAGCGTGGATAGAAGCTTAATGGCTTCAATGATCTATGGCGTAAGCAGAAATGGAATGCATGGCATTGGCTATTCTAAACCAATTAGAAATGAGCCTTCTGTGTCTAAAGCTAAATCCTTGTATGAATGCTTTGTTCCCTCTGGTACCATATTGCTGATCCTGTACCTGCTAAAATTGCTAAAAACCCTCTTAAAAAGGGATCTTTCTCTATGACTAAATATCATGCAAATATTCCTTAAAATATTATGTTGAGACACCCAAGGTGATCAGAACCTCTGGGGTAACTAACAAAAGAGACCCAGAAAGTGGGTACCTAAGGACAAGATTATCTATGTTGCAGATATCCTTGATAGCTCCACTGAAACACCAATCATGGTATCTGGACAGTGGATGCTCGCGTCACATGACGGGAGAAAAGCGTATGTTCCGAGAGCTGAAACTTATGCCTGGAGGCGAAGTTGGCTTCGGAGGAAATGAAAAGGGTAAAATTGTTGGTACTGGTACTATTTGTGTAGATAGTAGTCCATGCATTGATAATGTTTTATTGGTAGACGGCTTAACACATAACTTATTGTCTATAAGTCAATTAGCTGACAAGGGTTATGATGTTATATTCAATCAAAGTCCTGCCGGGCTGTAAGTCAGATCGATGGCTCTGTTCTGTTTAACAGCAAGAGGAAGAACAACATTATAAGATCAGATTATCTGAGTTGGAGGCTCAGAATGTGAAGTGCCTTCTGTCTGTTGATGAAGAGCAGTGGGTATGGCATAGACGGTTAGGGCATGCCAGTATGAGAAAGATTTTCTCAGCTGAGCAAGCTAAATCTTGTCAGGGGCTTACCCAATCTGAAGTTCGCTTCAGACGCTCTTTGTGAAGCATGTCAGAAAGGCAAATTCACAAAAGTCCCTTTCAAGGCAAAGAATGTTGTCTCAACCTCAAGGCCGTTAGAACTTCTGCATATCGACCTTTTGGACCAGTGAAAACTGAGTCTATAGGTGGCAAGAGATATGGGATGGTTATCGTTGATGACTATAGCGCTGGACATGGGTAAAGTTTCTAACCCGCAAGGATGAGTCTCATGCTGTGTTCTCTACCTTCATTGCTCAAGTGCAAAACGAGAAGGCTTGTAGGATTGTGCGTGTCAGAAGTGACCATGGTGGAGAGTTTGAGAATGACAAGTTTGAGAGTCTGTTTGATTCCTATGGAATTGCACATGATTTCTCTTGTCCCAGAACTCCTCAACAAAATGGTGTTGTTGAGAGGAAGAACAGAACTCTTCAGGAGATGGCTAGAACCATGCTCCAAGAAACTGGCATGGCTAAGCACTTTTGGGCAGAGGCAGTAAATACAGCATGTTACATTCAGAACAGAATATCTGTGAGACCAATTCTGAATAAGACTCCTTATGAATTGTGGAAGAACATAAAACCCAACATTTCTTATTTTCATCCTTTTGGCTGTGTTTGTTATGTTCTCAATACTAAGGATAGATTGCATAAATTTGATGCTAAGTCTTCTAAGTGTCTATTACTTGGTTATTCTGATAGATCTAAAGGTTTTAGATTTTATAATACTGATGCTAAGACTATTGAAGAATCTATTCATGTTAGATTTGATGATAAGCTTGACTCTGACCAGTCAAAGCTAGTTGAAAAGTTTGCAGATTTAAGCATTAATGTTTCTGACAAAGGCAAAGCTCCAGAGGAAGTTGAGCCAGAGGAAGATGAACCAGAGGAAGAAGCTGGTCCCTCTAACTCACAAACTCTGAAGAAGAGCAGAATCACTGCAGCTCACCCTAAGGAATTGATTCTGGGCAACAAAGATGAACCAGTCAGAACCAGATCTGCCTTCAGACCCTCTGAAGAGACCTTGCTGAGTCTGAAAGGATTGGTGTCCTTAATTGAACCCAAGTCCATAGATGAAGCTCTTTAGGACAAGGATTGGATTCTGGCCATGGAAGAAGAATTGAATCAATTTTCCAAGAACGATGTTTGGAGCTTAGTGAAGAAGCCTGAGAATGTTCATGTTATTGGAACGAAATGGGTATTCAGAAACAAGCTAAATGAGAAAGGAGAAGTAGTCAGAAACAAGGCAAGGCTAGTTGCTCAAGGCTACAGCCAGCAGGAAGGAATAGACTACACTGAAACATTTGCTCCGGTAGCAAGACTGGAGGCAATTAGACTGTTGATCTCCTTCTCAGTAAATCACAACATAGTTCTACATCAGATGGACGTAAAGATTGCCTTCCTAAATGGTTATATCTCAGAGGAAGTCTATGTTCATCAACCCCCAGGTTTTGAAGATGAAAAGAAACCAGACCATGTGTTCAAATTGAAGAAATCACTCTACGGTCTGAAGCAAGCTCCCAGAGCATGGTATGAGAGACTTAGCTCATTCCTTCTGGAGAATGAGTTTGTAAGGGGTAAAGTTGATACAACTCTTTTTTGCAAGACTTATAAAGATGATATCTTAATTGTGCAAATTTATGTTGATGATATTATATTTGGTTCTGCTAATCAATCTCTATGCAAAGAATTTTCTGAGATGATGCAGGCTGAATTTGAGATGAGTATGATGGGAGAATTAAAGTACTTTCTGGGAATACAAGTTGATCAAACACCAGAAGGAACATATATCCATCAGAGCAAGTACACTAAAGAACTTCTGAAGAAGTTCAATATGCTGGAATCTACAGTGGCCAAGACTCCAATGCATCCTACATGCATTTTGGAGAAAGAAGATAAAAGTGGTAAAGTATGTCAGAAGCTCTATCGTGGAATGATAGGTTCACTTCTATACTTAACTGCATCTAGGCCAGACATATTATTTAGTGTTCACTTATGTGCTCGTTTCCAATCAGATCCAAGGGAAACCCACTTAACTGCTGTTAAGAGGATCCTAAGGTATCTGAAAGGCACCACTAACCTTGGCTTGATGTATAAGAAAACATCAGAGTATAAGCTTTCAGGTTATTGTGATGCTGATTATGCTGGAGATAGAACAGAGAGAAAAAGTACTTCTGGAAATTGTCAATTTCTGGGAAGCAATCTAGTCTCATGGGCAAGCAAGAGGCAATCAACCATTGCACTATCAACTGCAGAGGCAGAATATATCTCAGCAGCAATATGCAGCACTCAGATGCTCTGGATGAAACATCAGCTGGAGGATTATCAGATCCTTGAGAGCAATATCCCAATCTATTGTGATAACACTGCTGCAATCTCATTGAGTAAGAATCCTATCTTGCATTCAAGGGCAAAGCACATTGAGGTAAAGTATCACTTTATTAGAGATTATGTACAAAAGGGCGTACTTCTTCTGAAGTTTGTTGATACTGACCATCAATGGGCAGATATCTTTACAAAGCCCTTAGCAGAGGATAGATTTAATTTTATTCTGAAAAATCTAAACATGGACTTTTGTCCAGAGTGAAGATGGATCAGAACCTCTGACTATGATACTTCTTGATCAGAAGATGTCTAGTCCAGAAGGTAACTCAATCAGAGTGTGTGTGCCCACTGGTACTGACTCTGAAGCTGAGACAACAACACGTGTGTCAGAATTTCTGATGCATAATTCCTTGTGCCCGTGTGACAGTCTGTTATGATTGCGTGTAGATATGCTTATCTCCTGTGTGTGATTGTGTATTTTACTGTTACTATCTATCTTTAATTTTCAACCGTTGATCTTAAAGTGCTTTTTGAATCAACAACGGTTATTTGATAAAACCCACTATACACACACGTTCTCGTTCACTTCCGGTTTTCACTCTCGCACTCTCTGCTTTTCAAAACCGCCTCTTTCTTGATTTCTCTCTCGATCTCTCTTCATCCTTCAAACTTCATCTTCTACCTCAAACCTTCAACCTCTTCAAAATGGTGAGACAAACCAGAAGATCTACTGCAGATGCACCTCAGTTCCCTCACATGGTAGTTGGTTTGGCAACGGGTCAAAGGGGCTCTGAGAACCCGGCACAAGAACAAGTTCAAGTTCAAGAGCAGATTGTTCCAATTGCAGAACGGGGCTGTGCCGTTCACTGCGTATTTGCTCCTGAGGAACTCCAAGTCCTGGCAGAATGGAGATTCGACCTCGACAACCTGGCTGCAAATGGGTTTGATCTTCGTCCTGAAGTCCAAGCTCAAGGTTGGGGAAACTACTTCAACCGACTTCGAGGACCGGTGTATGAGAAGTTGGTCAAGGAATTCTGGAAGCACGCCGACTGCGATGATACTCAAGTGGTATCTCATATTCTTGGCAGGAAGATCATCATCACGGAGAAGTCATTCGTGAATCTGCTAGGTGCAGACACTGCTTATGGGTTTCGATTCCAATTCACTGAGTCGAAGCTGAAACCCAGCACCAAAGACAAAACCAACCAGGCCCTGTACACCACTTTCAAACCGGGCAAGACAAGTTACAAGGTGATGGACCTTCACCCCAAACTCAGGATCTGGCACAAGATCCTGCTCAACTGCATCAATCAGAGACCGAAGGGCAGTTCCCCAGATTACATCAACTTCAACCAGAAGGCGATGCTGTTTTTCATTCAAGACAAGAGGAAGATCTGCCTTCCCTACTTCCTGTTCTCCTACTTGAAGGAGTGTATCCGGAAGTCTAGGACTACTGCCTCAATCAAGTCAGCAATCAAGTATATCCCCTTTGGGAGACTGCTGTCTGATCTCTTCATTGAGAGTGGCCTCATTCAAGACCTGATCAATGCTGGTTGCACAGAGGACTTGAGCACAATTGTCAGCGATGTCTTCACTGCCAACTCTCTGAAGAAGATGGGTTTGGTCCAGAAGAAGATTGCTCCTGCTCATGAAGACACATCTTTTGAGATCAGAGGAAGAAGGATGCCTCTAAATGACTACCCACTGTGGACTCAAGCAGACAATCCTGAAGCCATCAGATGCTATGTTGAAGACCTCAGGGCTCAAGGATTCGAGATTGATCTTGATGATTTCTTCAGCAGACTGCCGCCAGCTCCAGAGTTTCCTTCTCCTCCCAAGAAGAAAGCTCAGAGGAAGATGGTTCTGGAAGAATCCTCTGAAGAATCTGATGTCCCTCTGGTCAAGAAGACAAAGAGAAAGCCTGATGATGGTGATGATAGTGATAGTGAGGATGGTCCTCCAAAGAAGAAGCAGAAGAAGGTCAGAATCGTGGTGAAGCCTACTCGGGTGGAACCAGCTGCTGCAGTGGTCAGAAGGACTGAACCTCCTGCCAGAGTGACTCGATCATCAGCACATTCAAGTAAGCCTGCACTTGCTTCTGATGATGATTTGAATTTATTTGATGCACTTCCTATTTCTGCCTTGCTTCAACACTCCTCAAATCCCCTCACTCCTATTCCTGAATCCCAACCAGCCGCACAAACCACCTCTCCACCACATTCCCCACGATCCTCCTTCTTTCAACCTTCTCCTACCGAAGCACCTCTCTGGAATTTGCTTCAGAACCCAACCTCTAGGTCAGAAGATCCAACCTCTCTCCTTACCATTCCGTACGACCCATTATCTTCTGAACCCATCATCCATGACCAACCAGAGCCCAACCAAACAGAACCACAACCCAGAACGTCTGATCACTCTACTCCCAGAGCATCAGCACGTCCTGCTGCCAGAACCACGGATACAGACTCTTCAACAGCCTTTACACCTGTATCCTTCCCAATCAATGTTGTTGATTCTTCTCCCTCCAATAACTCTGAATCAATTAGAAAATTCATGGAGGTTAGAAAAGAGAAGGTGTCTGCCTTGGAAGAGTATTACCTTACCTGTCCAAGCCCTAGGAGATATCCTGGCCCTAGACCTGAACGTCTAGTTGACCCAGATGAACCTATCTTGGCCAATCCTATCCAAGAGGCAGACCCCTTAGTTCAACAAGCTCACCCTGTCCCTGACCAACAAGAGCCCATTCAACCAGACCCTGAACCCGAACAATCAGTGTCTAACCAATCCTCGGTTAGATCACCTCACCCTCTGGTTGAAACTTCAGACCCTCACCTTGGAACCTCTGAACCCAATGCTCCCATGATTAACATTGGTTCTCCACAAGGTGCCTCTGAAGCTCATAGCAGCAATCACCCAGCCTCTCCTGCACCCAACCTCTCCATAATTCCCTATACTCACCTTCAACCCACATCTCTCTCTGAGTGCATCAATATCTTCTATCATGAAGCCTCCTTGAGGCTCCGCAATGTGCACGGTCAGACTGATCTCAGTGAGAATGCTGAAAATGTGGCTGATGAGTGGAACAATCTGAGCACTTGGCTAGTGGCTCAAGTTCCGATTATGATGCAGCTCCTGCATGCAGAGGGCAGTCAGTGCATTGAGGCTGCAAAGCAAAGGTTTGCTAGAAGGGTGACTCTTCATGAACTAGAACAGAGAAAGAAGCTTCTTGAAGCTATTGAAGAAGCCAAGAGAAAGAAAGAACAAGCAGAAGAAACTGCACGTCAAGCAGCAGCTCAAGCTGCACAAGCCAGACTTGAGGCAGAGCGACTTGAAGCTGAGGCTGAAGCTCTTAGATGCCAAGCACTTGCACCAGTTGTGTTTACTCCTGCTGCTTCTGCTTCCATTCCAGATCCTCAAGCTGCTCAGAATGTTCCTTCCAGTTCTACTCAGACAAGCTCATCCAGACTCGACATCATGGAACAACGTCTTGACACTCATGAATCCATGCTGATTGAGATGAAGCACATGATGATGGAACTTCTGCGACGCACTGACAAACCTTAGTTTTAGGATCTCTTCTTTTTCTTCTTTTTCGTTACCTTTGTTTTCCTTTGTTAAACTCTGTTTCTTTTTATTTATTTATTCTCTTTTGTTCGTTTGTGATTATATATGCATAACTATATACTTATGTCACATATGTTTGCTAAACTCGTTTTATTCATAATTGTTTTGTGTTTACATCATATTTCTTTCCATCATATAATTTAGAATGGAGGATCTCTCCTCATTCTTCTGCACTCCTGGCGCTGCTCTGACCTATCCTTCTCCAGACGCTCCAGTTCATGCTGGATGTTGCTGAGCCTGATCTTTAGCTCATCCCTCTCCAGAATCTCTTCTGAAGTCTTGAGCTTCTCTTCCAAACTCTCTTTCTCTTCCAGCAGCTTGAGTTCAAGCCGGCTGAGTTCTTGCACCTCCTCCACGAAGGCAAGAAATTCCTTCAGGTCTCTCTCCAACTCTGGACGCAGGTCCTCTTCCAGCAGTGTCCGTGTCAGCTCCGCGATGGTAGTTGCACCCTCTGGATGCCTGATGTTCAGGAACAAGTCCTCTTCAAAGGCCTTCTTCCTCAGCTCTTCTAGTGCTACGTTGTATGATGCCATTTTTTCTTACTGAAAATTATTCGAGGTGTGAAACTTACCTTTCTCTCCAACGCTTTTTATAGGCTTCACTTTCTCTCTGAAAGTTAATGCTCTTACAGTTTCTCGAGGTTAAGTTCTTGGTAACTAACCCTTCTATTTACTCACTTGACCGGTGGTAAACGTTCATCCCTTGCATTAACTCTTCTATTTATTTTCGCCTAACTCTGATTCTTACATCGTTTTCATTTTCTTTTAAACTTAGACCTTCTCTAAGGGGGAGTACCTTGTACTTCAAGCTAAGTTTTTCACACCCCAAGCTTTTTGCTTATGACAAAAAGGGGGAGTAAACCCAGTTTTTGATTTGTAAGATGTGTTAGTGTGACTTATTTTTCTTTTGGAGATTTTAAGAGTTCCACCTTCATGACCATAGATGTGTCACTGGGCAAATACAAGGAATACATTTCACTTCTTCTGAAGTGATTCTAAGTTGACTCTGATACCCAAGACTCTGATACCTTGTCCATGACTCTGATCACTTATGCGCTCTGATTATTCGTTTTTCATCTATGTCATAAACTTTTCACTCTGAACTCTTATATTTTTTAGCTCAGAATCTAGACTTTACTAACGTTTTCATCAAGTATTAGATTCAGGGGGAGCTAAGCTCAGAATCAAGCAGTGACTTGAATTCAGAATGAGCAAGATAAACTATTCACATCAGGATAAGTCTTATTCTATATCTCTAAACTCTGAGTGAATTCAGTTTAATGTTTAAGAATTGTTCATCAAAAATCTTAGTTTTGTCATCATCAAAAAGGGGGAGATTGTAAGATCAAGTTTTGATCTAGTAGTACAACTCTATGTTTTGATGATTACAAGTTAACCTTTTGATATGAACAATTGTGGTACTCTAACGTGTTTTTCTGAGTGTGCTATTTACAGGCTCTGACCTCAACTCAATCTCACACAAATCAGAAGCACTGTGTATAAAGGGTAACCCAAGCAACGCTTTCGCATTCACCATGTTCAGTATGAACAGTGGAAAAGCTTCAGAAGTTCTGAAGCTATACAAACTCTGATGTGGACTCAGTCGCTAGAAGCTCTGAAGATCCAGAAGTTCTGATAACCAAGAAACACTGAAGGTTCAGATGTTCTGATGGTGTAGAAGACTCTGAAGATCCAGAAGCTGAATAGTGGAAACTCTGAAGTCCAGAAGCAAGAAACTCTGAAGGCCATGTTCTTCCCTCTGAGTTCAGAATCAGAAGATACAATGGTCAGAGGATCTGTGCTTTCCCTCTGACTCTGATCAACCGGCTTCACAAGTTCCAATATGAAGTATTCCCCTGATCAGAAGTCTCCTAGGTTAAAAGGTCAAGTCGCTATCCAAGTACAAAAGCAAGTGTACCTTCCTGACGACCTACCTAACGTTCTCAGCCACAGCAGAAGCTGGATTTTCCAGAACTGCCCTCCAACGGTAGCATTTCCCATGCAACGCTCAACCCTAATCCTTGGAGTATATATAGAGGCTGAAGATTGAAAGAAGCGGCTAAGAAAAGAAAAAGAAATACACACGCGCAAGACATATTCAAAATATTCTAAGCTTTCTTTCATCTGAAATTCATTGTGTTTACTATTAGCTTTTTAGAAGCAAATCTCTTGTAAACAATTCTTTGATAAACAGTTTGTTTAGTTCCTTTAGGAGATCAAGGTTGATCGGATCCTAGAGAAGACTAAGAGAGTGAATCTTAGTGTGAGCTAAGTCAGTGTAATTGTTAGTCACTTGTAGGTTTCAAGTGCAGTTGTAACTCTTACCTGATTAGTGGATTGCCTTCATTCTAAGAAGGAAGAAATCACCTTAACGGGTGGACTGGAGTAGCTTGAGTGATTTATCAAGTGAACCAGGATAAAATCCTTGTGTGCTTTTCTATCTCTTATCTTTAGCACTTAAGTTCTCGAAAGATTTGTCAAAATCTTTAAGGTGGAAGTTTTGTTCTGAAAACGTTATTCAAAACCCCCCCCCTTTCTACCGTTTTTCATATCTTCAATATTCTGCTTCTGCAGTTGATAAAGCAATTGTTTTCTGTCTCTTGCTTGACCAAGTGACAAGATTTGCTCCAAGGAAATGGCAACTTCCTGAGGTGCTTTTCCTTTCCACTCTGTCTCCAGCAAAGTCAGCATCACAAAAACCTGAAAGTGTATACTTTGATGTTTTTCTATACATCAAGCCAAGGTTAGTGGTTCCCTTCAGATATTTAAGGATCCTCTTAACAGTTGTTAAGTGAGTCTCTCTAGGATCTGATTGAAATCTAGCACAGAGATGCACACTAAACAATATATCAGGTCTGGAAGCTGTTAAATAAAGAAGAGAACCTATCATTCCACGATAGAGCTTCTGACAAACCTTAGAGGAAACTTCCTCTTTCTCAAGAATGCATGTTGGATGCATTGGAGTCTTTGAGATGTTGCAGTCACTCATGTTGAACTTCTTTAGAAGTTCCAAGGTGTACTTCTGCTGATGGATATGAGTGACTCCTGGTCGTTGATCAATTTGAATTGCCAGGAAGTACTTGAGCTCTCCCATCATGCTCATATCAAATTCAGCTTGCATCATCTTAGAGAATTCCTTGCGAAGAGAGGGATTAGCAGAACCAAATATAATGTCATCAACATAAATCTGAACTATAAGAATATCATCCTTATAGGTTCTGCAGAAAAGAGTGTGGTCACCTTTGCCCCTTACAAACTCATTCTTCAGAAGAAAGGAGCTAAGCCTTTAATACCAAGCTCTGGGAGCTTGTTTCAGTCCATAGAGCGACTTCTTGAGCTTGTAGACATGCTCTGGATGCTTGTCATCTTCAAAGCCAGAGGGTTGCTTGACATACACTTCCTATGAAATGTAGCCATTTAGGAAGGTACTCTTGACATCCATTTGATGTAGAATGATGTTGTGATTCACTGAGAAGGAGATCAGTAGCCTTATAGCTTCAAGCCTTGCCACAGGAGCAAAGGTCTCAGTGTAATCAATCCCCTCTTGTTGACTGTAGCCTTGAGCTACAAGTCTTGCCTTGTTTCTCGTGACTTCTCCTTTTTCATTCAGCTTGTTTCTGAATACCCACTTGGTTCCTATGACATGGAAACCTTTGGGTTTAGGCATTAAAGACCAGACATCATTCTTGGTAAACTGATCTAGCTCTTCTTGCATTGCCAGAATCCAACCTTTATCTTCAAGAGCTTCATCAACTGATTTGGGCTCAATGAGAGATACAAGTCCCTTCAGACTCAGAAGAGTCTCTTCTGAAGGTTTAAGCATGGACCTAGTTCTGACAGGAGAATATTTGTTGCCAAGAATCAGTTCTTCTGGATGAGAGGCAGCTATTCTCTTCTTCTTCTGAAGTTGATCAGAAGTTGTTGGAGCATCTTCTGATGCTTCTGCCTCTGGAGCAGCATCCTCTTGGCTGTCCTTTGGTTGATTTGCTTCTAATGGATCAATGCTGAGATCTGCAAATCTTTCAAACAGCTTTGACTTTTCTGAGCCAAGCTTGTCATCAAATCTAATTTGGATAGATTCCTCAACAGTTTGAGGGACAATATTATAAATTCTAAAACCTTTAGATATTTCAAAATAACCAAGAAAATAGCATTTTAAAGCTTTAGAATCGAATTTACCCAATTGCTCCTTTGTGTTGAGCATGTAGCAAGTACTCCTAAAGGGATGGAAGTAAGAGATATCAGGTTGTCTTCCTTTGCACAGCTCATAAGGAGTGTTCTCCAGAATTGGTCTGATGGAGATTCTGTTATGGATATAGCATGCAGTGTTGACTACTTCTGCCCAGAAGTGCTTGGCCATACTTGATTCTTGCATCATGGTGCGAGCCATCTCCTGAAGAGTTCTGTTCTTTCTTTCAACGACTCCATTTTGTTGAGGAGTGCGAGGACACGAGAAGTTGTGAGAGATCCCTTGAGAGTTGAACAATTCTTCAAAGGCTTTGTTCTCAAATTCTCCGCCATGATCACTTCTTACAGTAATCACTGAAGTTTGGAACTCCTTCTGAACTTGGGTAATGAACTTTGTGAACATAGTGTGTGTTTCATCCTTGTGCCTTAAGAACTTTACCCATGTCCACCTGCTGTAGTCATCCACAATGACTAACCCATACTTCTTTCCTCCAATGGATTCAGTTTTCACTGGTCCAAAGAGATCAATGTGAAGTAGCTCAAGGGGTCTTGTTGTAGATACCACATTCTTTGCTTTGAAAGGCTTCTTGGTGAATTTTCCCTTCTGACAAGCTTCACACAGAGCCTCTGATGAGAACTTCAGACGAGGCAATCCTCTGACAAGGTTTATCTTGCTTAGTTGAGAGATCTTCCTGAGGCTTGCATGCCCTATGCGTCTGTGCCAAACCCATTGCTCATCATTAACGGACATGAGACACTTGACCTTCTGAGATAGCAGTTCAGAGGATTTGATTTTGTGGATGTCATTTCTCCTCTTCCCAGAAAACAGAACAGATCCATCTATTTGACTGACAGCTCTACAGCAGGTTTGATTGAAAATCACATCATAACCTTTGTCAGCTATTTGGCTTATGGAGAGTAAGTTATGCAATAATCCTTCCACCAGAAGTACATCATTAATAACTGGAGTTTTTCCATCTCCTATGGAACCTTTTCCAATGATCTTTCCCTTCTGGTTTCCTCCAAAGCCAACGTCTCCTCCTGACTTAAGCGGCATCAGTTTTTGGAATATAGACCTTATGCCCGTCATGTGTCGCGAGCATCCACTGTCCAGGTACCATGACAGGTGTCTTAACTGAGCTGCATAAGATATCTGCAACAAGAATAATTTTTGTCTTAGGTACCCATATCTTGGGTCCTTTCTTGTTAGTTTTCCCAGAAGTTCTCGGAACTTTGGGTGCAACAAGAGGATAATACAAGGGAACTTGATTATAATATTTAGACATGTCAAGTTTAAATTTTCCCTTTGGTTTTACCACCTTGGGTGTAACCTTTTCTGGAATGACAGTACCAGCGGAAACAAAATGCTTATGCAAAGGTTCGCGTTTGGGCTCAGATGGCTCACCTCTCATAGGTTGGGAGTAGTCAAGACCACTGTTCCCATTTCTGCTTATGCCATAGATCATTGAAGCCATAACACTGCTGTCTATGCCTTTGGCTAGGAACCTTTGAAACGCTTTCTCATATAAAGTTTCATGCTTAACATCAGATGATGCAAGTTGATCTTCTAGCATGGCATTTTTAGCACGAAGAACAGAGTTGTCATGTTTCTTCATTATTTCAGATAATGCAGTTCTTAGTTCAGATGAAGAAAATTTAGAGAATACCTCATCGTCATTCTCAGAGTCTGAGTCATATTCTGAAGCTATCATATCATCCTGTGCTTCAGCATCTCTGCTAGTGGTAGCCATCAGAGCTTCCACAGCTTCATCTTCTTCTGACTCAGCTTCATCAGAGTCAGTTGCATCAAAGGTCACAAGAGCTTTCTTCTTGAAGACGTTTCTTGGTCTCTTGTCCTTCTTTAGCTTGGGACAATCACTCTTGTAGTGCCAAGATTCCTTGCACTCGAAGCAGGTGACTTCCTTCCCAGAGGACTTCTTCTGACCAGATGAAGATTCAAATCTTCCTTTTCTTTTCCTCGGTCCTTTGCCCTTGCTTTGTCTGTTCTTCCAGAGCTTGGTCAATCTCTTTGTGAGAAGAGATAGCTCTTCATCACCAGAAGCATCTGATAATTCTTCAGAGGAATCTTCCTCTTCTGCCTGATAGGCTTTCGCCTTGTCAGGTTTTGACTTAAGAGCAATAGATTTGTCTTTCCTTTGAGGCTTGTGCTCTTTGAGTTCAATCTCATGGCTTCTGAGATGACTCACAAGCTCTTCTAGCTTCAAGGAGTTCAGATTCCTGGAAAGCTTCAGTGCAGTGACAAAAGCCATCCACTCCTTAGGCAAACTTCTGATGATCTTTTTGACATGATCACCAGTAGAGTAGCTCTTGTTTAGCACTCTGATTCCAGCAATCAGAGTTTGAAACCTTGAGTACATCTCCTCAATGGTTTCACCCGATTCCATCGTAAACTGCTCATATTGTTTTATGAGAGCAAGAGCCTTAGTCTCCTTGACTTCTTCATTTCCTTCGTGCGTCATGACCAAGGAGTCATAGATGGATTTTGCTGTTTCTTTGTCAGAGATCTTCTCATATTCAATATATGATATTGAACTGAACAGCATGGACTTCGCCTTGTGATGATCCTTGAAACGCTTCTTCTGAGCGTCAGTCATTTCAGTACGGGGGATCTTCACTCCTGCAGCATCTACTGGATCAGTATAGACTTCCATGACCATATCCCAGAGATCTGGGTCAGTGCCAAGGAAATAACTTTCGATTCTATCTTTCCAGTACTCAAACTTTTCACCATCAACGACTGGTGCTCTGAGTTGGTTGTTGTTTTTGTTGTCAGCGGAAGTATTGGCTTGGGTCATCGTTGTTTTTCACACTAGGTTCTAGATCACTGATCACTGTTAAGTGTATAAATCAGAACCGGAGCTCTGATGCCAATTGAAAGTGCGAAAAACACTAGAAAGGGGGGGTTTGAATAGAGTTTTTAAACAAAAGTTTTCCCCTTTTTAAGTTTTGAGAAACTTAAGGATAAGAACTAGGTGCTAAAGAATATGAAGTAGAGCACACAAGTATTTTATCCTGGTTCACTTGAGATAAAAGCTCAAGTTAATCCAGTCCACCCGTGAAGGTGATTTCTTCCTTCTTTCGATGAAGGCAATTCACTAAAATCAATGAATGTTAACTACACTTGCAACCTGCAAAGTGACTAACAGTACACTGATTTTCTCACTAGTATACTCTCAAGAAGCTGATCAACCGATCCTCTCAAGACTAGCTAAACACTGAACCAAACTTGATTCAGTCCTCTCAAGATCCGACCAAACTTGGTCTCTTAAGGAACTTTACAAAGTGTTTGTAAAAGGTTTTGGGTTTACAAGAAATGCTTCTGAAAAGCTAATAGTAAACTCAGATGTTCAAGAACAATGAAGAAATATTGCTAAGAGATCGGTTAGAATAGATTCAAGAATATCAGCAAAGTTTCTTGGCTTCTTTCTTCTATGTTCAGCTCTTATATACTCCAAGGCATATGGTGTAGCCGTTGCTAGGGTTTGGTCCGTTGGAGTGGCAATCTTGTAATATCAGACTGCTAGGCTGAACGAGGTAGGTGGCGGACAGGCTATGACAGTACGATGTGTACTATGACAGCGACCTGTCCTTTCACCAGCTGACTTATGATCTGGAGTGCTTCAGATGGACGTTGGTGAAGCTTCTGATCAGAGTCAGACGGAAGATTGGATCCTCTAACCTTGCAACTTCTGCTTCTGGGCATGTTCCTCAGAACTTCTGAATGCCAGAGCTAGAATAGCTTGGGTCTTCAGAGCCAACTTCTTGCAGGTCTTCAGAACTTGAGTCTTCTACTTCAGGACCGTTCCTTCTGGAACATCTGGTCTTCAGAACTTCTGACTCCGGTTCTTCAGTACCTCTTGAGAGCTTCTATCTTCAGAACTTCTGAAGGATTTGCCACTGTTCTGAACGAACATGGTAAGCTTTAGAACTCTCTTTTGGTTACCCTTGGGTCTTCTTCTTCTGATGGAATCGGCTTGGGTCAGAATCAGAACCTGTTTGTCACAACTCAAAAGGACAAACGTTAGAGTACCATAAGTGTTCATCCTCAAAAACCTTAATTGTAATCATCAAAATATAGAGATGCAACCACTGATCAAATCTTGATCTTACAACCATGAGACCTTTCTTAGCTTTGAAATGCTTCTTTGACTTCTTGTCCTTTTTCAGCTTTGGACAATCATTCTTGTAGTGCCCTGATTCTTTGCATTCAAAATATGTGACTTCCTTTGATGAAGACTTCTTCTGACCAGTGGAGGAGTCATTCTTTCCTTTAGTCTTTCCAGAGCCTCTGTACTTACTCTGCCTGTGCTTCCAGATGCGGTTGAGCTTTCTGGAGATCAAGGTTAGCTCATCTTCATCAGAATCTTCAGAGGCTTCTTCAGATTCTTCTACTTCAGCTTGGAGAGCTTTAGCCTTTTCAGATTTGGATTTCAAGGCTATAGACTTCTTCTTCTGATCCTGATGTTCAACACGCTTCAGTTCATGACACTTCAGTATGCTTATAAGTTCTTCCAAACTCATATGCTCAACATCTCTTGTAAGCTCCAAGGAAGTTATCAAAGGCATCCAGCTTTCAGGAAGACCTCTAAGAATCCTCATGACATGATCAGCAGTGGTGTAGCTTTTGTTGATGGGTCTTATTCCAGCAATGAGTAACTGAAATCTGGAGAACATATCCTTAATGGACTCACTGGGTTCCATTTGGAAGGATTAATACTTCCTGATCAAAGACAACACCCTTGATTCTTTCACCATCTTGTTTCCTTCATGGGTCATCTTCAAGGAGTCAAAGATACCCTTAGCATACTCACGATCTGTAATCTTTTGGTATTCTTCATAAGAAATAGCAATGAGAAGAATAGTTCCTGCTTTGTGATGCAGTGAGTAAAGCTTTTTCTGCTCAGCAGTCATCTCTGTTCTGGAGATCTTCTTGCCATCACCATTAACTGGACGCTCGTAGCCATCCACTATGATATCCCAGAGATCTGTATCAAAACCAAGAAAAAAGCTTTCGATTCTGTCTTTCCAGTACTCAACCCTTTGACCATCAAACATAGGAGGCTTTGCACTGTAAACATCTTTTTGCGCTTCAATGGTGGTAGCCATCTCAGTTTTTCACACCGGCCCGGATCACTGAACACTGTTAGGTGTGGTAATCAGAACTTGCGCTCTGATACCAATTGAAGGTATGAAAAATGATAGAAAGGGGGGGTTTGAATAGCGTTTTCAATCTAAAACTTTTCCCACTTGAGATTTTAACAAATCTCTTCAAACACAAGGATAAAGGTGCTAAGATAAGAGTTGAGGAAAGCACACAAGGATTTTATCCTGGTTCACTTGATAAATATCTCAAGCTAATCCAGTCCACCCGTTAAGGTGATTTCTTCCTTCTTAGAATGAAGGAAATCCACTAATCAGAGTTTGTTACAACTGCACTTGCAACCTGCAAAGTGACTAACAATACAATGACTTAGCTATCACTAAGATTCACTCTCTTAGTCTTCTCAAGGATCCGACCAACCTTGGTCTCCTTAAGGAAAAACAAACAACTGTTTGAAAGTTTGGGTTTACAAAGAATTGCTTCTCAGATAGCTAAAGTAAACACAATAAGTACAGTTTGAAGAAAGATTGCTAAGAGAATATTTGAATATTGCGTGAGCTTGAACAAAGTTTCTTAGGCGGCATCTTTCATCTTCAACCTCTTTATATACTCCAAGGATTAGGGTTTGGACGTTTGCATGGAATGCTACTGTTGGAGGGCAGATCTGGGTTTTCCAGGTTCTAGTGTGGCTGAATAAGTTAGGTAAGGTCGTCAGGAATAGTACAATTGCTTTTGTACTTTGGATAGCGACTTGACCTTTAACCTAGATGACTTCTGATCAGAGCGACGCTTCATGTTGGAACTTGTGAAGCTTGGTGATCAGAGTCAGAGGGAAGCTTGGATCGTCTGACCTTTGTACCTTCTGCTTCTAGACTCAGAGGAGAAGTACTTGGTCTTCAGAGCCAGCTTACTCTTGGACTTCAGAGTCTTCACTTCTCAGCTTCTGGACCTTCAGAACTTCTGGACCTTCAGAGCCTCTGGACATTCAGAGCATCTGGACCTTCAGAGCTTCTAGTCTTCATAACTTCAAGTGATCTGAATCTATATCAGAGCTTAACTATCTTCAGATCTTCTGAAGCTTATTCTACTATTCAGATTGAACATAGTGAGTGCGAAAGCGTTGCGGAGGTTACTCTTTGAGCATAGTGCTTCTGATTTATGTGTAATTAGATCAGAGTTAGAGCCTGTCATTAAAACACTCAGAATACAACGTTAGAGTACCATAATTGTTCATACACAATAGTTAACATGTAATCATCAAAACATAGAGTTGTACTACTTGATCAAAACTTGATCTTACAACACTAACAAAAATTACAAAATAAATTATTAATAAACGAAAGCAAAGTAAGAGGAGAAAAGTACCTATTAGTTGTTGTCTTCCCTAGGTGCATGATCTCATCAATATGATACTTCACAAATATGTGTTTCTCATGCAACCACTGAGTTGTAATGTACTGCATGAACTCAGAATCCTCCACACAAAGTTGTCACAGGAAATCCATAATAGCATCAAATTCAGCAGCCGATGCTGAATACATCACATCACTCCATGCATCAACAACTTCTTACCATAGCTCTTTGAGTTTGATAGTTAGCATACACTTTGCTATCACATTCTTTGCAATGTGGAATTGACATAGCAAATGAGTGGAGGTGGGACTGTGGTTGTAATAGCATTTATCAAAGCATTGTCCTTGTTAGTTACTATAACCTTTGGCAAGTTATCATCCTTAAGTTTCAATCCCCTCAATTTATCAAGCGCCCATGTCACTTCAGGTTCACGCTCATTGAATAGGTACGCAAAACCTATAGTGAATGTGTCACCAGTTGATGCCATACCCACCATCTCCATCAATGGTATTCTGTACTCGTTGGTTTAGTATGTTCTATCAACCAACACAATAGTATAGAATTTGGAATTTTGAACACTTAGCGGTGGTTAAAAGGGACGCTAGTGATAAAGAAACTGCCGCTAAGTGGAAATCATTAATCCTAGTTTAAAACGTTAGCGGCGGTTTGCACCAGCCGCTGCTAAAAAACTGCCGCTAAAACCCGAAGTTTTGGTAGTGCAACTAGATTGGATTTGGATGCGCCCAGAATAATGATTTAATCACTGTGGAATCCTCTTCAGTCCTGAATCAATGAGTGTACCTGTCTGTCTCCATCATCCTCATCAAGTGTAGCAATTCTATTGAAGGCCCCCTCTTTGACTATATGTATGACATGCGCTCACTGTACACTTGTCTGATGATAGTGAGATTACCAGGATTGACGTTCTTTAATGCGACATGTTCCCTAGCTTAACCTTGTTGTCAACAATTTTTCCAAGCATGGCATTTTCTTCACTTGAAAGGCGACCGACATATGGATGGCCAAGCAAGGTCTCCAATCTCTCATGATTTTGGTATCCATTCTTCACACTCACCGTCCACCCTTCCAAGGTTGGTCTCGCTCGAAGCCTAAAAGCACAATTACACTTCTTAGTTCCAGGACTCTGTTCCTAATATCAGAAAGGTCTTCCCCTTAAAATTGCCAGTAAGGTGGGCGATAAACAAAAGAAACAGGCCGTGGAAACTGAGTAACATGCTGAATCAGATTGATATGTTATTGCCAATGGTGAACTGCCTGGAGATTAGACACATCTTTAGAGAAGCCAACAGTTCTGCTGATATGCTAGCAAAGCGTGGTTCCAATTTTCTAAAAGATTTGTATTACTTTAACAATGTTGTGGATCTTTGATGCTTCGTGGGGGGCTGTCCCCACTTCTTTTGTTTAGTAATTCCCTTTGCACCTGAATTCTTTTGAGTTTGGCCATGGGATTGTTTGTTTAGTTGCTACCCGGCGTGGAGTACTCTTTTTCCTCGTAAGGGTTTTTCCCACTGGATTTTTCCTTGGGAGGTTTTAATGAGGCTCTCGCTTAGTGTGCATATTTTAGGGCGGGTTTGGTGTTGTTCTTATGATACTGTTCTTGTATCTTTTTGTTTCTCCTACCATGAGAGGGATGTTCTCATGCTCATTTTTATCATGTTAATAAAGCTTCTTGTTGTCAAAAAAAAAAATAACAATAATGAAGCCCAATTGCTTCCCAAGATTACAAGTCCATTCCAAGACCTCATCCGAGAATCAATGCCTGGGTATAGTCCACAAACAGATAAATATTGGTTATTACAATGTAACTTACGATTAAATTTGTTACTGTCATAGACATAAAAAGTAAGTTACCTTATCTGTGGTTAATGCCTGTGTATAGTTCACATAAAGTGGCTCGTCTTGCACATCCTCTGTGTTTACTAACTTCCCACATAATGACTAATCTCCCGGCTTGTCAACTTCATAGAACTTAACCGGACTCATGGTAATACCTTCTATATTGGCAAAAGGAAAAGGTAAACAACCATACATTTTTTTCCAAATTTTTCCTACAATCTGATATGTTTTGAACTTTAAACTACGTTCACTACGCACTTTAAAGTGTGCCGTAGCGAACACAGTTTAAAGTGTGTCATAATTAAAAAGAATTTAAAATTCGAATGTAACGCACTTTAAATTGCCAACGATTGTAGATACGAACTTAAGCGCGTGTGTGTGGACTCTGTGCTTTTCAAGCCCAACGAAGACAAGGCCTGAAAGACTATTACTTATGAAGACATAAGACCTAGTTTCTAGGTACTGAGCGAGAAATTTGTATTAGGGTTTTATTGAGTTCATATTGAGTGTTCTCTTAGCAGTTTTATGCAATTGTTGTGAGCTAAGAGTTGTGTGTTTCTGTGTGATCTTGAGATCTGTCTTTGTAACTCATGTTAGAGTTCAATCACTGTGGCAGTGATTATGTGTGAAAAAGTGAGAGGGGGTTCTCATACTTAGGGGGAGACCTAAGTAATAAGCCACGGGTAGAGATAGGTAGAAAATGTAGTTGAACAAGGGTAGTTCTTGTGAGACCTTTTGTGTACCATTTCTCTATAATAGTGATTATCTTTCTCGGGTGAAAACCCTCTAGACATAGGTAATATTGCACCGAACTAGGTTAACAATCTCTTGTGTGATTTTAGTTTTTCTGTTATTTAACTTGCTGCACTGTTTGCTGTGTTTTGAGTAATGTTGTACAAGATATCTTAGACATCTGGTAAAACAGCTGTCCTACGGCTGCCAGAATTTCACCTTTGATGCATAAGTCTCTTTGAACATAAATACATCATCCTTTAAATACTCAATTGGTAAGTCTATACAAAAAGTAATTCCTAATTATTTCATCTCAAATTCTATCTTTAGGAATTCTACATCTTTTGGGAGCTCTTCTGGAGTCCCAATAAGTCATTGTCATTAACATTAATTATGACATATTCAAGCTCATACCCCATCATGAATATGCATGAGTTTTTCGGTCATTTTGTGACCGTTTTTAAGCAAATAATTATCTAGATTGCTTCAGTCCAGTAATTTACTCATTGTTGAGAACATGAATTGTGTGTTTTAGGCATCTTACAACCTTCAAGGAGTTTTATATAGATATCATTCTCAAGTGAGCCATACAAATAAGTTGTAACTCTAAGTATTCACCACGATAGTCACGTGTGTCTTAAATATGACACATTATTTCACTTTACTACAAAGGTTTTTTATGCCTTATTATCTTTACACCTTCAGGGTATAGACATGAGGTCCAAGAACCCTTGAATTCAGCAAATGGATTTCTTCTTTCTATTTATCGTCAATCACACCCATTAATTTTCGAGTTCGAGATTCTCACACTTATTTATAATATTGAGCTCTACTTCTCTACTTCATCTTGTCGACAATTATTCATGTTCATGGTTCCTTATTTAAACTTGTAGAGACATAATCTACTGAGATCTCTTTAATTAATAATTGCAGGTACTTGAACCTGTTCAGGAGGTATAAACATTTTTGTAGTCTCTACAATTTTCAAGATAGTTTGTCTCCTTAACAAGACCATTTTCCTTTTATAGGATATATCTTTTGAACCAAGTTTTAGGCATGTCTTAATATAAAATATAAAAAAGATTTCCAACTAGGATATTAAGTTAGAGAAGAGTGTTTGCAGCATATTAGAAATTTAATAATTCCTTTTGGACCAGCAATGCATCTTTGTCCCCGTAGGATAGCTCAAGTGGGAGTTGGGGGACATATGGGTTGGGTAGGGGGAGGTCCAGGAATCGATTCCTGGCGGGTGGAATTTATCTTTCTGATGTACCAAAAAAAAGCAAATGCATCTTTTGAACTTCCGGTTCATAGTGCGAGTAAATTTATATATTCATTCTTTACGAATTTTTAAAGTTGCTTAATTCTCTCTCCCTCTAATGCTGAGAAACAACGACAAGATATGAAATATCTTCATGTAATGACACAAGTTGATTACATAATCTCAGCTTTTCATGTGGTCCCAACTTAGGGCATTGTGGTGGAGTAAATGAAAACATATAACGCACGTTGAAAATTCTTAGATGAGAGATATTAGGTTTCTGACCATGGATCAGTTGTAATGGAAGAATTCTAATGACTTGTTGGCTTGATGCATGTTAATGTTGCTACTAGTAAGGACATTTGTTCTCATATGTAATTGTCTAGCTATAAATAGGAGGCATTTAATTAAACAACTCGGTTAGATCATTCTGAATACGAACATATGCAACAAGATATTCATAATCATTTCATTTACTAACTTGATCAAGGTTGGAATTTTCACTCTACTAATATTGAGAGCTGATGTCATATTTAGCCATTTAGTCGATGCATCGATAAATTTATGAAATAATTAAATGACTCATAAAAAGAGTGAATACACGCACATGTATAGCATCAAATATACTCAAGAATGACGTTCAAAAAAAATATACTCAAGAATAATGAGGGATTCAAATTCATCCTTTTACCAATTATTAATCGGTCAAGAGAACAATATATAAAAACTCATTATATTGAAGAATCTTCAGGCTCTTCGATGAGTGCTTATATGGATTTTTCGCATCATAAGACCCGGGATGGTCTAACCGATCATGTCAATCACATTCACTTTGTTCATTATATAGAGCGTTCTCATTCAAAATAATACTTGAATATTTCAAGTAATATTTTCTGGCACTTTAAATCCTTCAAGGATTTTGATATTTCTGACCCATAATTTATCATTACATCAATTAAATGTAAATAAACTCTACAAAGACTTTCAAATGACTAAGGAATATGTATACATGACAGTTGTGTCACAAGATGAGCATTGCATCTCTCATACTTTCCTTTAACTCATATTTATCGCATGGAAAATCTCAGTAGGTTTGACATCTTCACATGTCTGAATTACTACTGATCCAAGCAATATCTAACAACAATGTTTATACCGTTCCGTATATTTCTATACTTTGGACCAATTTAAGGGGAGATAAGGGGAGCAGAAAACATTAGATCATGCACCAATGTGAGACTTTTAACTCACTTCAAATCTCAACATTCTCCCCTAAGTGTGAGTCACAACTATAATATTATGCTCTCCCCCCTCAGCGGAAGCTATCAAAAATTGCAGTGTAATTCGTTTCATTACTGTGTTAATAAGACACGTCACCTGACCACCACCTTGTGTCAGGAAGATTTCGATACAAAGAGTCGTTACCATGGAGACACCAACCATTGAATCTAATTCCATTTCTAGGATTGCAACCGCATTTAGGGTTGTTTCTTGCAAAAATATAAGATTATTGATGTTGGATCTACTCAAGAGATTCAATGATCCCTTTTAAAATATTGTTTTGAAATTTCATAGGCTTCTTCTATAGAGCCACTACAAAAAGTTTCATTTCATGAAACAATACCATATATGGCATTCAATGTCCTCCAGGGACAATTAACCGTGCGTTAATAAGTTTTCCAACTAAATGATCACAACTTTTGTCATGTTTGTTGAAATATTAACTATATGGAATATCTCAATCATTCATTAATATAACTACTTCAATATCTTACATGATAGACATATCTCTTTCAATATTTTTCGTTATATTTTAAATATCAACTTGATTTAATAATGGTAACAATATTGTTCTTCAGGAACTATAATGTAAATATTAATAACAGAATATAGGTATAACTTCCTCTTTTTATTCCAAATAGCTAAATTTGTTTAAATATAATAAATATTTCATACTATACTCATGAAAAAAAAAATATCCAAATAATTATCCTATATTGAAAATCAACAATTACATTCTAATTCTAATTTTACTATGAGTCACAAAATCAATTGATATTTAACTCTTCCTCATATTCTCTAGCTATAAAATCAAGCACTAATTATAATTGTAACTGCATATTGAGATTATATTTACCATCATGAATAAATGAATAATTAGTAATTGCACAAATTTTTTTTAGATATAAAAAAAGGAAAAAATTTAGATTACTAAATAATTGATTAATTATTAGCTACCTTAGAAGCTAGGAGGAAAAAAAATCACTATGTTATAAATTGTACCCAGATCATCATCTATCAGACTATCACACTTTGCTAAAAGCAATAAGAAAATATAATAGGGAGATAAATATATTTAGAAAACAATGATATCAATTCATCCATGATATTATGCATAAAAGTAGGACACTGCCAAAAAGTATCAATCGTGTATTTACATTAAAAAAATAAGGCTTAAAGGGTTCAAAGGTCCCTGAGATTACAAAGGGAATCAAATCCAGGACCTAGAAAAATTTTGCATCAAATTGGGTCCCTATAATTTTTTTTTTTAATTTAATTTAGGCCAAAGTGTGCCACAACTCAATTTTGTCCTAGTCACCTTTACCACCTGACTTTTTTATTTTTTTTTTAAATACCAATTAATATTTTTATTTTATTTTATTTCCAACTCATTTCCTAACAAAAAAAAACCTAAATTTAACTAAAACTAAACCTAATCCTAATCTGAAGACCTCACCATCTTCAACCCCACCATCTTTTCCCCTCTCACAACAATTCCTCACCACCACCACAACAGCACTCCAAACCAAAATTAGAACCAACAGGTCGGGTCAGGTTCACGATCAATCTCAGCGACAAGATGAACAACACGAAGAACAAATCAGCCTCGTCAAGATCTAGAACCTTAACCAACGGCAAACCCGCACGATTGGATTCAGATCTGGAGCGATCCGACCACTCTGCCATGTGCTGGTGGCCGGGGTAATTGAGCGACGCCATATCGTTCTCATCGGCCCGTAAGCCACGCGCGAGGGAGTGGTGGTAGATAACACCGTGGGTGAACCTGCGTGGGAGATCGCAAAGGTAAACTTTGACAGCAGGGGGTTTAGGAGTGCTGGTGGGGAGGATGATAGAGGAGGAGAAGGTGGCGGTTATGTCGAATGCGGCGGAGGAATTGGTGGGGTGGAAGAAGGCGTATTTAAGGTGGTCATGAAAACTGGGTTTGGGTTTTCTGCTCTTGGCTTTGATTGTTGTTGTTGTTGTACCTTCTTTGTTGTAGGTGTTCATGAAAACTGACTTTAGGGTTTCTTTGGATTGCAAGGATTTGAGGTGGCTGGACAGAGGTTGGGGATGATGGTGGGGTGGAAAATATGGATCTTCACCTCATGTTTCTGGGTCTGTTTCACAGGACAATGGGTGGTGATAGGAGATTCAAAGCTTTTGAAGCCTGAGGCATATATCATCTAATTGATTCTCCTTGTCTGTTTACTGTCTCGTGTTCTGCTGCTCTTTTTGAGCAATTATGTTTTGCTCTCTACCATTTGCTCTTTTTTTTGCTTCTTGTTTTCTCATGTTTGTCCTTGTTCTTTCTTTTGCTTTTATGCTGAATTTTGAATATTTCAGCACCTCTGGTGCTTCTATTTATATAATTACTTGACTTAACCGAAAATAAACCTCATGTTTCTGGGTGTGATTGTTGGTGGTGCTGTGGTGGTGAAGGATGGCAGTGTGGGGGGAGAAGATGTTGGGGTTAACAAAAGAAGAAGAAGAGGCTGAAGATTAGTGAAGAAGATGAAGACCATTTTATCTGGGTTTTGTTCTTGAGATGAAGATTGAAGAAGAGTGATGAAGATTATGTGTTTAATTTGAATTTAGTTCAGGGATTTTATTTAGATTAGAGATTTTATTAAGTTTTTTTATTTTTTTTCTGCTTATATAATTGAGTTGGATTTTAAATTTAATTTTTAATTAACTTTTCTAATTAAAAAAAATAAAAAAGCCACGTGGTAAAGGTGACTAGGACAAAATTGAGTTGTGGCACACTTTGACCTTAATTGAATTAAAAAAAAAAAATTCTAGGGACCCAATTTGATGCAAAATTTTTCTAGGTCCTGGATTTAATTCCCTTTGTAATTTCAGGGGCCTTTGGACCCTTTAAGCCAAAAAATAAAAATATATTTAAAAAATGAAAATCATGGATTATCATAAAACCAACTTTTATCCATTATAATTCGTAAAGTCAAAGTCCCCAAGATGTATTCAACCAAGTTAACCAATAATCATATTGAGTTATCAATCATAAAAAAGAAAGGAACAAAATAAAATTTAACCGATTTTCATGACTTATGATCAGTTATCGTAAGAGTAATTATCTATTCGTAGGATATGAATATTTGGGATTCATATTTTAAAAATTAAACTACAGTAACTCGTAGGCCATGAATCTTCTGAATTCAATTTGTTTTTTAATTTCACTACAGTATATTAGGACTCGTATGACATGAATCTTTAGGGTTCATCTTAAGAATCTCACTATGATACTTCTGGACTCATAGGGTATGAATCTTCAAGATTCATATTTAAAATTCCACTACGGTTACTTGAATATTCAATATTCACATTAAAAATTGCACTACAGTACTTCGAGACCTGTAGGCTATGATCTTCATGATTCATATTTATAAATTGCATTACGGTACTTCTGGACTCGTTGGATATGAATCTTCAGGATTCATACTTAAAATTGAACTACAGTACTTTTGGACTCGTAGGTTATGAATCAAAATAATATGATTCAAAGAAGAAAAAAGAGATAAATTATAATGTTCCACGTTGATGTGGTACTTACTCGCTTGAAAGAGAAGTGAAAGGACTTAGGAATTATGTATAATCGTAAGGAGTCATATACTCCTATACTATATACTATTTCTGAACCCAAAAAGTGGCAACTACGACATGATTCACCCTCTCATTCTATGTCTTTTTTCATAAGCTTTCTCTCATACTATAATTTGTAGGTAGATGATGTCATTTTATATTTTCTGATTTTTTAGTAATTTAAATATTAAATAATTTCATATTTTTGAAAATTATTAATGTATTAATATTGCATTTAATAATTATTAATGACATTAGAATAATCAATAAAAGTCAATTGTGAATTATTGTATTAATTTGACATTTAATGGTGTTTAATGACATTAGAATAATTAATAAAAGTCAATTATGACTTTGTGACTTTTCTACCATTAAGATGAATGTTCTGGACCGGGCGAGCCCCTAGGGCACTAGCATATGGGTACCCCACTCCCACCTCTATAAAGAGGGGACGACCCACCAGGGGCACTAGCATATGACTTTTGCTCATTTGCTCAATACACTCATGAAATTCAGTTACTCTCTCTAGTGCAATCTCTCTCTACACTTTAGGGACTACCTTCTCTCTCAATGTTCATAACAGGAACATGTTCTTATAAAAAAATGATGTATGCTGACAAAGTCTTTTTTAAACAATTATGGTTATTTTTATATTACAAAATAAAAATAAAATTAATGTAATATCTTACGTTCAAAATGATATTAAATATGCCATAAAAATATTTGTATCAAAG
This sequence comes from Lotus japonicus, assembly GCF_012489685.1. NCBI lineage: Eukaryota > Viridiplantae > Streptophyta > Magnoliopsida > Fabales > Fabaceae > Lotus > Lotus japonicus. The sequence continues at coordinate 46,393,641 of NC_080042.1, read as the reverse complement.
AGTTTTAAATAGTTGATTAGGAAATTAACTTAAAATTTTTGTATTTTATGTTTTCGTATATACATCTGGAAGATTAAAATGACTTTAATATATCAATGCAAAGCATAAAAAATTAGGAAAAAAAAGCTTAAATAGGTGTGATATATGTATTAAAGGAAGAAAAACGAGAGAAGAAATATGAAAATATCTCATGTATAAGTACAAAGTACTCTTATTCCATCCGTGCATGATACGAGATCAATACTAGTAGGCATGTAAATAAAGATAGGGGAAGGGAGAAACAAGAGATAGAGAAATAGTGTGATGAAGATCTCTGCTAGGTGCAATCTCCCTTGTATTTATAATATTAGGTTAGAGTGTTGAACAAGTATAAATGTGAGCCTGACCTATGGACTCCTATATCTTAAGTCAGATGAGTATCTAAATATTCATAAAAATAGAGACCACGCACGGACAAGGAAAAATAGAGGCTACACATTAATGTCAAAAATACTCTGATCAATTACAAGTGACAAAGAAAAACAATTTGATACAAATTTGTTAGAGAGAACCGGGTAAAATGGGTGAAATGTATGTAGGAGTTAGAAAGCGAACTCGAGATGCGTCTGAACTTCTCCGTTGTCGACGAGAAGTTGAAGTCCTTTTGGAGGACCCTGATGACAATCTTATGGGACGTTGCAGTTTGATTGTGATACTGAAACAAGATATAGAATGGAACATTAATTAGATATAAACTTTAAAGGAGTGCACTGTGTTAATGGAGTTGGAGCATTGAAATTGTACTCACTTTTGATGAACATTAACATATTGATCAGTTTCATCCAGTATATCTTCCTTGAAGAATGAAAACAGCTAAAGCATTAGCAATCTCACAATGCAGAAATTAAAAGGCAGTAGCTAAAATAAGTAATCCAGGTTTATATTTATCATTTGTAGAGAGAATTGAATTACTAAATTTATGACATGGGGCTATGATGTATATATATATTTTTGTTGCATCATAGTTATCCTTCATGGAAGACAATCTCGTTCGGGCCGAGAACATTCATATCATGATGCGACTAACTATTCCAACAGACTATTTTTCCATTCGCAAGACTTGAACCCAACACTTTACTTAAGAGCAACCAGACTTGCATGATGTATATAAATTAGCATGTAACCATTTAGTGAGGTATATTACTTGAATATGATGATTATTATTCAATTGAAAACCAAATTCTGTAGTATCAAGCATAGTCAGGATATTAACCTGAAGTAGCTCTTCCATGATATCTTCCAATGTTATTATCCCAATCACTTCCTCATCTGTTGGAAGAGACTCCATATTCTCAAATGATGTACTTGTATCTTGTTTTGATCTTCTATGCAGTTGTTCTGAATCACCCTCTTGATGCATGGCATTCTTCAGTGTTGCACTGTAATATTCTGTTTCGTGAGAATGCCAATTTGATGCATCTGTTGAGATGCTAATACAATCATCCAGTACAAATGAAGAGCAAAGCCCTGCAAAGTCCATAATTAAAAGCTTAGATATTTTTAAAAGCTTAAGGTGTTATGCAAGAGCCATTTAAGCTTGAAGGGTAGACCATGAACAAGCCCTTACAATTCATACACACAATACCCAGAGGGTAAACAATGCATACACTCGTCCTACTTTCTTGAAATTTGACTTTTATTCTGATTAGGAGGGGGTGGGGGGCACAAAAATTGAAGTTGAGTTCTAATCATGTGATCATAAAGACAGGTCGGTTTGGTTTATTTTAGAAAGTATGCCTCAGGATGTGTTATTTTCCCGTTTTCTTATTTTCTAACCGTAAACCAAACGGGCTCGTGTAAAATATAGTACCCCAAAGTCTTAGCTAAGAGATAAGGCTCATAATTGGTCTTATATCTAACAAGTGCCATAAAAATATGGAACTGCTAAAACATTTGTTCATGAATAAAATTAGCTGAAGCCTCTCTTGGCTCCTTCAATGGTTTTGCAAGTGAATCATTTGTGTAGAACCATACTGTGAGTTTTGCCTTCTGTGTCAGTTGCAACAGTTCTGATGTTCTCTTCACACTTGACAACAGCAGCCATGTGGCTTTGTCCCTTCTTGAATTGATTCAGGATATCATATAGTGGCCAGTTTTGACCTACTCTGTTAGCAAAAGAGGAACGTCATAAGCTAAAATACAGATATCAGTCTACTAAGATTGATCAATTAGTGGAATATAGGAGCATTATACTAGCTTGAAAACTCAGTTGCTTTTTTTCTTTCTTTCTTTTCATCTTCATCTTTACTTTGATCGTCATCAGCATTGCATCTTTTCTCTATTAAATTTATTTGTTCCATTCAAAGATACTTTTATCATCAAGAAGAGGGGGAGAAATTTCCATACCTTGGAACCCTCCTTATAGTCATATATTTAATTGGTGTTTCGTCTCCAGGACGGCAGAAGATCAAATTCTTGACCTAAATAAAGTTGAACCAGGAAACTCTGTTATGTGCATAAACAAGTATTGTAATTATAATACAGAAACTTTGAGCAAAGCCTTCCTTTTTTTTTTTTTATTTCACTTGTCAAAGATGGCTATTTAAATGGCTTCTGAAGTGTGGCATGCAAAAGCATACAATGTATACTTTTCTTTATCATCTAAGTGCATGTCTGAATACATGCATGGTGGAAAACCACGATGAAGCCAAAAGCATGATGGACAACCACGAAAGCTAAAAGCTAAGGGAAGTTGTTTCTGTCACCATGACATGATCTTGACCTACTGTGGTTTTCTAGTGTGTATCAAAACATGCACTAGCTAATTGGCTTTACTTATATTGGAAAAAAGTTTTGTAGACAAGAAAAATCTGTTTAGATGTTTTAATAAAATAAGGTCCTTAAGAAAAGGGTTCAAATTGCAAACAGAAGTAGCTATAAGCTAGAAAACATATCTATTTGGTTGATTACCAAGATAAGACCAATAATATTTGTTTGTTTTCCAGAGTAGATTGGTATACGGCTGTGGCCTTTGCTCATTATCAAACCCAATGTATGCCTACAAATTAAAAAAAGATAAAAATAAATTTCAGGCAAAGTAATGCTTAAAGATCAGTTATTGACATAGGGGACATACATGTCAAGTTTGGAGTTTATGTCAAGGGAAAATGTTTCACTTATAGGTGTCATAGCATCTTTAGCAGTCTTCTGTGTTAAGTCTAAAGCTCCTGCAATTATTGTAGTTTCATGGAGTGACAACTGTCCACCTTTACCTGCCTGAAATAAACTTGAGCATATGACATCAATATATTGATAAAATTCCAGAACTAATAAAACAAGCTAACCTCATTGGCATGTAAATTGACTAAAGTCTTCAACTCTTCTCTTCCTAAAAGTGCAGTGTGCCCCTTGCCAAAAACCCAATCCAACAACTACCAAAGCAGAAGTTATACCAACATATAAGACAAAGAGAACAAAATTATTAAGAGCTGAAGAATTACAAGACAAGGTGTCCCAGGTTTATGGTGCTTTTGTTTCTGCTAAATTGTCCCACTATCTAAGGTCTTTCACAAGGCTCAAAATCATGTAGTTTACAAGGAAAAAAATAACTTAGATACTTTAGCTAATGTTTATACTGTGCCCAATGAAAAGTCCAACCACTCCTTTTCTTAGTTTATTAATATGATAATTGTTCCTTTTTTAATCTGTGTCATATTATGATTGACAAACGGTACAAACAGTATATATGGAATTGCGTCTAAGTTTTTTCCAGAAAAATAATCCTCCCTTTCTTTGCATGGAAGTTTTAATTCCATTAACCATGAGAAAATCATGTTATGATAACTCTTAACTTAGTTCATCGTTTCTAATTTTGAGCCTCTTAGAATGCCCTTTAAAATACTCACTGCATCGGCTAAGAGTGAGTCAACTTGGGAAACTTGTTACATAGGTAAAGATTGAATTACCTTACTAAATGGATATGCAATGGGGAAGAAAAGCAGCAGAAGAACTCGAACAAAGGGAGACATCGTGGCGCCAACGCTTAAACCATATCGAGAACACAAAGCTTGAGGGATAATCTGAGATCAAAATCAGATTAGAATTTGAATTAAAGACATATATGTCTGTATGTATGTAAGTAATTATATACATACACCCGTATATGTATCCAAACAAGGTAAAAATCATTTTGCGAAAACCATTTCACCTCTGCAAAGATACCCACAAATGCAGCCGCTATCAAAATAGCCATCCACTCTGGGAGCATTTTCTCCATACAAACAGAAACCCCCTTGAACAACACAAATTTTATGGTAAGTTTGGTTCAACATAGCATGAAAAAATATGTACAGGCAGGTTATTTTGTCCTCTTACTCAATAAATGATTAAATACTTCACAGCATTTTAGATCAACCAAACCAAAGATATCTTTGTATATGGGGTAATATATGGTCAACTTCAGGTCCTCATTTAGTGTACAAATAAGAATTTTAAATCAGTTTAAAGTCTTGAAACTTGAAAGTGATGTATGAAACATACCTCTAGTGCCATTGATTTAGCTAAGAGGAGGCTGCATAAAACTAAATGCTCATTCTTAACAATGGACATAATCTTCGCTGCAAATAAATAGAACTTTTATCATTTTTCAATAATATGCAGGGGTAAATAATTCAGAGTTTCATTTCCCTTTTATCTTCTTCAAGAATAGCTCATATAAGTAACCTGTAACTTTTTGGTTTGATATGTTTCCCCAAAGTAATTAGACCCATAAAAACTATATATTGGAAAAGTGTAATGGACAAATGCGGTACTACAAATGTTATACTCCCTCCGGTCCTTTTTATAAGAAAAAAACTATTTTTTAGGTTCATTCAATAAATGATGTATCTAGCCTTTTTTAATGCCTAGATAGATCATTTATTGAATGAACCTAAAAAGTAATTTGTTTCTTATAAAAAGGACCGGAGGGAGTATAATGTATGTTTGAGTACACGGTAAAAAATCACGATGAAGCTAAACTCACGGTGAGTAGCCACAAAAGATAATGAAAGTTGCTTATGTCCCCCGTGATTTTAGTTCATCGTAGTGTTTTATAGTGTATCCAAACATGCACATAATATTTATATTGGATTTTTTTTTTTCATTTCATTTGATTAACCATTTTTATAAATTCGATGACTAAAGTGAGACCGTTCAAAAAATGAAACCAAAATGGGTTTATTTTAAAAAGGCTTAAATAATGTTTTTGTCCCTCCGAAAGACCCAAATTTTAGAGGACCAAAAACATATTTAAGCCTTTTAAAAATTAGATACTAAAACCAAATGTTCCAACTTTACATGGACTAAAACTTGTTTACCCCTTTTTTTTTTTGAGATTATATGCATTTGTTGTGTGTTATTTCATAACCTATCATACCAATAAGCAATTTTTTAAGTGTGACTTTGATACTCTACACTATCAACTCATCCTATTTCAATTAAATTAAATAAAAAAACTATTACCCCACATATTTTAAATCTAATTTGTTGACAGTGTAAAACGGTGAGTTTCATGTTACTTATAATGAAGAAAGAGATTAATTTCTATGCATTTACATTGTAAATAAGTTTTACACAATCATTTAATCTCATCTCTCCATTTTGCTAGATCATAACTTAATTTTGAATTTAATAATATTTAAAATAGAAAATGAAAGGTTGTGATTGAATGACTGTGTAAAACTTTTTACAGAGGGGATGAACATTAATCTAATTATGAAGAAAAACCAATAACATACCTGCATGTTTCTGAACATGAGGTTGCCCAGCTTTAACAAGAACCTCAAGATCAACTTGACTGAAGGATAACAGTCCTAGAGCAAGGCCAGACGTGATAGCAGCAAATAACACAAAACCCCAACAGATGATTAGTAAAATCCAAAAATGTAATCCACAACAAGTTACCTCTTCCTCTAGGTATAAAATGAACATCATATTATACTCAATAAAGTTGGAGAAGCAGAAAAAAGTATCAATGACAAGAAATGCAACATGGCATGCAACAAATTAAGCACAATATAGCCAAAACTTGCCCAACTATATATAACTCTATGAAAGAAGCATACAAAGGTAAAACATAAAAATATGTAAGCCGGCATTTGGACCAAATGTTTCAAACCATGGATTCCTGACTCTTGGGAGATTTCTAAGAGGCAAAATTGTGACAAATTCTTATTCGTTGGTTTAGGTAAGATAATGATACAAGAATGTTGTCGGCACGTTCTAATTAGTAAACATGATTGTAGAAATGCACATCAATCATAGCTAAGTTTCTTTCGCACACTAGAGAGACGCGTTAATTATAATATAATAGTGCTATTTCTTATACTAGGGACTTAATTAACGTTACATTTTCAATGTTCTAACACCACCTGGAGCTCAGCTGAACAATGGAGGAAGAAATCTGTGCCCGCTCCACCTCGATTATCACCTTATTCTGATTGAAGGAAGCGAGGGAGGGGCACGGGCTGAGAGAGGTGGAGCATTGGAGGGTCGGAGGATCTCAGTGAAATTCTTATGGGTTAATATTGAAATTAGCGTTTAATTTGATTTTGAATGTTTGACTTTTTGATGAAAAATGACTTTTAGCGATGATATTTTTTAATTATTAGTTGTTTTTTTTCCCGTTATGTTACTATGAAGAAGCAGAAGAAAGACCTAAGTGATAAGTAGCTTGGAGACCTAGATCTTATCACAAGAGCTACAAAAGACTAGTTAAGCAAAGAAGAAAGTGAATGTACAACGTTGTCATATCAAGTCAGATTAGACAACTATCTACTAACTCCAAAATTTCACTCAAAGAGGAAAGATTCACTACACGAGAACTGCACATAACACTTGGATCACCTTTTTGGAAGTCTTCTATGAAGCATAGTCCAACAACCGGCAAGAGCATTAAATTCAAAGGAAGGGACCGTTTGTACTATGAAAGGCTTGGACGATCAAGCAGAAGACCTAAGAGCTGAATCCAACAATAATTCTTTTTATCTCTTCAGCACTTGAAATATAAGCAAAAAGTCTTAAAAACTCTTTGTTCATCATCATCATCAGAGCACATACAAGTCAAATCCTTTCTCTGAAATACTCTTGAGATTCTTTAGCATCAAATCATGTACAAACTTGTAAAAGGGTAACTTGATCTTAATCTTTCTACATCACTACTCTTTGTGAAGAGATCTAAGTAGAAGAAATATCCTTTTTTCGGAGTGGGAGAAGTCTTGAAGAACACTTGTTAGGAGAAGCCCTGAAGAATACTTGTTAGGAGAATTCATGTGGAATACTTGTTAGAAGAAGTCTCGTCGAATAATTTTTGAGGAGAAGTCCTTGATACTTGTTAGTGAAAAATCTTGGTGGATACCAAAGCTTGGACGTAGACCACCAATTTAAGGGTGAACTAGAATAAAATATCTTGTGTGATCTTGACTATTTTAAGTTCTTGTTTTAATCTATCCGCTGCACCTTATCACTTTTGTGAAATAGCTTTAAGAACTTATATTTTCTTGAACAAAGTTTGAAGTATGTTTTTTTTCTTAGACACGATTCAAATGCACTTCTTGTGTCATTTATTTATTTATCTATTGGTATCATAGCTAGTCTTTGGGGTTTATAACATCTTAACAACTGAAAGAGTAAAGATCCATGGCTGAAAGCCATAAATATGGGCTACCAATGATCCAAGCTACCATACTTTGGCGGGTTACCCTCAATGGAAGAAGAGTATAAGGCTATATATAGAGTCTGCAAGTTACAGAATATGGGGCATTGTAAGCAATGGAAACTATGTTCCTAATGACGCAACCACTCAACAACCTCTTCCTAGAGATTGATGGCATGATGAGCAACGCTTGCAAAACCAATACAATTCTAGTGCAAATTTGTGTCTTATTGATGCCTTGAGCCCAACCGAGAACAACAGGGTTGACAACTGTAACATCCCGCACTATCGCCGACCAGGTAACAATGTTACATTCGATACTTTAGTATTAGTATCGAGACTACACTGTCATATATCATGAGTGTATGTGTGTATGTATGTGTGTGCATGCTTGTTATCGATTCATGTGCAGTGAAGTTGGCTGAGACCCAATAGGGACAGTGCCAATAACAAGTACCAAGGACTCAGTCGTCATAACACATTAGATACCTAGAGCTCCGAAAGAAAGTTATCTTATTAACTCTCCTAACAATGACAAGAATTGCCTCAGAGTAATCGTAACTCGAGACGAGTTAGAAGACTGAGACCCTAACAATTCATGTCACATGACTGTGAGCACAGAGAGGTGAAATGCACTCTCATCTGAAGTATATTTGATTAATTAAGCACAATGACACTTAGTATGTTAGGAAATAACACAACTGAAGAAGTAAAATAAACCAGTAGCGCAATCAACAACACAAGAATATAACGTGGAAACTCCAAAACCGGAGAAAAAACCACGACTGTAGTCAAAACCAGAGAAAAAACCACGGTCGTTGTCAAAACCGACAACCAGAGAATAAACACTATGTGAAAATTATTACAACACATAGAATTCACTCCCAACCACCCCATGACCCCAGTACACCCACACTCTCCAAAGTAAATATTTGAACTACATCTCACAATGCTCTAAACAAGAGCATTAGAGAAAAAGAAAACACAAATATAAACTTAAAGTGTTTTCAGGTGCTACTGCTTGGTGTTTTTGGTGTGTTGAAACAAGGATCTTGAGATCCCTATATATAGTCTAGGACTCTCCCATTCCTCACTAATCTAAGCGATGTGGGACTTCTCCAAGATGCATAACTTGATCTTTTTTCTCCTTCATTAGCAATGTGAGACTTACATTGCAATCAACCCCAACAATCTCTGCCTTGATTGTAATGGTCTACAGTCTTCATTGTCTACACCGACAATCATTGTCTTCATTGACAAACATAATTTATATTGTCTATATACCGAAAAATTAAATTATCATACTCCACCATAAAAGAGTACACTACACTTGAAACTAAACCATCCCAAGAATTTTCTTCACTTGGAACTAAACCATTCTAAGAATTTCCACATGCCGAAACCTTGCTGAGAATTTATGGTGCAACTTCCATGTTGGCTTTCCCCGGAAGTTCATCAGCCATCGACATAACCACGCACCTTGCATCAACGCCAACCAATGCCCGCACGTTATCACCACACACCTTGCATCTATATCAACCAATGCTCGTGTAATCACCTTGCACCTTGCATCTATATCAACCATTATCTTAGACATTACTTTATCGTAGGAGCAAGGACGTTTAGAATCGTCTAAGGCATCCAAATCAATGGTAGTTTCTATGCTCTTGCAATCATCTAAAGAATGAAAGGATTCATATTTGAACAGAACTTAAAAAGGAAAACAAAAGAGATATGCCTCCATCTCGTTTAACACTACCAGTGTAGTTGATGTTGATAGGGTCACCGAGGAGGTTTCCAACCGGGATTTTCCCTCCTCAGTAGGAGACTATTTAATCCATACCACGGAGGAAGCCCTTGCTGCTCGAGTTTTATGAGTTGGGTTTGGGTTGTGTGACGAGTCTGTTTTGGTGTGAGCTGAGTTTGCTTATAGTGGTCAAAGCTAACCTAGAGACCTTCTTCTTGTGTTGGCTCGGGGGCGGTCGAACGGTAATTTACTTTATGCTTTAAATTTTGAAAAGAAACCATTGTAATCCCAAGTTTTGAAAAACTAAATAAATGAGGTTATTCAGTTATTTCTATCATTGTTGAAGTTTACATTTATTAAAGTCTTAATTTTCGGCAAAAATTCGCCCACATGTTTGAAAAAGGTTATTAAAGTAACCCTTGATAAATCGAGGCATTACATTGTTGGTTACTACCTAAACTTCCAACAAGTAGTGTTTGGAGAGATCTCAAGCACTGCGAAAGGATCTGAAGAGGTGCATAAAGTTGACATGCCAATAATGACATGCCGATCTGCAGGGATCGTGTTTCGGTCGGCTCTTAAGCCATATGACTCGACGGCGTTGCAGTCGGCCTACAAGTTTTTTCTCTTAAGAAAGCACCACAGGGGCTTCCAGCGCAACCTATTTTAGGAGTAACACCACACCTGTATGAGCGGCCTTACACAGGGATGAGATGAAATACTTAAGCACAAAGGCACTGAGTCAACTATGCACTGGGAAACTCCACTTAAAGAACTTCCCACACACTTGTAGGGACTCCGAACATGGACATTGAGCTTATAAATACAAGTTCCTTAGTTCATTTATGTAACATGCTATTCATTCTTAGCATTTACTGAGTTCTTCTAAGACTCATGGATTCCCTCTTTGCTCATTCACTGACTTGAGCGTCGGAGTGTCTTTAGAATTCAAGTGTGAGTTGGAGTCTCACATTGGTAAAGTATGGGTGAGGAGAAGACTTTATAAGAGATGTGACCCATAATACCAATGCCTCAAGGTTTTTGGTTAAGATGTGGCGTCGATATGCACTTGGTGTCTTGCAGATACTCCTCATACGCTCGAGGCCAGCACCATTGCATTCTCAGGCCACCCACGATCTGGGAAGAATTAATACTACTCTAATCATCATATCAAATCTGGCAAAGGAGATAAAACACAGCCGAAATCCTCTTCAACGTAAATATCTTGAAGATAAGCAACAAAAGCTCATCTCGCCTGACACTTCAAGAGCAAAAGATTTCATCTGATAAACGGATCTATCGTTTGATGAACCTTCACTCTTATCAACAACATTCTACACAGCTAGTAAGTCAGATCAACAATGACTTCCAAAGGTAAAAGGAGCAGACTTTTGATACATAAGGGCTGAGCAGACAAAGGAGCACAAGGCAAGGTCAATGCTCAAGTGAGAATCATCGAAATAGGTACCATCCATCTAAGACCCTTTCTTTTGATAGTAGAATAGAACTTAATTGTAATATGCTTGGCTATGCATGAATAAATATTCTAGATCAAATGTTTGTGCACCTCACATGAATTCTTATAACATTATGAGGATCATCGCTCCATATATAGTGACACCAGAACATTTTGAATCCTAATATTTCAGGCTCTTCATACTATTGTAATTGTAGAATTTTTCGAAGATTGTTGTTGAGGACTTGAGGTCTTAAAAAGGTTGCTTGAAATAATTAAAGGAATCAAGGTAGGCTATATTAACATTTTTTATTTTCTTCTTTTTTTTTTGATAAGCCAACACATTGCATTTAACCAGCACAAGGGGTGCTAACCCAAATACAATGAGAGAAAAATCTGTCAAAAAACAGAGAACAAAGGTACAATAGGGAGAAAACAGTAAACCAGAAAATGAAAAATACATGAAGACACCCCGCAAAAAGGCTACAAATTATTGTGTCTTCACAGCCTATTCCTAGAAATCTAGCAGCAAAGATCCACCGCTGATTTATTGCCTCCATACCATCCCATTAACAAACCGCAGCAATATTGTGTGCCACCATCATACATAACACGCCCCAACATCCATATAGTATGTCCAACCACTATAAAGAAAGAATGCATACCCCTGGATTCTCCTTCCACTCAAACCATGAATACATAAAGCCATCCACCTTTGCTCTCAGCCACTGCATGCTCTCAACTGAGCCAATTCTAGAATCTGGTTAGGATCAAAGGCACCCCCCCTGAAAAATTACCTTGTTCCTTGTCAACCAAATAGACCACACCAGTGCCATCCAAATGGCAATTTCTCCTGCCTTCTGATTTTTGTTAATGCCAAAGAATGGGAATTGCAACATCTGATCCCGTGGTGAGGCCGCCACAGCCGAGAAGACACCAAGCCAGGCAAAGCAAGCATACCAAACTGGATTTGAAACAGCACATCTGGAGAATAAATGCATACTTGTTTCCTCCTCTTGTCGACATAACGGGCATGTAGACCCCTCTCCCCTTGTCAGAACCTGCCTCTTGCAAAGGTTGTCCCTGGTTTGGATTCTATCCTTCAGTAAACGCCAAATGAATGCTTTGACATTAGAGGGGACTGGTGCTGACCAAACCAGTTTCAACACTGGGTCTTCTTCCTCCAAGTTTTGAGCCTGCAAAAATAAATAAGAAGAGTTAACTGTATAAATCCCCTCCCCATCCTGCCTCCAAGTCCACCTGTCCCGCCTACCCTCTGTTAAACATTTTGTCCTCAACTCCCCCAACATCGCCTCTAACCACCCCACTTCTCGCCCTCTCAGCCCTCTCCTCCATTTGAACACCCATTCCCACTCCCCATTTAACCAATGGCCCATATTCTTGACATTTTCACGTTTTTGCTGTGAGAGATTATATAGTCTCCGATAACGAAGGTCAAGAGATCCATTCCCAAGCCAGTTCTCAGACCAGAACTTAGTAGCATCTCCCTCAAGCACTGTTTTCTGTATACAAGTTTCAAACCAATTCCACCCTTCAGAAATACAACTGGCCTTGGCATCTCTCCACCATGGTGAATCCCCATATTTATCTCCCCGTGCCTTTATCACTCTACACCATAGGCTATGTGGTTCTGTTAAAAAACGCCAATTCCATTTACCAAGGAGGGACAAATTAAACAGACGCCAATCTTTGATTCCCAGTCCACCATGATCCTTAGGCTTGCACACCTCTGACCATTTTACCCACGCAATTTTATTCCCCATATCCACACCGCCCCAAAGAAAGTTCCTCATAATCCCAGTACAAATACGGAGCACACCAGCAGGAACTTTAAAGAATGAGAGATAGAACAATGGTAGTGCAGAGAGCACACTCTGTATGAGGCAAATTCTCCTCCCAAAAGAAATATGTTTCTGCTTCCAAGCTGACAACCTTCCCCTCAACTTATTAACAATTGGATCCCACAGTGCCAAGCTACTTGATTTTCCTCCCACTGGAATACCCAAGTAAATAAATGGGATGCACATTATCTTACAATGGAGCACAGCAGCAAACCTGCCAAGACAATTTCTATCCACTGCCACCCCAGCCAATTTGCTTTTGTGGAAATTTACTTTTAATCCTGATATTAATTCAAAGCACCGTAACACACATTTCATGGTTGCAACATTTTGTGGAGTTGCCTCCCCTACAAATACCGTATCATCAGCAAATTGGAGCATGGAGATTACAAGCTCAGATTGTTCACCCAGTGCAAACCCCACAAATTTTCCCAGTCTGACAGCTTGGTTAAAGAGACCAGATAATCCTTCTGCTACAATTAGGAACAGGAACGGGGCCAAGGGATCCCCTTGGCGAAGACCCTTCCCCATGCTAAATTCCTCACAGGGGCTGCCATTCACCAATACTGACACTGATGCAGACTTAATGCAGCTCATGATCCATTTAATCCATCTTTTATTGAAATTCATTCTGTTCATCATGTATTCCAAGAATTCCCAACTCACTGAATCATAGGCTTTTTCATAGTCAACTTTAAATACTACAGTTTTGTAATAGTTTTTTTTCTCATGGTTGATATTTAAGAAAACCATTTTTGTAAACTTTATGGAGTACTGACACCAAAACAACCTCTTGTGTTAAAAACAGGGTAACGCTGCTCATAATATGCCAGATGATGGGACCTTTCCCGGACCCTGCGTATGCTCTGCTTTGTGCACCTGGCTGCACTTTTGTGGAGTACTACACCAGTTGTGAAAGGCTCAAGACTGGAACTGCTTACAGAAAGTCTCAGGGAATTGAAGCATTACCTTTCCGAGGAAGAAAGAAGCTTATAAGCATTACTTGGTGAAAAGTAAATTAAGAGGTGATTGGGTTACTTCTTCTATGAGAGGCTTTGATGCTTTCATAATTTCATATGAGCTTTTACACCACTTCCCATTAGTTTAACCTAATCTCAATTTATATGGGCTCTATTCTTATCAACTCAAGTCTGATTCCAGTTCCATAATTTCTCTGGTTTTTGCTTATATTATGAAAATTTATTGTGAAATTCTATTTTCTGTTATTAAAAATTATTTGTAATAATTTCTTTCACATTCATTGGCAAAACTACTTGTGTAAAATTTGCCTGCACATTTACCTGTAAAGTTTGCTGTAAACTAATTGCAAAAGCCTTTGCTGCGAAAGTAGCTGCAACTGCAAGAGTTACCTGCGATTTCACCTACTAAAGTTTTGGTGCGAATTACCTTAATGTTTTCTTCTAATTTTGCCTGCGAAGTAAGGCTTACCTATGAAAATTCCGCTGAAAAATGCGCAAAAATTTTCTGTGATTTTAAAGATTCACAGAAAGTATTATCCAAGAAAGTATTTGCTAGACACTTAAAATTCGTAAAATATTTTACAGGAAATCAATTTTTTACGAATTTTGCTTAGTAATAAATAAATTTCTAGTAGTGCAAAACTGCAGTGCAAATAAAGAGTGATAAAAACAAAATATACTCTTACAAACATGTGCCTTGGACTTGGACATGGCACCATCCACAACTAAGGCAGAGATTATACAGATGTCCGATGAATCTAATTTTTGGGTAACGAAACCAAATCAGTAAAATAAGCAGGATGGTAATGAAAAATAAAATAGGAGTGAATTTTGGTCCCTTCTTGAAAGTGTAAGCAGAGAGGTTTGTCCTAACATTAAGAATATACTATGCGGTCTAATTGTGCAAAATGTCAGTGAAGTTTGTTCATACGGCCAGATAAAACGTCAGTCATGTGTGACTAACCATGACTAACCTGACTGACTTTTGACACAATTAGAGATCCCATGAGTATCTTTTCTTTTAGGCACTAACTTGCCGGACGCTTATACTAAGGCATCGATCTTAGAGGGAGCACTCCTACCACTGCTGGATAGGCTCCACTGGTCAGAAACTATGCTTGTTACAGCTGAAAAGCCAACAGCAGAAACTCCACATTTGGCTACAATCCTCACACTCTCTACCAGCTCTTTGGTGCGTGATTCTTGTGACAAAATCTCCAGCAACTGTTCTGGGGTTATCACCAGCTTCACTTTCCAGAACTTGCTTTTGCTTCTACCAGTCCTCCTCTTTTTGCCACTGTTATTACTAGTGTTAGTAACCCTGCAAGATAAAGCTTCTGTTGAGTTTCTCTTGAGCAACCCCACACCTTGATAGTGCTGGTAGTCCAAGGACATTCTATATGGAGCAGGGTAGCAGATTCTAGGACTAGGAACACTGTGGGACCGAGCATGGACAATTGCCCCACCGCCACAACCGCCGACGCTGCTGGC
This sequence comes from Lotus japonicus, assembly GCF_012489685.1. NCBI lineage: Eukaryota > Viridiplantae > Streptophyta > Magnoliopsida > Fabales > Fabaceae > Lotus > Lotus japonicus. Next base: position 46,378,433 of record NC_080042.1, on the reverse strand, counting down.
ATTGCCAGAGGCTGAGGGATGATCAGAAAAGTTGATGAGTGGCAGTAAATGGTATGATTGCCCTGCCACCAATTCATCAAATTGGCATAGGGGTTTACAGAAGAGGTCATTTCTTGGGAATATGCCATGGTCCGGGAACTCGTCGGTGATGGAACTGACGGTAACCGGGGCATAGAATTCCATGATACCACCGTTTGATGTTGTTACTTTGATCACTGTTTCTGGATCAGACATGCCACCCCACAAGCAGTTTCCCATTTTGGACTAGGAATCCCAGTGAATTATGTTGTAATTGGTGATTCTCTTCATCTGTATTTATGGCAGAGTTTGTAACTAGTTTGCTTGTTTGGAGGGCGTTCAAGAGCGGGAAAACTTTGTGGAATGAAAAGAAAAAGATGTTCTATGGTGGATTCTTCTTGGAGGGAAATATTTGTGAGTTGTGAAGTACTCCCTCCGTTCCTATATATAAGTCACAAATAACTAATTCTCTTAGATTAAGAAAAGTAGTTACTAGTAATAAATTTGTAAAAAAAATGATTTACTTTCCTAGATTACCCTTATTTACTTTCCTATGATTTTCTCTCTCCAAGTTAATACTTCTAAAGTTTATCATCTCTTTCATATTAAATATGAGGGTGAACTTGGAAAAAATTATTTAATGCTTCCTAGATATTAGAAAGTGACTTATATTTTGTAACAATTTTTTTTCAAAAAATATGACTTATAATAGGGAACGGAGGGAGTACATTAGAGTGATAATCCGAGTAATTATGAATCAACAACTTTTATCCTTAAATGGCATCTCAATTGCCATGGTTATCAACATTAGTTATTACATGAAATATTCAATTCGCGGGTCAAAAGTTAAAATGAGTAAATGATGCAGCATGCATTTTTTTCACAAGACGAGGAATAATGTTGTTCAAAATCCATTGTGATCCCACCATGATATAGGCCCATCAGAAGAGAAGAAAGCAAAAGCTCGACCGACTAGTAGATATACCTGCTACTTCTTCGCCCTTTTTCTTTTTCTTTTTACACTTTATCCTTTCATAAAGATATCAAAGTGTAAAGAAACTACAAATTTATTCAGTTATCATGATAATTAATTAAAAGTACAAATACAATTCTGTAAAATGTCAGTTAGAATAGTTGTTTATTTTGGTTGAATTGGTTTTTTATTGTTATTAAACTATTGTTGGATTTCAAACTCATTTCACATAATCCGTGTTCCGGTTGCCGGCTCAGCCGCCTCATTGAGTTATGCTTTTAAGCAAACATCGTGTCGTCGGTCAGCATGACTTGGTTCAGGAACAAACGACTTCGGCTACGATCGACCTAGTAAAGGGCTGAGATGTACACTTAAGGACGACGACACCAAACCAAATGTGTAGTCGAAAGCTCCACTTAAAGGGCTTCTCTCACACTTGTAGAGCCCCCGAACATACACACCTGACCTATAAATACAGGTAATACCATTCATTTATATAACATTTTATTCATTCTTAGCATTTATGAGTTCTTCTTAGACTCATGTTCTATTTGCTCTTTCACTGACTTGAGCATCAGAGTGTCTTCTGTAGGTACTCCTCCTTCACATGAGGCCAGCACCACGATAGTCTCAGGCCACCGAGCACAACAAAAGAAGCATGACAAGAGAAGAAGTCCCTATTCCGGGAAGGACAATTGGCGTCGTCTGTGGGGAATGATAACTATACGTTCATCTCTCCTCTAAGTTTACCTAAATTCTCTTAAAACGGTTTTTAGCAATCAATTGAAGGAGTAGCAATGACAGTTCAAACTAGACGACAACGTGAAGAAGCTTCTCCATCCATGAGGAACACGCTAAAACGAGACACTTAGAGAGGTTCTACTTAGAAAGACGAGAATCGAGAAGAATTTGTGATGACTACTGGAAAATAGCTTCTCCAAAGGACGAAGAGAAGGGTACACCAATTGGAACGGTCTGTCCACGTCTCACGGCATCTGAACCAGCAACAACGAGCGAACCGTTCGCCGAATCACAACGTCCTCTAGAAGCGCGTGAGGAAGCCCGTGGAACCATCGGATAGCTATGCGAGAGAACCAGTTGATCTCAAGGAAGAGTCTGGTCAGAACGTGGGAGTGTACACGAAGTTGCATATGCCTTTTTGCACAGAGATCAAATCGGTCAAAATACCAAAGGATTTCAAGAAGCCGATCTTTATTGTGGTGTATGTAGGAGACAATGATCCAACAAAGCATCTTGATACATTCGTCACGTCTAGTATCGGAAAAAATAACACAGGAAAGGGGGGTTTGAATTGTGTTATGTTAAAACTTGAGTTTTTCAAACGATTATAAGTTTATGAAATTATTTTTGCAATAGTTCGGTGTAATGGATATAAAAAGTAAAAGAGTAGACAATAAGCACACAACGATATATCCTGATTCACCCACAAACGATGAGGCTAAGTCCAGTCTTTGGCTTAACCAAGATTTCCACTAAATAAGTATCAAAGACTTATCCTACACCAATTATTTGATAGGACTTCTCCCAACAAGTATTCGACAGGACTCTTACCAACAAGTATTCTACAGGACTTCTCCTAACAAGTATTAGACAAGACTTCTCCTAGGTTCAAGTATTTTGCAGGAGTTTTCCTAAGATATTTTTCGAGATCATTTGGTTCTACAGGGTTCTCTTCTCATAAGAGGGATAGTAGAAATTACAAAGCTCGGGCAGTACAAAGTGTTTGAGGATTTGACTCTGGGGTATACTTTGTGTTCTTGATCTATAGAGAGTAGGATATGAAGATTTGACTCTTAGGAATATCTCTCTTTGAAGCAGATGATGTTTAAAGGTTTTGAATCTTAAGCTTTTCTTTTGATTGGTTCTTTCTTGCTTGAGGAAGATTTTCGACTTAGATGAAAGTTCTTGCATGGTTTGTCCTGAAGCTTTGATTGTTCTTCTGTCTTCGATCATTCTTCTCTTCTTTTGTACGGACGAATTTGGAGATTTTACTTCTCATTGGTTGAGTAGTCTGTTCTGTAGCTTTGACCTTTCTTGTCTTGTTTGGAATGTTTTGACTTTCTTTGATTGTAGTCTGCCTTGAGTGTCTTCCTGTTTTGTCTTGCACTAAGTTATCAGATGATGAGGATGTGAAGGTTATTTCCTGAAATATAATTCATATGAAATAATTAACCCTTTCACTTAAACTCTTGAAAATTGTTATCATTCAAAATATGATAGACCATATATTCAGCGTTTGAACTTAAGAATGTCGATTTCATTCCTAGGCGCCAATGATGCGCTAGTTTTCCAGATGTTCCCATTGACGCTACACAAAGTTTTGTTTTGTTTGTATCAGTCTCTGCAACCAAACTCCAAAAGGAGTTGGTATGAGTTATTTCAACAATTTTCTCATCCTTTTATCATAAGCGCAAGGGCCTATCAAAGACCACGCATACATTAGGAAAGTAGAAACAGGGAAAGAACAAGTCATCGTGAGATTTCTTAATGAAATCCTAAAGAAGCGATGCTTGTCATGAGTCTAGATCTAAAGGTGAAGCAATTGGAGTTGGCACGGTTTTCCACACTTATCTAGAGAAGACGCTGTTGCAGGACATGGATGAACTTCATAGACGCTTGGACTGGGCGAGCCCCTAGAGTGCCTACGCCCAGGGGTTACCCACCAAGCCGCGTTCGCCCAGCCTGGGAATTGGGCCTCCATCAGCGAGGCCCAACTGGCCCAACAAAGGTAGTTACACTCATCAGACCCAGCTCCCACCCTATAAATAAAGAGCGATTACCATTTGTAAGGGACTCTTGACTCATTTGCTAAATAACATAAGAAATTCAATTATATTCTCTCTCAAACTTTCTCTCTTTAAGTGCAATCTCTCTACTCTAGGGGCTATACCCTCTCTCAATGTTCATGGCAAGAACATTTGGCGCCGTCTATGGGGAATGATAAATTTTCTACTCCCGGATCATGTGGATTGGTTGCACAGTTTAAAGAAGCTTCGGTCACTGTTGAATTCTTGCGGTTTCTGAAGAATTCTTTGATTCTCAGCGTTCTTTAGACGATTTCTCATGGAGACTCATCGCCGGCGACGCCGTGATTCACCAGAGCGGAGGCGCATCTCGACTCTGTGGCGCGTAAGGATGTAGGAGCGAACGGTGCGAGCGCGTCGCGAGGAGGCTCAATGCAAGCAATAGGCTCCATCACCTCCTCCATCTCCACCTCCACCGCCTCCTCTGCCACCTTCTCTGAAACCGCCGCTACTAACTCCGCTGTCTCCGCCTTCGCAGCTGGGATCTTCGGTGAATTCACCGGCTCCATCCGTGAATGGGACTCCGTCGCCGCAACTAACGGTTAGTCAGAGGGACTGGCGACGTATGATGCGAAGCGTCGATAACATGCGGCAGCGAAATGATTATCTCCAAGAACATATTGATTTCCTTCACCACGAGCAACATGATGAAGGAGTTCGCGAGGCTGAAGCGGTTTCCGAATTTAGGCCTTTCTTAGTGGAGGTGCGAGAAGTCGCCATTCCAGACAACATGAAGAATTTAGTCTTGGAGTCTTACATCGGGAGAACTGATACGATGAATCACCTTCTCCACTTCAATACAAGAATGGTGATCATCGCGGCATCGGACGTTGTCAAGTGCAGGATGTTCCGCTCGACGTTCAAAAGTACGTTGATGACATGGTTTACGACTTTACCTCGCGGTTCCATCACTAATTTTTGCGACTTTTAATCAAAATTCCTGATTCAATTCTCTGCGAGTAAGGTCAGGCAAGTAACGATGAACGATCTGTAGAACCTTCGTCAGTTTGAGAGAGAAACTCTGAAGCAGTATATGGCGCGCTACAGCGCCACGTCTGTTAAGATTGAAGAATCTGAGTGGCGTGCTTGTGCTTTGGCATTCAAGAACGGGCTGCTGCCTGGCTCACTGAACAACAAGATAAGCAGGAAATCAGCCCGATCCATGGCAGAGATACGCGCGCGAGCAAACACATATATACTAGACGAGGAGGATGGTGCGTTCAAACGCAAGTGATGACCCTTGTTTAGTGGTGTTTTTAGGGTCATTTCTTTCTTTGTTTTGAGTCTTTTTGTTGAGTCTCATGTAGTGTTTCATGCATTCTCATGCATTTTTATCTTTCTTTGAGTCTTTACTTCGTTTTGGTAATTTTGTAGTTTTATAGGGAGTTTTCTTGCATTTTAAGTAAGTTTAGGACTTGCATGGTTTTATTGTGTTAATTGAAGGATTTCTTGTGCTAATAAGCTCTTTGAGCTTCTGGAATTTTCCTTGGCTTGTTGGTGAAGTTTGCAGATCAGGAACTGAAGGAGAAAGAAGGCCAAGAAGCATGGAATTGAAGGAGGATTTGAAGAGGTTTAAAAGAGGAGTTACAGAAGCCAAAAAGTCTTTTCCAGCGAGCTTAAGCGCCTAGGCGCTGGGAATTGGCGCCTAGGCGCTAGTTTTGTTTTGTCAGGCTGCTGGAATTGGCGCCTAGGCGCCAATTAAGGTCCAGAGAGCATGTTTTTGCATGCAATTGGCGCTCAGGCGCTCTGAATTGGCGCCTGAGCGCCCAGACTCGACTGTTTTGCCTATAAATTGGTTTTTAGACAATTCTATTGGAACCTTTTTTCATTTGATGATATTTTTATAAGTTAGAAGAGAGAGTTTGAGTTCTGGAGCTCTAGGAGCTTTCCCTAGGCCATATGTTCCAGGTTTTATCTCTATTTTCTAGCATGGATTTCTTAGCCATGTTAGGCTAAAACCCCTTTTGCTTTGGGTTCTTTGTAAGACTTTGAATGTTTTAACTATCAATCCTTTTCTATTCATGATGTTCTGAGTAAACCCTTGAATCTCACTTCTATGCTTTATCTTTCAAGCTTGAATGCATGCTAGCTTCTTACTTTTCTATAATCATAACGATAGTTTGTTATAGAATTGGGACTTGTTGTGAGATTACTCCTTCTATACTTGCTACTAGGAATAGAGGAAGGGTTGGGGTTTGTTGGCCTGATCTGTATGCTTAGTGCTTCTAGCAAATGTTTAGGTTATCAAGGAATTGAACCTATCTTCTGATTAGGAAGGGTTTTCTTTGCGAGGCATCGAAAGATAACTAACTAGGCTAGAACATCAAGGAGAGACTCGGGATTAATTGAATAGGAAGGTTTGCTAAAACTGAAATAGTTGAACAAGAACCCAAGGCAATCTCATCTCTGTTTTTCAATCGCTTTATTACTTGATTACTTGTCTTTTTACAAACTCAAGAAACTACCAATTATTAAAACTGAATTTTACTTGCTTTTCAACCTTAAACTTGAATCTTAAACTGAATTTGCAATCTAATTCCCTGTGGTTCGATAATTTAAAACCCGGAGGTATTCGTACACTTGCGAATTGACCAACAGCAAGCGCGAGAAAAAAGAGGACGATGGCGCTCGTGGGAAACAATCCAGAAAGGAAAGGCATGATGGAGAGAAGAGTGAGGGCAGTAGGTGCAAGGAAAAGAAGGTTAAGTCAGTAGCAAAATCGTCCAAAGAGCAGTTGTATCCACAACGAGAAAGTTTTGAACGTCGTCGCCCGTGGCAGCAGCAAGGCTCCCGCCGAGCTACCTTGGTCCAAAAGCACTCGCCTGACGTTGAAGCTGTTAATTCTTACCATAACCACAATGAGATCATCTTTATGGGTCTTAATACCTTTGAAGTCTTTTGTTTACCCCACGATGTCAGGGTGTTGGAAACCGAAAGGAATTTCTTGAACTGAGCTCACTGCCCTTACATGTCGCTTCCTCGCCGCCTGGGTGTCGCTGCCGCCTCCAAACCCTCCCGCAATCGTGTTGATGGTTCCGACCGGTGGTTCTATTTATTTGTTGAAAGTCTCTTCGTCTCCTCGCTCCCCGGTCGCTAAGGTTTCCTTTTGGTCTTTTCCAGAAGCTTGTTGGTGATTCCCCTGCTGGCGATTATCCTGTTGGAGGTCTCCCTGCTGGCTGCTTCGTCGGTGTTGTGATATACTGATCGGTGGTACTCACACCACTTGGTTGTGTCAACTCCGCTACGCTGCGGGTGCGCCGCTTGCTCGGGCTCCCCAACCATGTGTGTAGTCTTCACCTCACGGAGCTGGGGCTGATAGACAAGGATTTGACTGCTTACACTGGGACCCTCGTGGGTTTTCAGCCGAGAAAGTTTGGGTAAAGGGGTATCTGGACCTTGGCACAATTTTTGGTGTAGACGAGAACGCGAAAGTGTTGCAGGTGAGGTACCTAGTTTTGCAGGTGGTAACCTTCTATAACGTGATCATTGTGTGAAATACTTTGAATCGCTTGTCACGGTGATTTCCATATCCCATTTGGCACTCAAGTACCCTCTGAACAGCGGAAAGGTTGGAAGGATCGCGGTTGACCAAAAGTGGACTGGGCGAGATCCTAGGGTCCCTCGCCCAGGCGCGCCAGCCCAGGGCGACGAGCAAGCCAGGATACTGGGCTTTCTCCTGGGAGGCCCAACTGGCCCATTAAGAGAAGTTAGGGGCGCCAAGCCCAACCCCCAAATCTATAAATAGGGGACGATTACCTATTATAAAAGACTCTGAGCTCATTGAAGAAATACAAGCTTAAAATTCAGTTACTTTCTCTCGCTAAGCGGTTCGCTCTAAACTCTCTCTAGATTCTCACATCACGATCCTCTCACTATGGATACCGTACCTCATCTCTATGTTCTTGGATAGAACAAAAAGCGAGCCAGGGAATGCTACAACAACTGTTTGAGCTTGTATGGGAAGAAAGGCTCTGCCGCCGGACATAGATGCTATGAGGTTGAGATTTCACGGGACCTCCCTTGCTTGAGAATAACGAGTAAGAATGGTCAGTTCACTAATTCGACGGCTGAGGGCTGCTGGGCAAACCTGATTGAAGAGTTTGAGGAACAAAAGTTTGGCAAGGGAGTTTTGGCAATCAGAGCCATGCTCACCGGGGAACAAGAAGTGCGTTTGGAGATATTGCTAAGTAACAATCTAGACCTTTTTGATTGGAGTGAAAAGGACCCAACAAAGTGGGGGGCACTTAAGGTCAAGCCGCCGGTACAGCAGGCGCATCACCGAGAGGGCAAAGAAAAGGGTAAAGTTGTGCTGAAGGAGATGGTCAGGACCTCCAAGACAAGGGGAAGGTTTAAAACACCCAAGGCGGGTCGGCGACAGGAAGGTAAATTCAAGATGGGAAAGACCACATGGAACCCTAGGGGAACTAGGCGAAAGGGACCATTTTCTAAGGATGTTGAATGGAAGGCGAGCACTTTATGTGTGAAGGACGGGGAACTTGAAGAGTTGCGGTAGCTGGGGATATGAGGTGACGATACTAGAACTTAGCGAGCTTGGGATTTTGAGGAATGAGGACAAAAATAAATACGCACTCTTTTTCTCCATCTCGGGAGTTTTTTAACAAGGCGTTCAAAAATGTAAAAATACAAAAACTTGGATTTGCAAATCATATATAAAATAGGGTATTCTCAGAAATATTCCTACGATTAACTTTACCAATCGAAAAAGCTGAATTACGGCGATTGCTAGGTGGGAAAAATTCCCTGAAGGTGGCGATTCCATTACGACCTTGATGTCTGGAAATTGCTCCAGAAAGTCCGACGCGATCGCCGTTATCCGTTGGCGATGTGTGGGATAAGCTTCTTATCCAAAAAAGCCTCCTCGGAATATGGGCGAGTATTTCTAACTATGCGAAGCCTTAGGCACCCCAAATGGCCATTGGGACCCGAGCACCTTAGCCCTAATTGGCAAAGCCCTCATCCAAACACACTTGGCGAGGTTGCACTTTACTTAAGGTGGGATTAAGCCTTGGTTGTATTAAATCGAGCAAAAAGTCCTAGTTAAACCCTCACACATTTAAAATCGTTAAACTTAATTCACAACTAAGATAAAAGCGTACGAAATAGCGCAGGAGCAACGTCAAAATGACGAACAAAATTGGCAATCGATAAAAACAACATGTGTTTCGTTACAATGCAAGCCCTAAAGGGCGATCAAACTCGAAACGGTTAACAAAAGGTAAACAATATTACAGTTGTCCATTGGCATTATTGTTAACTTTTTCTTCATTTGCAGCATTCAAAAACTCAATGTTACCAACCCCCGAGGGGTAATCCGGGCAGACCAAGCCAGCATGAGTGATCTCTTTGAACATCCCCATTGGACGCAAATCAAGGTTGCTGAAGAGATGACGAAATTGAGCTTTGGCAAGGAAAAACCCATACTCGCGCTGTTCAGCAACGGCAACGGCGACTTCACTCCTTAACCTGCTTTCAAGAGTTTCAGCCTTTGCCGCAGTGATGATTTCGTCTTTCGCCGCTAAATCAGCCTCTTCTTGAGTCTTCAAGCCGGCGAAAACCTTATCCTTCGCCGCCAGTTCGCCCTGCAGGGACTCCAGTTCTGAGTTCTTGGCAGCAATAATTCCATCCTTGGTGACGACCTCTTGCAGCGTTTTCTGCTTTTGCTCCTCTAGTTCAATCTTGGCTTGGCTGGCTTTGTGCCCCAACTTGGCAGTTTCTCCTCGTAGGCAGCTTTCTGGGTTGACAGTTGGGTTTCCAATACCATGTACCTCACGTTGCCTTTAGAGTTGGCGGCGCGAAGCTGGCTCTCCTCTTGCAGCAGTTTCTCAGAATCTTTGGCGGCAGAACTGTAATGCCTAAATGTGTGTCTAAAGATGCTCCCGGCGTGAAGGAGACTCGCCATGACCTCCTCAGCCATGTAGTCCAGACCCTTGTTCAGCATCTCTTCCTCTAACTTCTCGAAGCTTACATGTGAGAGGATGAAGGCGATGTGTGTCTAAAGTTTGACTATGTGCTTTTTACGCCATGTTGGCGACTTATGTACTTTATGTAAACAACGTTTGTGTTAGTTATTTATGATCTTTAAGACACACTTAGCACTCATGCTTCGTGCTCGGTGGCTTGCGGGCTGGTGGACTGGGCGAGCCCCTAGAGTGCCTACGCCTAGGGGTTACCTGCCAAGCGCCGGTCGCCCAGCCTGGGAATTGGGCCTCCTTCAGCGAGGCCCAACTAGACAAACAGAGGTAGTTACACTCATCAGGCCCAGCTCCCACCCTATAAATAGGGAGCGGTTACCATTTGTAAGAGACTCTTGGCTCATTTGCTAAATAACATAAGAAATTCAGTTATATTCTCTCTCTAAGTGCAATCTCTCTACTCTAGGGGCTATACCATATCTCAATGTTCATGGCAAGAACAACGCTCGACAAAGTATGTGAACATGGGGAACAGTTTGGTCGACACTAATGATCAAAAGGACGAGGTATAAGTCTCTCCCAGCAAACTCCATAAGAAGTTGGAAGGAGTTATCTCAACAATTTTTTCATTGCTTTATCACAAGAATTGTCACACCTTTCCACACATTGCTAGGCAAGACGCTCGTCATGAGTCTAGATCTGAAGGTGAAGCTCCATATATTGTGCGAAGCGATTAGAATTGTCACACCTTCCAACAAATTGCTAGCCAAGACGCTGCGTAGGTCATGGATGAATTTTGTTGGTGCTCGGTGAAGTATGTGAACATGGAGGACAATTTGGCCGACACTAATGGCCAAAAGGATAAGGTCAACGAAGGCAAAAGTTAAAACAAGAAGGATCAGGATTACCACCAAAGAAATTTTGATAAGAACAATTAACTGAAAAATTATTAAAGAAGGTTTGAAACTACTCAGTTATGAACGCGACTCTCGCTCGGTCACCAAGGAGGTGATGCATACGGTCTTCGCATGTATACTCCGACCTGCATCTCTTAGGAAAAATATGATGTATCTAGACATGAAGAGGTACTACGAGTATCATGAGAGTTATGGTCATAACACCAACGAATGTATACAAGTTTGGCATGCGATTGAGTAGTTAATCGAGGAAAGGAAGTTGAAGAAGTATGTGAAGAAATATCAAGACTGAGCGGAATGACTGCTTACAAAAGACTATCTCGAAGCCCAGGAGTAAGAGATTCTTAACAAGAAGACAAAGGTCATTTGTAATGCAAGTTCGAAAAGGGAGAAACATCCTCGTGAAGGAATATGTCAAAGAAGAAATTAAAGCATAAGACAAAATCTTTATCTTCAAAAGATGAGAAAATCAACCCAGTTGAGGGAGCGTCCCGAACTTATGCACAATTGATCGTTGGATTGGGAAGCTCCTTCAATTCAAGAAAGAAACACCTCAAAGAAGTGATGAAGGTCTTCGTTGATTCGATCGGAACGAAAAAGAGAATTCCCCTAACTCTAGAATCAAATATCAAATGCATCGGGGAATCTAGGCTGATCATGATGATCCAATAATAATCTTGGCAGTAATATCTAACGTGGACGTGTGTAGAATCCTCGTGGATCCGTGATATTAAGCAGATATGATGTTTTACAAATGTTTCAAGGCTCTAGAATTCATGAAGGACGACTTAACCACTTTCTACACTGAGCTCGTAGGCTTCAAAGAAGACCGAAATGCGCCAAAAGGCTTCCTAGAAACGAGGATAAAAATCGGTATAGGGAAACCTTGCAAGAAGGTCAAGTTCAACTTTATGGTGGTAGATTTCCCTTTAACTTACAACGTTCTTCTCAGACACGTGCTTGTCCCTAAACAATCTGGGGGCTTTGATCTCCGCCTGCCATTTACTCTTGAAGTTTGTGAACAAGAACGGGGGGGGGGGGTGATTGTTGTCCAAGGGAGCTTGGAAACAACTAGGAGCTGTTATAATTTAAGTCTTTAGGTCGATAAAAGAGAGATACCATGCCCATGAAGATCAGGGAGGAAAGCCAAAAGAGGCCTCATTCGGAAGGCTGGATGATCTGAGCGACATCTACACACATCAGCATGTATCCACCACTTGAAAGTTGGAAAATTCCCACGCTTGGTGGCGCATATAAAACCACGACTTTGTAAACCCCACTTCTGTCAAGTACTTTTTATTTCAGAATCTTGTCTAAGTTTTTGTTAACCATGTTTTGAATTAAATAAAGTCAATGATATTTTGAGGAACTTCTTTCTTGTTTAAAATCTTTGCTTACACATTGAAAATTCCAAGCATATTTGACCTTTCAAAAGTAATCCGCTTAAGGAATATGGTCTATCCAACTAGATATGAAGTTTTGGTCCTAAGTAACCCTTTTTGAGAGATACAACAATCAAGCTATAAGCATAAGTAACCCAAAAGGGATACATCCTTGGACGTCTCGAAGGAAGACGATACATAAGTAACGCATTTCAGGAATACAATCCATCATTCATAAAGCCGAGTAATTCGAAAGGAATAGATTCTCTTCGCCGAGAAAAGAGTGGACATAAGTAACCCTTATAGTCTAACCAAGCGGCAAGAACAAGTAATTTGAAAAGAGACACTAACTCGATATTCTCAAAGAAAGACAAGAAACAAGTAACCCTTTTAAGAGATACAATCCCCAAGTCAAAGAGCCAAGTAATCCGAAAATAGTACAGTCTCTTCGTTAGACAAAGACTGGATGAAAATAATCCTTTTCAGGGATACAATTGAACCGAGAAGCGAGCACAAGTAACCCAAACGCGATATAGCCTCGATTGTCTTGAAGAAAAATGGGACATAATCAAGTTGGGGTTCAGTACTTGTAGTTGGGCGCTGGTGTTCTAAAAAAAGTAGTTCTGATGGGGACATTGAAGTTCTCCATAAGCTGGGTGTTGGATGCTTGGTCGACCTCCTTGACAAAGGCCTCATATTTGCATGGAGGCTTCCTTGTTCTGAACTGAGGACAAATTTTCCTCCCTCGTAGAAAATGCCAACGTTAGAGGGGCTTCTTTGTTCGGCGGAGTTGGTAAAGACCAAGCACCTTTCCTATGCAATCATATCAATTAAATAAGTATATCGTATAATGTGACACATGGTGGTTGTCAAGATTTGTTATCCCTGCAAATGCATTAGACTATTATGTGACTTTCCCCTATTTTTATCTATATAGACCATTTCGTTAAGTTTTTCAATTTATGAGTTTTACGTTATTTCTTTTGTTTACAATTTTATCCTAATTAGCGTCGGTCATGGTTGATGCTACATCTTAAAGTTTAAATTAAATTGACGACGGTTGCATCGACCGTCATGGTACAAGTGTAACATTGGCCTAGAGTCGGCTAAACCAATTCTAACAATTAGGTCAGCTGCGCAGCATCCATAACATCGACGCTAAGGTAATACTAAATCGGTTGTAGTGTCAGTTTATAGCTTGTTATCATCGGCTTTTGGATGATGCTAATCGATGTTTTTCTTGTAGAGCATTAACCATTAAGATGATTAAGGGTTTTAGGGAAGATAACATAAGTTGGACTCGTTGGGTAAACTAGTCAAATGGGGTGGCATAGAGGTTTCCAAACCCACCAACTTGTTTTGGACCACCCCACCTAACTCACCAAGAAGTAGTGCCAGCACGTTGACCTGCTTTGTCACCCCAAATGGTTTAACCTTCAATACAAAATGGAATAGCTTTTGCCTTTTCTTTATATGCAATTAAATTTAGAAGATGGAAGAATATCGTGATTCCATGTTTATTCTTACAACTCTTTTGCATTCTGTGGAGCCACAATGAAGACATCAATTTACATTCCCCCTGAAGCGAACCTACTAGCTGAATTTTTAGCTGAATTGAGTGTTATATGTAATAATTATGATTTTTATGAAACCGAAAAAAATTAATTGGAATTGAGTTCTTAAATATGAACTCCTTTATATCATTAAAATGCTTGGCTCTCACATGGGATGATTTTTGAACATTCAAACATTAACAACCAAAAAGTATCAATTAAAATGTTCACTAATAACAATTTATAAAAGTTGATGAAAGAAGTACCATGCTTATAATGCATGTCACAACATAAATCATCACAAATATCATCAAATTAATGTCATCATGAACTGATCTGAGCAAAAATTCAAGCTTCCTCATGAACCAAACCACATAGGGGAACAACACTCTCCACATTTCTAAAAGCACGTTGCTCAATTCCTAAGCGAAGAGGAAACTCTTTCACAACCTTTTGTTCACCAATCATGTACAAAACCAACGGTTGAAACTCTTCCCCTTCTAGCACAAAAACATCATCATTGTCTTCTTTCCATAACTCCAGAAGAATTTCAGGACAAGGTCCACGCACAAGGTTAAACATTTTCACCCAAGTCTCTTCTACACCATATTCATTCATCATCAAAATCTCAAAATGAAATTCAGAACGCATATACTCCCTAAGATAACAAACAGATTCATTCAAAACAACAATATTTGAATGCCTAATGTAAAATTTGTTGTTCTCTTCCTGAGATATAACTTTGGGCAGGTTCATTTTCCAAAACACATCATCGCTCATGTTAAAACACAGCACAAATTCAACACCACCAGATTCAGCTAACCAATGATAAGCTCCATGTAAATAAGCATTAAACATGGATTTAGCTATGTATCTAGCAGAAACACCAACGTTAACCACTTTCCATGAATGAGAACGAAGGCTATATACTTGACCATTGAGCTTTTCATATTCCTCCAAGAAAAATTCTACACCCACTACAATGCTCACGACCTTGTAGTCATTAGTTTTGGGATCAAAACCGAACTCATGCGCCACGTGAAAGAAGTTACAAAGTGCAGGTTTCATTGGAGGAGGGGAAGGAAGAAACTTTACCTCTCTGGTGGCTGGATTCCAGAGAATCATTTGATTGGGGTTGTAGGGAGCATTCAGCAGTTCAAGGTAGATGATGTCGTTGGAATGAGCATGAGGTGCGATGTTGCTTACATTGTTTTTGAAGATGAATGGTGGCTTCAAATCAACAAGGGTGGGTTTTGAATTTTCACCTTCATAGACCATTGATGAAATGAAAAACTTGTTTATTTGGTGAAAGAGGAGAAAATTAGGTTTGCTTTTCGCCTTGACCATGGAGCGAGAAAGATGTTTAGTGATGAAACTGTTTTCTCTTGTAAGAGCATTGTAGTGTTTGCTTAAGCATCTGAATTGCACCACAGACTTCACGGGAAGTCTGACAAAGATTTCCAATACCATGTCTTCTGGCAGTTGTCCGCGAATCATTTTTGTTAGCTCTATAAAACATGTAGATTACATAAACTCACTTAACATAAATTCATGTCACAACATATAGAATAATTAAATACAATATAATAATCATGCAACACACAAAATTCAATTAGTTGTAAATGGTGGGCCCATTTAACAAGATACCTAAAACAACATCGATGTAAAGTTTTTGGACATAAAAAATTAATTTGCAAGTTGTACCCTCCATGCAAGAAACACACACATCCTTCTGTCTCAATTTATCACACATCATATATGCATGGGTACTTGTTATTTGGCCAATCAATGACCTTCTTTTGGAATTAATCATGAACCGCATAAACAAGAAACACACACATCCTTCTGTCTCAAATTAAATAAATCTTTGTAAAAGAGGTTATTTGGGCAACATTTTGTATCAATTGATTTATTTCAAAATAAAAGACATAAAAATAAAAAAATCCTAAAATTTAGTGTAAGCTAAATACCAAACTTAATTATTACAATGATAATGAAATACAATATCTTTGACATGAAATAACCTCAATATAATGACTGTAAGTTTCTCCATATATTTCCAAAAATAAATTGGTAGTATACATCACTCCATATATAAATTCAATACTCTTGTGCGAAAACATCGAAAAATGAATCTCGATAAAAGATAATTGAATTCATGAAAGGTAAATAAATTAATTACTTAATTATGGATCATGATTGCATGAATTAAGATATACAAATTAATGAAATATATATATATATATATATATATATTATTGTAATGATTTGTTTACCTAAATTGAATTAATTAATATCCACCTTCCAAGTTATATATAGGAAATTACCATAAAGAAAATTTGACCAAGACAAATAAAACAAATTTGGTTCGATATATATTGAACCAATTTAATATACATTCCATATATGTCATAAATTAAAATGAGATCATCTTCACCTTTTATAGCATAAATAAAATCTCACACCTTACATATTTATATATGTTTGACTAACGAAACCAGAATATATTATTGCCGCAAAGATTATGGAATGAACTAAATTAAATAAATTAAAATACATGTTCAAAATAATATATATACAGATGCCACCGTGAATCATGTAAGTGGAATACATTATTAAATAATATATGGTTTAAAGATTATGAGAGAATAATTCCAAAACATAAACAACAAATGTGAAAGCAACTCACAAAAAATAAAATTTCAAGTAAATATCAAAAACGTAAATTCTTTGAGAAATTTCAGAAAATAAAATTCTTATATTTTTCAACATCCAATAAATTCAAAAATTGAAATTTTCTTGAAAATGAAGTTGAACGAAATTACAACATCCAGAACAAAAAAATTTAACTTTTTAAAACATACACTATTTTCATTATCGCACAAGAATATCAGAAAACTATGATAAATGAAAACACACATAATATCAATCAAAACCCCAAAGCTATATTGTTTTATAAAGTAAAATAGCACGTGGATAAATAAAAAAAATCAATATTCAGACATGATAAATCATAATAATCTAACATGAATCATGGCTCTGATACCAATTGTTACGAATCTATCCAAATATGCTGATCAAATACTCATGCCAGATTATTAAGGATTGGATGGAAGCAATAGAACATACCTGACTCCATGACGCTTGATATGTGATCAGGTTGTGAGTTGATGATCTTCCACAGAGTAATCTGTATCTTTATGTTTCTCTCTCAATATATGAGCATAGAGGAGAAGAGTGACCTATCAAATTAGACTTGAGGACGAAACACTATTGTTATTTATATAGCAATCTGATTAGAGTCATATTAACTATAACTAGGTTTAATATCAGGTATTACACCTTGCAAAGTTCACACTAGAAAAATATTTTATTTGACTCCTTAGTATAAGCATCTAATGTAATTATTAAAATAATACTAAAATATCTTTGACATGGAATAACCTCAATATAATTACCATAAATTTCTCCATATATAATAAAATCACCATATACATAATAATGCTTTATAGATTCAATACGCTTATGTTAAAATATGAAAAAATAATTTTAATAAATGATAATTGAATTAGTGATAGGTATACAAATTATTTAATAATGATTCATGTTTCCATAAATTAAGATATACCATTTAATAAAATATATTATACTATATGTGTGTGTTATTGTAATGATTTGTTTACATATATTTAACCAATTAATATACCCTTTCCAATTTATACATAGGGAATTATCATTAAGACAATATGTTTGATACAATTCAAATTGATTAGGCTTAATATACATGGAACTAATTTAATATACATTTCAAAATGTCAAAATTCAAATAACCAATGATGTGTAATTTTTTAAAAAGAATCATTCACTTAAGGAAAAGTAAATCATGAAAGAAAATTTATGTCGAATATAAAATTTAATTTCCTTTTTATTTCTATAATATATATATATATATATATATATATATTGATTCAACTGTGAGTCAATTGTATAGAATAAACTGTTGAAGGATATATGGTTTAAAGGTTACATTGGAGTAATTCCAAAAAACGGATATCAAATGTGAAAACAATAATTCCAGAAAAATAAATTTAAAGAAAATACCAAAAACGTAAATTGTTAGGAAAATTATAGAAAATAAAATCCTTATATTTTAAAAAATTCAATAAACCTAAAAATTGAAACTTTTCCAAAAAAAAGGAAAGTGTTCAAAATATAACATCCAGAACAAATATGATTAATCTACCAAGAACTTATAAATCTTTCACTATCCCATAAGAATATTATATAACGACACTTAAATAAAATAAACATAATATCAATCCAAACTCAAAACTATATGTAATTACAAAGTAAGATATCATATATAAATAAATAATACAATAATAACATAGAAATTAATGATAAATTTTGAATATATTCCTGAAATACTCAAGTTAGATTACCAATGATTGAATGGAACTAGTAAAACATACTTGACCTCATTGGTTATGTGACGAGGTTGTAGGTTCATGATCTTCCCTAGACTAATCATTGTCTGTATGGGTTATCTCTCAACACATGAAAATAGAGGAGAAGGGTGACTTACCATATTAACCTCTGTGAAGAAACCTTATATTGTTCTTTGTATATATAACAATCTGATTAGAACCTCATTAACTATAGTTAGACTTATTACTAGATATCACACATTGCAAGGCTCATACTGATATGATATATTTATTTAACTCCTTAATTATATTGCCGAATTAGTTCAATATATATAATTTTCTCAATATTTAGCCCACATATTAGGTTATTAAAAAATAACCGAACAATCATGCACTTTGGTTCCAAATTAATTCTAATTAAAATTACACTTGATAATCTTAGGT
Organism: Lotus japonicus; assembly: GCF_012489685.1. Classification (NCBI taxonomy): domain Eukaryota; kingdom Viridiplantae; phylum Streptophyta; class Magnoliopsida; order Fabales; family Fabaceae; genus Lotus; species Lotus japonicus. Next base: position 46,359,961 of record NC_080042.1, on the reverse strand, counting down.
GCGCACCAAACTTACTTCTTATCAAAACATCTTCTTTTATTAATATGGTATGTCTCGGATACTAATATAAGACCAAAACGACCTTCCTACATTTATCATAACTTGATCGATCAAAGATCATATATAAAATATATTAAATGACATTGATCTTCTATTGATGTGTAAGTGGAAATTACATGTAATGTAATCTTAATCAGCTAGAGCTCCAACATCCTTCTTCTCCTTTCCTCTTGAAAGATAAGTTGAATAGATATTTATGTTATTTGAAAATAATAACTTTTAAAAGACCATTGCATGAATAACTTTTATATTACTTAAAGATAACAAAATTACACGAAAAGAGGGTAGATGCCTCCTTTGGACGAGGAGTTTTAAAGTTTCTATTTTCTTTCTGCTTGTTTAGAACTAGTCTTTTATCTTTTATGCTTGTTTAGTACTAGACTTTTATCATTTCTTTATCTATAGCTTAACTTTAGCTGGTCGTTCTATCTTTCTGTTGTAAGCTTGACTATCTTGTTTAGTCATGTTTCTTTTCTGCCTTCTTTGTATTTTGGTCTGAGACCTCTATCTATTATATATATATATATACATACATACAGGGCCGTGTACAGACATTTAAGGGCCTAAAGCAAAATGGTTAAAGTGACTTTTTTTACGAGAATATTTTAGAGACTTAATATATATTATATTTCAATTTTCATATTATAAGTTATAGTTTTTTTTAAGCTGCAAAATCATTTGTCAGAGTTTTATAATCAAACAATTCTAACATTTCTCTTTCAATAGATTAAATAGCCAACTCATTCAATTTATCATGTAATATTGTTGACCTTAGATATGATTTAAGCAATTTTAATTTTGAGAAACATCTTTTAGCAATAGCAACTGTTACAAAAATTGTCAATAATATTCTAGAAGAAATATATACATTTGGCATAGAGAATACGAAAAGTCGCATTATCAATAGGTTCCTCATTTGAACCGGGCAACCGGCTCAGTTCACATTATCAACTAATTAATTTTTGTCATTTCTTGAAGGTTCCACAATTTTGAATCTTCCAAATGTTATTCAGTAAAAAAAAAAGCAACTAATTTGTTTTGAGGCCTAAGAATTTTTTGGGGGCCTTAGGCCGTGGCCTTTTTTGTCTAAAGGTAGCCACGGCCCTATATATATATATATATATATATATATATATAGGACCATTTAAAATAAATGAGCCAAGAGTGTTTGAAATTCTGATTTTGTAGACCAAGAATTGTATTCTCCCAAGCTTTCATATAGTCCCAATAGTTGAAACCTACAGGGTCAAAGTTCTGAGAGAATTTTTTGTAACCATTTGGATTAGGTCCAAAGTCAGTGGGACGAAGGACACGGAGAATCTGGAGTGTAGAATGAGTGATAAGGGAGTTATCAGATTTATCCCTAAAGTGTTTGATTTCTACACTGTTTGTATCTATAAGGATAAACTCATAGAAAATTTGGGATTTGTTTGGGTGAATGGGATCAAGGTGATTTGGGAAGAGTTTAATGCCAATTTTGTTGGCAAGGTTGACTCCTCCAGAGCTATCCCACCATTCTGGTTCAATAAAAGTTTGGAATCTGGAGTTTATTTTGGCTAGATAACCGGTATTTTGGTTGGGTTGACTGGGTTGAGCAACAACGGGTTTTTTCCCGCAATGAGTTGCTAAGGTTTTGGTTTTATCAATGATGGTTTGGAGAGATTGAAGGTCATCATCTTCTTCTGTCATGCTAGCCCAGGATTTTTTGGGTAAATTGATGAGTCCCTGAGGAACATTATCCAGGCCTGCTTGTTTGAGGGCAAGGAGAGTTGGAATTGATAAAGCATAATCTGCTTTGGTTTGTTTTGGTTGGGGAGATTGATTTTGAGCAGTGGGCTCAGATTTTTGGACAGTGGGTCCAGATTGATGGGCAGTGGGCCCAGATAAGATTAAAGTGTCAGAGATTATAATACCTTTGCTCTTTTCTTTGCTTCTTCCTCTTCCTCGGGAGGGGGTCGGAAGCAGAAGGATCTCTTCATCATCAGATCTGAGCTTGTAGGTTTGCTCAACGGTTTTGATAATGAAATCTGATCGTTTGAAAAAGGATCCGTTTGGTTTGTAGATCTCAGCATGAGAGATTCTAGGGATTTTCCAGTTGTCGAGATCTTGATTGATATCTTCAAAATGAATTTCTTCTTTGAAGACAGATTTGGATAATTGATTGGATTGATGAGGATGATTGATAGAAGAAGAAGAGGGTTGGGAAGATTTGAAAGAAAGCTTGGAGGAAAAAGAGCGAAGCATCATAAAAGACAAATCTTCCTCACCCATAAGTATCATCGCCATCACCTGGTTCTATAGAAACAGATAAATAAATTAGAAATATAAGTTAGGTTCTGTGTTGTTCTTAATAGTTGAGCAGTATAGATCTGGATCAGACTAAAGCCACCACAAAAGAAAAGCTAAACAAGGACATTAAAAATATTCTGAACTTAACATATCATATCTGTAGTATGGCCAATATAGACTTACTGCCACACAGGGACTTACTGCCTTCAACGCCTCCGCTGCAGATATGATCATAAGTCTGAATATGAATAATCCTGAGAGATCTTCAAAAAGGATTTCATTTTAGTTTAGCTGAGTTGTGTACTTACCAGTCTAGATCCGTTACCATAGTGCTTAATTATGTAAGAATAAAGCAGAGAAATAACTTATATCTAACATATTTAGCATGTTCCTACTTCCCCATCAGGCTCTGATACCAAGAGGGGGTCGGAAGCAGAAGGATCTCTTCAAGCAATTGAAAAAGATTGGTCCATTACTCAGGCTGGATTCAACCGTTCCTAAGAGGGAGTCATGGCTACCATAGTCATATTTTGGAGGATTTTGGTGATGCCATACTCGTTTTCACCATCAATATTCCATTCATAGACATTGTTGGCACTGAAGCTTTTGAAGTTTGAAGATTCTTCTAAAAGGAGATCAGGAGCAGTAGCTCTAGGATAATAGAGTTTGGTTTCTTTTCTCCACTGATTCCTAGAATTGTGATTAACAGCGTTGATAGGAATACTCTTGACAGATTGGATATCAGAATCAGACTCAACCTTACCATCTTCAATATTGTTTAAAGAGGTAGAGGCATTACGAGTAGAAGTCCGAGTTTTTGGAGGAGCAGGAGCAGAGACAGTAGGGTTAGAAACTGCCCTCCGGAGTAGGAGTTTCCTGAGTCGGGGTTTCAGGGATCACTTGATTGAGAAGCTTCAGTTGTTCCACAACTTTCTGAAGAAGCTCATTATCAGATTCATTCTTGGCAAGAAGGGATTGAGCTGAGTGCCTAGATCGGTTACTGATTTGGAAAGGTTTGAATAAAGGTTTCTCCAGTTGACATCCTTTAGGGATATCAAGATCTGGGGAAGAGGGTTCAGTCTTGGTGGGATTTCTTTGGACCTACTACGGAAATCTTTTCCCTTTCTTGGGTATTTGCCTGGCGTTATGGTCTCAAGACAAAAGCCCAACCAATTCTCCACAAACAACCCTTAATCAAATGGTGGAAGGTCTTTGATGCTTCCAAAGCTCATAAGGAGAATGTCAATCAGTGGTTTAAGTCTAACCAAAAGTGCCTTAAGCATGCCAATCCGCAATCTAGTCTCTTGCTCAATCAAAAGGCCCACATCACAGCGGCCCTTGCAGGAGCTTCAACAGAAGAAGACTTGCTGAAGAATCTCCAAACAGCTCTGCAATTATTGAAAGAAAAAGAGCCAAAGGAGCAGGCCTCATCCTCAAAGGCCCCTCAGCAGAAAACTTCCTCACAATCTTCTTTCGGGTCAGATCTTATCCCGGAAACACTGGAATCAAGTGAAGATGACTTCTGCTAAAGCTTTGTCGTCTTTTATCATTATGTTTTGTAATAATTCAATCTCAATTATTGTATTCCACTGTAGCAACAGTAGAACTTTTTACTGTAGCAAATAGTGCCCGTCAAATAGTACCGTCTACCGGAACTATTCAACCGGAACTATTCAAACAGTGACCAAATTTTTCTTTAAATAGGCATCTTCTGAGCTTTGTTAATCAGAGTTTGGCATAGCCTAGATAGAGAGTTATAGAGAGAGAAAACACTGAGAGTTCTGTAAGTTCTCTTTCAGTTTTCCTTTCTTCAATCTTTTCAGTTTTTCAGTTTTTGTAACCTATGTTTATGTAATATATTTCCTCCAGTTTTATTATTCTGTTTATGGAAGGCTGAGCCTCCTGTTTTAATTCCTGTCTTTTAATTTCTGCAATTTAAATTTCTGCTAGAAGCCCCTCCGTGGTGGCGTCCAGTTTTATTATTCTTTTCAAAAGAAGAATCTCTGAGCTTCAGCTTGAACCTGAGATTGAGGATAAGATCAACAATCTTCTCATTCAAACTTCTGATGAAGAAGAATCCAATCCTTCGGACTCCGAGGTCTCCGAAGACCTAAATCAAATCCAGAATGATGATTCTCAATCATCATCCTCTGTCAATACCTTGACCATTAACACTTTGACTAATGAGCAAGATCTTCTCTTTAGGGCTATCAATTCTATCCCTGATCCTGAAGAAAAGAAAATCTACTTGGAACGCCTCAGATCTACTCTTGAAGACAGGCCTCCCAGAAGTCCTATTACTACCAATAAGTTCAATCTTAGGGATACCTTCAAGCGTCTTGAAAAATCTGCTGTCAAACCTGTCACTATTCAAGACCTCCAATCTGAAGTCAGTACCCTTAAAATCGAGGTTAAGGGTCTCAAACAAATCCAAAGAAGTCAGCAGCTTATCTTAGACAAACTGACTAGAAATTATGAAGAAGACAGTTCTTCTTCTATACCTGATTCCAATCCTGCTCCTAACAACAATTGCGATGACTTTCTGGAAGTTATCAATCATGTCACCATCCAGAAATTCTACATCCACATCAAAATCCTTATAGGAGATTTTATCTTGGAAACTCCAGCTCTCTTTGATACTGGGGCTGATTCCAGTTGTATTTCTGAGGGACTCATTCCCACCAGATATTTTGAAAAAACAACTGAGAAACTCAGTGCTGCTGAAGGATCTAGGTTAATAATCAAATATAAGATCCCCTCGGCTATCATCAAAAATGGTAGTCTTGAGATTGAAACCCCTTTTCTGCTCGTCAGAAATCTTAGTCAAAAAGTCATAATAGGGACTCCTTTCATTAAGAAACTCTTCCCTTATGACACTGACGTTGATGGCATCACTGTCCAGCATCTTGGACAACCAATTCTGTTCAAATTCTCGGAACCTCCCTTTGACAAAACCCTGAATGTTATATCCTACAAGGAAAAGCAAATCAATTTCCTCAAGGAAGAGATTTCCTTCAAGAACATTGAAGTTCAATTACAACAACCTTCAGTCAAAACAAGGATTGAGAATATTTTGGGGAATATTCAATCTAGTATCTGTTCTGACCTACCCAATGCCTTTTGGGAAAGGAAGAGCCATATGGTGGAGCTTCCTTATGAAAAGGATTTCTCAGACAAACAGATCCCAACCAAGGCTAGACCTATTCAAATGAATGAAGAACTTCTTCATTTTTGCCGAAAGGAAATCGATGATCTTCTTAAGAAGAAACTAATCCGCAGGAGTAAAAGTCCTTGGTCCTGTGCAGCCTTCTATGTCAACAAACAAGCTGAGATAGAAAGGGGAACCCCTAGGTTGGTCATCAACTACAAACCTCTCAATCAAGCCCTTTGTTGGATTAGATATCCTATTCCCAACAAGAAAGATCTTCTTGCCAGACTGCATGATGCTAAGATCTTTTCGAAGTTCGACATGAAATCTGGATTTTGGCAAATCCAATTACAAGAAAAGGATAGGTATAAAACTGCTTTTACTGTCCCTTTTGGACAATATGAGTGGAATGTTATGCCTTTTGGGCTAAAGAATGCCCCATCTGAATTTCAAAGGATCATGAATGAAATCTTCAATCCCTATTCCAAATTCACTATTGTCTACATCGATGATGTGCTGGTCTTTTCTCAAACCATAGATCAACACTTCAAACACCTCAATACTTTCATCTCTGTAATCAAAAGGAATGGTCTGGCAGTTTCCAAAACAAAAGTCAGCTTGTTCCAGACCAAAATCAGATTCCTTGGCCATAACATTCACCAAGGAACTATCATTCCCATCAATAGAGCCATCGAGTTCACCGACAAATTTCCTGATCAAATCATAGACAAAACCCAATTGCAAAGATTCTTGGGATGTCTCAATTATGTTGCGGACTTCTGTCCTCAACTCAGCACAATAATCAAACCCCTTCATGATAGACTCAAGAAGGATCCTCCACCCTGGTCTGATATTCATACCAACGTGGTCAAACAAATCAAACTGCGTGTCAAAAATCTTCCTTGTCTTTATCTCCCTAATCCTCAAGCTTTCAAGATTATTGAAACTGATGCCTCTGATATTGGTTTTGGTGGTATTTTGAAACAAAAAATTCTTGATAAAGAACAAATTATTGCTTTTACTTCAAAACATTGGAATCCTGCTCAACAGAATTATTCTACTGTCAAAAAAGAAGTTTTAGCAATCGTTTTATCTATTTCAAAATTTCAATCTGATTTGATTAATCAAAAATTCTTAGTCCGTGTAGACTGCAAATCTGCGAAAGAAATCTTACAAAAAGATGTCAAAAACTTAGCTTCAAAACATATCTTTGCCAGATGGCAAGCTATTTTAAGCGTTTTTGACTTCGATATTGAATATATAAAAGGATCTAACAATTCTCTCCCTGATTTCCTCACTCGTGAATATTTGCAGGGAAGATCATAAGATGTCCTCCAGAGGAGGATCCTCCTCCTCCCGAGGAAGAGGAAGAAGCAATCTCTGAGCTTGATGGGGAAGCTCATCCCCCTCCTTCTGCTTCCGACCCCCTCTTGGTATCAGAGCCTGATGGGGAAGTAGGAACATGCTAAATATGTTAGATATAAGTTATTTCTCTGCTTTATTCTTACATAATTAAGCACTATGGTAACGGATCTAGACTGGTAAGTACACAACTCAGCTAAACTAAAATGAAATCCTTTTTGAAGATCTCTCAGGATTATTCATATTCAGACTTATGATCATATCTGCAGCGGAGGCGTTGAAGGCAGTAAGTCCCTGTGTGGCAGTAAGTCTATATTGGCCATACTACAGATATGATATGTTAAGTTCAGAATATTTTTAATGTCCTTGTTTAGCTTTTCTTTTGTGGTGGCTTTAGTCTGATCCAGATCTATACTGCTCAACTATTAAGAACAACACAGAACCTAACTTATATTTCTAATTTATTTATCTGTTTCTATAGAACCAGGTGATGGCGATGATACTTATGGGTGAGGAAGATATGTCTTTTATGATGCTTCGCTCTTTTTCCTCCAAGCTTTCTTTCAAATCTTCCCAACCCTCTTCTTCTTCTATCAATCATCCTCATCAATCCAATCAATTATCCAAATCTGTCTTCAAAGAAGAAATTCATTTTGAAGATATCAATCAAGATCTCGACAACTGGGAAATCCCTAGAATCTCTCATGCTGAGATCTACAAACCAAACGGATCCTTTTTCAAACGATCAGATTTCATTATCAAAACCGTTGAGCAAACCTACAAGCTCAGATCTGATGATGAAGAGATCCATCTGCTTTCCGAGAAAAGCATCAAAGAACATATGAGCAAAAACTTCAACTATCTTCATATAGGTAGTGTTCAAGTTGGTCTTAAACCCCTAACCAGGAAATCTCTTGACATCGCTGTACTCCTTTGTCTTAGGGATGTTAGACATAATCAATTCCATGACTCCCTCTTAGGAACGGTTGAATCCAGCCTGAGTAATGGACCAATCTTTTTCAATTGCTTCCCAGATCTAACTGTTAGTCTGGAAGATAAAAACATCCTTGATGTCCTCTTCTTAAATATCAAGCTTCACGGCCTTGATATGAAAGAAGATTCCATTCCTATCTCTTTGATTTACAGGGTTCAATACAAGGTAATGAACTCTATCAAATCTTATTTCTTGCGAACCAATTGTGAGAAATCTGGAGAAACTACCCTCTTCCTCACAGATTATGATAAGGCCAATGTTATTGTGCCCAAAACCATCCAATGGAGTGATATCACCCTTCCAGAGAAATGGTCTTTGGAAAAGGCTACTCCAGCCCAACCTGCTGAAACTCCTGAGTTTCGTGAAATCATCCAACACCAATCTGGCCAAGTAGATCTCATCTTTGATAGGAGAAATTCTTTCTCTATCCCTAGATCTATTAGGACATCCTCTGATTTCCAATCTGCCATGTCCAGAAGATCTTTTTCTATGACTAGAAGGAACCAACCCGAGTCTGGTGCTCGACCTTCCCTCTCTCATGACGGATCTACTATCCATTTGACTAGATATGTCAATACCACTCCTGTCAAGACTACCTATGACAAGGGTGATGAAGATCATCAATCCAACTTATCTCCAACGTATTCTTCTCTAGAAACCCCTGGAGAAACTTCTGATTTCATTGGAGCAATCACTACTGAATTTGTCATCGACAAAGAAAGTATCAAAGCAGATTTCTACTCTGACAAATGGACTAAGCAAAGAAAATGGTTCTTTGCAAAGTATCAGGGTGAAAAGAGAAAGAAGATCCAAGAAAAATTCTACGGGTTCCTTGAAAAAACCCAGCAAAACATCTTCTTTTTTGAATGGTTTCAAGATTATGCCAACAAGAATTGGAAATCTTACCCCTTCCAAATTGACATGGTTAAATGGCAGCATAAAGATGGAAAAGAAACCCTTTCTAAACTGCCACCTAAAACTCCTTTCCTTCTTAAAGGAGCTCAATCTACACCTGTCTTGGCTTCTCCCTTCAAGACTAGGGAAGAAGAAGGTGAGGTCACCAGTAAGGACATCAAAGACCTCATGGAACAGGCCAATTATACCAATAAGTATCTTCAAACTCTTGGAGAATCTCAGACTCATGATGATTCTGCTAGAAAAGGAAAAGGAAAGGTCAAGACTGAACCCTCTTCCCCAGATCTTGATATCCCTAAAGGATGTCAACTGGAGAAACCTTTATTCAAACCTTTCCAAATCAGTAACCGATCTAGGCACTCAGCTCAATCCCTTCGTGCCAAGAATGAATCTGATAATGAGCTTCTTCAGAAAGTTGTGGAACAACTGAAGCTTCTCAATCAAGTGATCCCTGAAACCCCGACTCAGGAAACTCCTACTCCGGAGGCAGTTTCTAACCCTACTGTCTCTGCTCCTGCTCCTCCAAAAACTCGGACTTCTACTCGTAATGCCTCTACCTCTTTAAACAATATTGAAGATGGTAAGGTTGAGTCTGATTCTGATATCCAATCTGTCAAGAGTATTCCTATCAACGCTGTTAATCACAATTCTAGGAATCAGTGGAGAAAAGAAACCAAACTCTATTATCCTAGAGCTACTGCTCCTGATCTCCTTTTAGAAGAATCTTCAAACTTCAAAAGCTTCAGTGCCAACAATGTCTATGAATGGAATATTGATGGTGAAAACGAGTATGGCATCACCAAAATCCTCCAAAATATGACTATGGTAGCCACTGCCTATGTTACCGCCAATAGTTGTCCTGAATCTCTTATTGTCGAAGTCTTGGTTGCTGGTTTCTGTGGCCAGCTCAAAGGTTTGTGGGATAATTATCTCACTGAAGACGAGAAGAATCAGATCTTGACTGCTATCAAGATTGATGAAGAAGGTAATCCTATCATTGAAGATGGCAAATTCATTCCTGATGCTGTCAACTCCTTAATCTTCACTATAGCCCAACATTTTGTTGGAGATCCTTCCCTCATCAAGGATAGATCTGGTGATCTTTTGTCCAATCTTAAGTGTAAATCTTTGGGTGATTTTAGATGGTATAAGGATACCTTCTTGACCAGAGTCTACACCCGTGAAGACAGCCAACAAGCCTTCTGGAAAGAGAAGTTCCTGGCAGGTCTTCCTAAATCTTTTGGCGACAAAGTTCGGGAAAAACTTAGAAGCCAAAATCCGGGGGGAGAAATCCCGTATCACACCCTTAGTTATGGACAGCTTATTGCTATCATTCAAAGAGTTGCTCTCAAAATCTGTCAGGATGACAAAATCCAACAGCAACTCACTAAGGAGAAGTCTCAAAATCGCAGGGATTTGGGTACTTTCTGCGAACAATTTGGAATTCAAGGTTGTCCCAAGAAACCTAAACCTAGAAAGCAAGATCCTCCTCCCAAACAACAGTGGAGAAAGAGATCAAGCAGAAATGATCAAAGGAAGCCCAAACCTAGATCTAAACCTCATTCTGCTCAAACTTCCAAAAACCCTCCTGAGACTAAAACCTCTCAAGGTAAAGATGTCACCTGCTATACCTGCGGCAAGCCTGGCCATATTAGCAGATATTGCAGACTCAAAAGAAGAATCTCTGAGCTTCAGCTTGAACCTGAGATTGAGGATAAGATCAACAATCTTCTCATTCAAACTTCTGATGAAGAAGAATCCAATCCTTCGGACTCCGAGGTCTCCGAAGACCTAAATCAAATCCAGAATGATGATTCTCAATCATCATCCTCTGTCAATACCTTGACCATTAACACTTTGACTAATGAGCAAGATCTTCTCTTTAGGGCTATCAATTCTATCCCTGATCCTGAAGAAAAGAAAATCTACTTGGAACGCCTCAGATCTACTCTTGAAGACAGGCCTCCCAGAAGTCCTATTACTACCAATAAGTTCAATCTTAGGGATACCTTCAAGCGTCTTGAAAAATTTGCTGTCAAACCTGTCACTATTCAAGACCTCCAATCTGAAGTCAGTACCCTTAAAATCGAGGTTAAGGGTCTCAAACAAATCCAAAGAAGTCAGCAGCTTATCTTAGACAAACTGACTAGAAATTATGAAGAAGACAGTTCTTCTTCTATACCTGATTCCAATCCTGCTCCTAACAACAATTGCGATGACTTTCTGGAAGTTATCAATCATGTCACCATCCAGAAATTCTACATCCACATCAAAATCCTTATAGGAGATTTTATCTTGGAAACTCCAGCTCTCTTTGATACTGGGGCTGATTCCAGTTGTATTTCTGAGGGACTCATTCCCACCAGATATTTTGAAAAAACAACTGAGAAACTCAGTGCTGCTGAAGGATCTAGGTTAATAATCAAATATAAGATCCCCTCGGCTATCATCAAAAATGGTAGTCTTGAGATTGAAACCCCTTTTCTGCTCGTCAGAAATCTTAGTCAAAAAGTCATAATAGGGACTCCTTTCATTAAGAAACTCTTCCCTTATGACACTGACGTTGATGGCATCACTGTCCAGCATCTTGGACAACCAATTCTGTTCAAATTCTCGGAACCTCCCTTTGACAAAACCCTGAATGTTATATCCTACAAGGAAAAGCAAATCAATTTCCTCAAGGAAGAGATTTCCTTCAAGAACATTGAAGTTCAATTACAACAACCTTCAGTCAAAACAAGGATTGAGAATATTTTGGGGAATATTCAATCTAGTATCTGTTCTGACCTACCCAATGCCTTTTGGGAAAGGAAGAGCCATATGGTGGAGCTTCCTTATGAAAAGGATTTCTCAGACAAACAGATCCCAACCAAGGCTAGACCTATTCAAATGAATGAAGAACTTCTTCATTTTTGCCGAAAGGAAATCGATGATCTTCTTAAGAAGAAACTAATCCGCAGGAGTAAAAGTCCTTGGTCCTGTGCAGCCTTCTATGTCAACAAACAAGCTGAGATAGAAAGGGGAACCCCTAGGTTGGTCATCAACTACAAACCTCTCAATCAAGCCCTTTGTTGGATTAGATATCCTATTCCCAACAAGAAAGATCTTCTTGCCAGACTGCATGATGCTAAGATCTTTTTGAAGTTCGACATGAAATCTGGATTTTGGCAAATCCAATTACAAGAAAAGGATAGGTATAAAACTGCTTTTACTGTCCCTTTTGGACAATATGAGTGGAATGTTATGCCTTTTGGGCTAAAGAATGCCCCATCTGAATTTCAAAGGATCATGAATGAAATCTTCAATCCCTATTCCAAATTCACTATTGTCTACATCGATGATGTGCTGGTCTTTTCTCAAACCATAGATCAACACTTCAAACACCTCAATACTTTCATCTCTGTAATCAAAAGGAATGGTCTGGCAGTTTCCAAAACAAAAGTCAGCTTGTTCCAGACCAAAATCAGATTCCTTGGCCATAACATTCACCAAGGAACTATCATTCCCATCAATAGAGCCATCGAGTTCACCGACAAATTTCCTGATCAAATCATAGACAAAACCCAATTGCAAAGATTCTTGGGATGTCTCAATTATGTTGCGGACTTCTGTCCTCAACTCAGCACAATAATCAAACCCCTTCATGATAGACTCAAGAAGGATCCTCCACCCTGGTCTGATATTCATACCAACGTGGTCAAACAAATCAAACTGCGTGTCAAAAATCTTCCTTGTCTTTATCTCCCTAATCCTCAAGCTTTCAAGATTATTGAAACTGATGCCTCTGATATTGGTTTTGGTGGTATTTTGAAACAAAAAATTCTTGATAAAGAACAAATTATTGCTTTTACTTCAAAACATTGGAATCCTGCTCAACAGAATTATTCTACTGTCAAAAAAGAAGCTTTAGCAATCGTTTTATCTATTTCAAAATTTCAATCTGATTTGATTAATCAAAAATTCTTAGTCCGTGTAGACTGCAAATCTGCGAAAGAAATCTTACAAAAAGATGTCAAAAACTTAGCTTCAAAACATATCTTTGCCAGATGGCAAGCTATTTTAAGCGTTTTTGACTTCGATATTGAATATATAAAAGGATCTAACAATTCTCTCCCTGATTTCCTCACTCGTGAATATTTGCAGGGAAGATCATAAGATGTCCTCCAGAGGAGGATCCTCCTCCTCCCGAGGAAGAGGAAGAAGCAAAGAAAAGAGCAAAGGTATTATAATCTCTGACTCTTTAATCTTATCTGGGCCCACTGCCCATCAATCTGGACCCACTGTCCAAAAATCTGAGCCCACTGCTCAAAATCAATCTCCCCAACCAAAACAAACCAAAGCAGATTATGCTTTATCAATTCCAACTCTCCTTGCCCTCAAACAAGCAGGCCTGGATAATGTTCCTCAGGGACTCATCAATTTACCCAAAAAATCCTGGGCTAGCATGACAGAAGAAGATGATGACCTTCAATCTCTCCAAACCATCATTGATAAAACCAAAACCTTAGCAACTCATTGCGGGAAAAAACCCGTTGTTGCTCAACAGGAGGCTCAGCCTTCCATAAACAGAATAATAAAACTGGAGGAAATATATTACATAAACATAGGTTACAAAAACTGAAAAACTGAAAAGATTGAAGAAAGGAAAACTGAAAGAGAACTTACAGAACTCTCAGTGTTTTCTCTCTCTATAACTCTCTATCTAGGCTATGCCAAACTCTCCGTTGTAGTCTAGTTGGTCAGGATATTCGGCTGTCATCTTCACTTGATTCCAGTGTTTCCGGGATAAGATCTGACCCGAAAGAAGATTGTGAGGAAGTTTTCTGCTGAGGGGCCTTTGAGGATGAGGCCTGCTCCTTTGGCTCTTTTTCTTTCAATAATTGCAGAGCTGTTTGGAGATTCTTCAGCAAGTCTTCTTCTGTTGAAGCTCCTGCAAGGGCCGCTGTGATGTGGGCCTTTTGATTGAGCAAGAGACTAGATTGCGGATTGGCATGCTTAAGGCACTTTTGGTTAGACTTAAACCACTGATTGACATTCTCCTTATGAGCTTTGGAAGCATCAAAGACCTTCCACCATTCGATTAAGGGTTGTTTGTGGAGAATTGGTTGGGCTTTTGTCTTGAGACCATAACGCCAGGCAAATACCCAAGAAAGGGAAAAGATTGTGTAAAAATTCAAACAATCAGGATAATTGTTTAAATCTTTATTCCAATTTTAAAAAATGATTGTAACCCTCAAGAACTTCAGAGGGAAAGATTTCCGTAGTAGGTCCAAAGAAATCCCACCAAGAGTGAAACCAATTTGGAAAAGAATATTTGTTGGACCATTTAAAATAAATGAGCCAAGAGTGTTTGAAATTCTGATTTTGTAGACCAAGAATTGTATTCTCCCAAGCTTTCATATAGTCCCAATAGTTGAAACCTACAGGGTCAAAGTTCTGAGAGAATTTTTTGTAACCATTTGGATTAGGTCCAAAGTCAGTGGGACGAAGGACACGGAGAATCTGGAGTGTAGAATGAGTGATAAGGGAGTTATCAGATTTATCCCTAAAGTGTTTGATTTCTACACTGTTTGTATCTATAAGGATAAACTCATAGAAAATTTGGGATTTGTTTGGGTGAATGGGATCAAGGTGATTTGGGAAGAGTTTAATGCCAATTTTGTTGGCAAGGTTGACTCCTCCAGAGCTATCCCACCATTCTGGTTCAATAAAAGTTTGGAATCTGGAGTTTATTTTGGCTAGATAACCGGTATTTTGGTTGGGTTGACTGGGTTGAGCAACAACGGGTTTTTTCCCGCAATGAGTTGCTAAGGTTTTGGTTTTATCAATGATGGTTTGGAGAGATTGAAGGTCATCATCTTCTTCTGTCATGCTAGCCCAGGATTTTTTGGATAAATTGATGAGTCCCTGAGGAACATTATCCAGGCCTGCTTGTTTGAGGGCAAGGAGAGTTGGAATTGATAAAGCATAATCTGCTTTGGTTTGTTTTGGTTGGGGAGATTGATTTTGAGCAGTGGGCTCAGATTTTTGGACAGTGGGTCCAGATTGATGGGCAGTGGGCCCAGATAAGATTAAAGAGTCAGAGATTATAATACCTTTGCTCTTTTCTTTGCTTCTTCCTCTTCCTCGGGAGGAGGAGGATCCTCCTCTGGAGGACATCTTATGATCTTCCCTGCAAATATTCACGAGTGAGGAAATCAGGGAGAGAATTGTTAGATCCTTTTATATATTCAATATCGAAGTCAAAAACGCTTAAAATAGCTTGCCATCTGGCAAATATATGTTTTGAAGCTAAGTTTTTGACATCTTTTTGTAAGATTTCTTTCGCAGATTTGCAGTCTACACGGACTAAGAATTTTTGATTAATCAAATCAGATTGAAATTTTGAAATAGATAAAACGATTGCTAAAACTTCTTTTTTGACAGTAGAATAATTCTGTTGAGCAGGATTCCAATGTTTTGAAGTAAAAGCAATAATTTGTTCTTTATCAAGAATTTTTTGTTTCAAAATACCACCAAAACCAATATCAGAGGCATCAGTTTCAATAATCTTGAAAGCTTGAGGATTAGGGAGATAAAGACAAGGAAGATTTTTGACACGCAGTTTGATTTGTTTGACCACGTTGGTATGAATATCAGACCAGGGTGGAGGATCCTTCTTGAGTCTATCATGAAGGGGTTTGATTATTGTGCTGAGTTGAGGACAGAAGTCCGCAACATAATTGAGACATCCCAAGAATCTTTGCAATTGGGTTTTGTCTATGATTTGATCAGGAAATTTGTCGGTGAACTCGATGGCTCTATTGATGGGAATGATAGTTCCTTGGTGAATGTTATGGCCAAGGAATCTGATTTTGGTCTGGAACAAGCTGACTTTTGTTTTGGAAACTGCCAGACCATTCCTTTTGATTACAGAGATGAAAGTATTGAGGTGTTTGAAGTGTTGATCTATGGTTTGAGAAAAGACCAGCACATCATCGATGTAGACAATAGTGAATTTGGAATAGGGATTGAAGATTTCATTCATGATCCTTTGAAATTCAGATGGGGCATTCTTTAGCCCAAAAGGCATAACATTCCACTCATATTGTCCAAAAGGGACAGTAAAAGCAGTTTTATACCTATCCTTTTCTTGTAATTGGATTTGCCAAAATCCAGATTTCATGTCGAACTTCGAAAAGATCTTAGCATCATGCAGTCTGGCAAGAAGATCTTTCTTGTTGGGAATAGGATATCTAATCCAACAAAGGGCTTGATTGAGAGGTTTGTAGTTGATGACCAACCTAGGGGTTCCCCTTTCTATCTCAGCTTGTTTGTTGACATAGAAGGCTGCACAGGACCAAGGACTTTTACTCCTGCGGATTAGTTTCTTCTTAAGAAGATCATCGATTTCCTTTCGGCAAAAATGAAGAAGTTCTTCATTCATTTGAATAGGTCTAGCCTTGGTTGGGATCTGTTTGTCTGAGAAATCCTTTTCATAAGGAAGCTCCACCATATGGCTCTTCCTTTCCCAAAAGGCATTGGGTAGGTCAGAACAGATACTAGATTGAATATTCCCCAAAATATTCTCAATCCTTGTTTTGACTGAAGGTTGTTGTAATTGAACTTCAATGTTCTTGAAGGAAATCTCTTCCTTGAGGAAATTGATTTGCTTTTCCTTGTAGGATATAACATTCAGGGTTTTGTCAAAGGGAGGTTCCGAGAATTTGAACAGAATTGGTTGTCCAAGATGCTGGACAGTGATGCCATCAACGTCAGTGTCATAAGGGAAGAGTTTCTTAATGAAAGGAGTCCCTATTATGACTTTTTGACTAAGATTTCTGACGAGCAGAAAAGGGGTTTCAATCTCAAGACTACCATTTTTGATGATAGCCGAGGGGATCTTATATTTGATTATTAACCTAGATCCTTCAGCAGCACTGAGTTTCTCAGTTGTTTTTTCAAAATATCTGGTGGGAATGAGTCCCTCAGAAATACAACTGGAATCAGCCCCAGTATCAAAGAGAGCTGGAGTTTCCAAGATAAAATCTCCTATAAGGATTTTGATGTGGATGTAGAATTTCTGGATGGTGACATGATTGATAACTTCCAGAAAGTCATCGCAATTGTTGTTAGGAGCAGGATTGGAATCAGGTATAGAAGAAGAACTGTCTTCTTCATAATTTCTAGTCAGTTTGTCTAAGATAAGCTGCTGACTTCTTTGGATTTGTTTGAGACCCTTAACCTCGATTTTAAGGGTACTGACTTCAGATTGGAGGTCTTGAATAGTGACAGGTTTGACAGCAGATTTTTCAAGACGCTTGAAGGTATCCCTAAGATTGAACTTATTGGTAGTAATAGGACTTCTGGGAGGCCTGTCTTCAAGAGTAGATCTGAGGCGTTCCAAGTAGATTTTCTTTTCTTCAGGATCAGGGATAGAATTGATAGCCCTAAAGAGAAGATCTTGCTCATTAGTCAAAGTGTTAATGGTCAAGGTATTGACAGAGGATGATGATTGAGAATCATCATTCTGGATTTGATTTAGGTCTTCGGAGACCTCGGAGTCCGAAGGATTGGATTCTTCTTCATCAGAAGTTTGAATGAGAAGATTGTTGATCTTATCCTCAATCTCAGGTTCAAGCTGAAGCTCAGAGATTCTTCTTTTGAGTCTGCAATATCTGCTAATATGGCCAGGCTTGCCGCAGGTATAGCAGGTGACATCTTTACCTTGAGAGGTTTTAGTCTCAGGAGGGTTTTTGGAAGTTTGAGCAGAATGAGGTTTAGATCTAGGTTTGGGCTTCCTTTGATCATTTCTGCTTGATCTCTTTCTCCACTGTTGTTTGGGAGGAGGATCTTGCTTTCTAGGTTTAGGTTTCTTGGGACAACCTTGAATTCCAAATTGTTCGCAGAAAGTACCCAAATCCCTGCGATTTTGAGACTTCTCCTTAGTGAGTTGCTGTTGGATTTTGTCATCCTGACAGATTTTGAGAGCAACTCTTTGAATGATAGCAATAAGCTGTCCATAACTAAGGGTGTGATACGGGATTTCTCCCCCCGGATTTTGGCTTCTAAGTTTTTCCCGAACTTTGTCGCCAAAAGATTTAGGAAGACCTGCCAGGAACTTCTCTTTCCAGAAGGCTTGTTGGCTGTCTTCACGGGTGTAGACTCTGGTCAAGAAGGTATCCTTATACCATCTAAAATCACCCAAAGATTTACACTTAAGATTGGACAAAAGATCACCAGATCTATCCTTGATGAGGGAAGGATCTCCAACAAAATGTTGGGCTATAGTGAAGATTAAGGAGTTGACAGCATCAGGAATGAATTTGCCATCTTCAATGATAGGATTACCTTCTTCATCAATCTTGATAGCAGTCAAGATCTGATTCTTCTCGTCTTCAGTGAGATAATTATCCCACAAACCTTTGAGCTGGCCACAGAAACCAGCAACCAAGACTTCGACAATAAGAGATTCAGGACAACTATTGGCGGTAACATAGGCAGTGGCTACCATAGTCATATTTTGGAGGATTTTGGTGATGCCATACTCGTTTTCACCATCAATATTCCATTCATAGACATTGTTGGCACTGAAGCTTTTGAAGTTTGAAGATTCTTCTAAAAGGAGATCAGGAGCAGTAGCTCTAGGATAATAGAGTTTGGTTTCTTTTCTCCACTGATTCCTAGAATTGTGATTAACAGCGTTGATAGGAATACTCTTGACAGATTGGATATCAGAATCAGACTCAACCTTACCATCTTCAATATTGTTTAAAGAGGTAGAGGCATTACGAGTAGAAGTCCGAGTTTTTGGAGGAGCAGGAGCAGAGACAGTAGGGTTAGAAACTGCCTCCGGAGTAGGAGTTTCCTGAGTCGGGGTTTCAGGGATCACTTGATTGAGAAGCTTCAGTTGTTCCACAACTTTCTGAAGAAGCTCATTATCAGATTCATTCTTGGCACGAAGGGATTGAGCTGAGTGCCTAGATCGGTTACTGATTTGGAAAGGTTTGAATAAAGGTTTCTCCAGTTGACATCCTTTAGGGATATCAAGATCTGGGGAAGAGGGTTCAGTCTTGACCTTTCCTTTTCCTTTTCTAGCAGAATCATCATGAGTCTGAGATTCTCCAAGAGTTTGAAGATACTTATTGGTATAATTGGCCTGTTCCATGAGGTCTTTGATGTCCTTACTGGTGACCTCACCTTCTTCTTCCCTAGTCTTGAAGGGAGAAGCCAAGACAGGTGTAGATTGAGCTCCTTTAAGAAGGAAAGGAGTTTTAGGTGGCAGTTTAGAAAGGGTTTCTTTTCCATCTTTATGCTGCCATTTAACCATGTCAATTTGGAAGGGGTAAGATTTCCAATTCTTGTTGGCATAATCTTGAAACCATTCAAAAAAGAAGATGTTTTGCTGGGTTTTTTCAAGGAACCCGTAGAATTTTTCTTGGATCTTCTTTCTCTTTTCACCCTGATACTTTGCAAAGAACCATTTTCTTTGCTTAGTCCATTTGTCAGAGTAGAAATCTGCTTTGATACTTTCTTTGTCGATGACAAATTCAGTAGTGATTGCTCCAATGAAATCAGAAGTTTCTCCAGGGGTTTCTAGAGAAGAATACGTTGGAGATAAGTTGGATTGATGATCTTCATCACCCTTGTCATAGGTAGTCTTGACAGGAGTGGTATTGACATATCCAGTCAAATGGATAGTAGATCCGTCATGAGAGAGGGAAGGTCGAGCACCAGACTCGGGTTGGTTCCTTCTAGTCATAGAAAAAGATCTTCTGGACATGGCAGATTGGAAATCAGAGGATGTCCTAATAGATCTAGGGATAGAGAAAGAATTTCTCCTATCAAAGATGAGATCTACTTGGCCAGATTGGTGTTGGATGATTTCACGAAACTCAGGAGTTTCAGCAGGTTGGGCTGGAGTAGCCTTTTCCAAAGACCATTTCTCTGGAAGGGTGATATCACTCCATTGGATGGTTTTGGGCACAATAACATTGGCCTTATCATAATCTGTGAGGAAGAGGGTAGTTTCTCCAGATTTCTCACAATTGGTTCGCAAGAAATAAGATTTGATAGAGTTCATTACCTTGTATTGAACCCTGTAAATCAAAGAGATAGGAATAGAATCTTCTTTCATATCAAGGCCGTGAAGCTTGATATTTAAGAAGAGGACATCAAGGATGTTTTTATCTTCCAGACTAACAGTTAGATCTGGGAAGCAATTGAAAAAGATTGGTCCATTACTCAGGCTGGATTCAACCGTTCCTAAGAGGGAGTCATGGAATTGATTATGTCTAACATCCCTAAGACAAAGGAGTACAGCGATGTCAAGAGATTTCCTGGTTAGGGGTTTAAGACCAACTTGAACACTACCTATATGAAGATAGTTGAAGTTTTTGCTGATATGTTCTTTGATGCTTTTCTCGGAAAGCAGATGGATCTCTTCATCATCAGATCTGAGCTTGTAGGTTTGCTCAACGGTTTTGATAATGAAATCTGATCGTTTGAAAAAGGATCCGTTTGGTTTGTAGATCTCAGCATGAGAGATTCTAGGGATTTCCCAGTTGTCGAGATCTTGATTGATATCTTCAAAATGAATTTCTTCTTTGAAGACAGATTTGGATAATTGATTGGATTGATGAGGATGATTGATAGAAGAAGAAGAGGGTTGGGAAGATTTGAAAGAAAGCTTGGAGGAAAAAGAGCGAAGCATCATAAAAGACAAATCTTCCTCACCCATAAGTATCATCGCCATCACCTGGTTCTATAGAAACAGATAAATAAATTAGAAATATAAGTTAGGTTCTGTGTTGTTCTTAATAGTTGAGCAGTATAGATCTGGATCAGACTAAAGCCACCACAAAAGAAAAGCTAAACAAGGACATTAAAAATATTCTGAACTTAACATATCATATCTGTAGTATGGCCAATATAGACTTACTGCCACACAGGGACTTACTGCCTTCAACGCCTCCGCTGCAGATATGATCATAAGTCTGAATATGAATAATCCTGAGAGATCTTCAAAAAGGATTTCATTTTAGTTTAGCTGAGTTGTGTACTTACCAGTCTAGATCCGTTACCATAGTGCTTAATTATGTAAGAATAAAGCAGAGAAATAACTTATATCTAACATATTTAGCATGTTCCTACTTCCCCATCAGGCTCTGATACCAAGAGGGGGTCGGAAGCAGAAGGAGGGGGATGAGATGAGGATTAAGAGAAGTAGGACGCCACCACGGAGGGGCTTCTAGCAGAAATTTAAATTGCAG
Source organism: Lotus japonicus (assembly GCF_012489685.1). Taxonomy (NCBI): domain Eukaryota; kingdom Viridiplantae; phylum Streptophyta; class Magnoliopsida; order Fabales; family Fabaceae; genus Lotus; species Lotus japonicus. The sequence continues at coordinate 46,338,942 of NC_080042.1, read as the reverse complement.
AAATTAAAAGACAGGAATTAAAACAGGAGGCTCAGCCTTCCATAAACAGAATAATAAAACTGGAGGAAATATATTACATAAACATAGGTTACAAAAACTGAAAAACTGAAAAGATTGAAGAAAGGAAAACTGAAAGAGAACTTACAGAACTCTCAGTGTTTTCTCTCTCTATAACTCTCTATCTAGGCTATGCCAAACTCTGATTAACAAAGCTCAGAAGATGCCTATTTAAAGAAAAATTTGGTCACTGTTTGAATAGTTCCGGTTGAATAGTTCCGGTAGACGGTACTATTTGACGGGCACTATTTGCTACAGTAAAAAGTTCTACTGTTGCTACAGTGGAATACAATAATTGAGATTGAATTATTACAAAACATAATGATAAAAGACGACAAAGCTTTAGCAGAAGTCATCTTCACTTGATTCCAGTGTTTCCGGGATAAGATCTGACCCGAAAGAAGATTGTGAGGAAGTTTTCTGCTGAGGGGCCTTTGAGGATGAGGCCTGCTCCTTTGGCTCTTTTTCTTTCAATAATTGCAGAGCTGTTTGGAGATTCTTCAGCAAGTCTTCTTCTGTTGAAGCTCCTGCAAGGGCCGCTGTGATGTGGGCCTTTTGATTGAGCAAGAGACTAGATTGCGGATTGGCATGCTTAAGGCACTTTTGGTTAGACTTAAACCACTGATTGACATTCTCCTTATGAGCTTTGGAAGCATCAAAGACCTTCCACCATTTGATTAAGGGTTGTTTGTGGAGAATTGGTTGGGCTTTTGTCTTGAGACCATAACGCCAGGCAAATACCCAAGAAAGGGAAAAGATTGTGTAAAAATTCAAACAATCAGGATAATTGTTTAAATCTTTATTCCAATTTTAAAAAATGATTGTAACCCTCAAGAACTTCAGAGGGAAAGATTTCCGTAGTAGGTCCAAAGAAATCCCACCAAGAGTGAAACCAATTTGGAAAAGAATATTTGTTGGACCATTTAAAATAAATGAGCCAAGAGTGTTTGAAATTCTGATTTTGTAGACCAAGAATTGTATTCTCCCAAGCTTTCATATAGTCCCAATAGTTGAAACCTACAGGGTCAAAGTTCTGAGAGAATTTTTTGTAACCATTTGGATTAGGTCCAAAGTCAGTGGGACGAAGGACACGGAGAATCTGGAGTGTAGAATGAGTGATAAGGGAGTTATCAGATTTATCCCTAAAGTGTTTGATTTCTACACTGTTTGTATCTATAAGGATAAACTCATAGAAAATTTGGGATTTGTTTGGGTGAATGGGATCAAGGTGATTTGGGAAGAGTTTAATGCCAATTTTGTTGGCAAGGTTGACTCCTCCAGAGCTATCCCACCATTCTGGTTCAATAAAAGTTTGGAATCTGGAGTTTATTTTGGCTAGATAACCGGTATTTTGGTTGGGTTGACTGGGTTGAGCAACAACGGGTTTTTTCCCGCAATGAGTTGCTAAGGTTTTGGTTTTATCAATGATGGTTTGGAGAGATTGAAGGTCATCATCTTCTTCTGTCATGCTAGCCCAGGATTTTTTGGGTAAATTGATGAGTCCCTGAGGAACATTATCCAGGCCTGCTTGTTTGAGGGTAAGGAGAGTTGGAATTGATAAAGCATAATCTGCTTTGGTTTGTTTTGGTTGGGGAGATTGATTTTGAGCAGTGGGCTTAGATTTTTGGACAGTGGGTCCAGATTGATGGGCAGTGAGCCCAGATAAGATTAAAGAGTCAGAGATTATAATACCTTTGCTCTTTTCTTTGCTTCTTCCTCTTCCTCGGGAGGAGGAGGATCCTCCTCTGGAGGACATCTTATGATCTTCCCTGCAAATATTCACGAGTGAGGAAATCAGGGAGAGAATTGTTAGATCCTTTTATATATTCAATATCGAAGTCAAAAACGCTTAAAATAGCTTGCCATCTGGCAAAGATATGTTTTGAAGCTAAGTTTTTGACATCTTTTTGTAAGATTTCTTTCGCAGATTTGCAGTCTACACGGACTAAGAATTTTTAATTAATCAAATCAGATTGAAATTTTGAAATAGATAAAACGATTGCTAAAACTTCTTTTTTGACAGTAGAATAATTCTGTTGAGCAGGATTCCAATGTCTATCTTGTACTTTTATATATATATATATATATATATATATATATAAAAGTACAAGATAGACAAAATTTTATCGGAGAATATACTAGGATTTTTATTTTTATTATCAAAGTGCTCTTTTAAAAGTTACGTGACTATTAAATAATTTTCTTAGTCAACTTTTAACTACAAATTTTACAGTCTCTATTCGCAAAATTAAAATTTAATTTTATTAATACCTCCAAATAGTTAAGTCTTGATATTCGTAGAGAATCCAATCCGGTCCTCGTAGAATAGTTCAAGTGGTAGGAGCTGAGGGACATATGGGTTGGGTATGGGGAGGTCATGAGATCGATTTCTTGCGGGTGCAATTTATCTTTCCGATGTACTAAAAAAAAAGAATCCAATCCGTATTGAACTAATTTAAGTATTATCTTTATATTTTGATTGCGGGGTGATAATAAAATTGGTATTTTTTCAATAAAAATTTCAATGATGAATAAATTAATTTTTTAGTTAAAGTATCACTACTAAAAAAAAGCAAATTAGCGAGGGGCAAAATCTGTCGCTAAATAAGGAAAATTCCGTCGCTAAAGATTTAGCGACAGAACCCTGTCCGTCGTGCAAAGTGGCGTCGATAAATAATTAACGAGGGATTTTGAAATCCGTCACTAATAGCGACGGAATTGTGCCGTCGCTAATTTATATATTTCCGTCACTAAATCGTTTGCTGGATTATCCCATGAATCCGTCGCAATTAGCGACGGAACAAACTATCCGTCGCTATTTACGACGGAACAAACTATCCGTCGTTACTTGCGACGGAACTATCCGTCGCTAGTTCCGTCGCTATTTAAGACGGAAAATAGCAGTCCGTCGCTGTTTGCGACGGAAGTGTCCGTCGCTAACCGCCTGACATTTTTATTTCCATTCCCTCGCTAATTCCCTCGCTAATAAATTTGTACGAATTCTTCAGTAACATGCTTATCACAATCCAATCTATTATCCATCCATTTTCAGGCACATCCATGTTTCTAACACACAAACATAATAAGTAGCGATGAATCCCCAATTTAAAAGCATATTCAAGCTTAAATCAAAGCATTCATCAATACGTAGGTAAATTGACAAAACAAGGAAAGGGTACTAAATCTAAAATATAACAAGGATTTTGAGCTAAAATAAACTTTGAAGGCTTGAATCCTCATATTTAACTCATGCAAGAAAGGTTTTAAAGCAACATATAGTAGCAGTTTAGTAAGATTGTTGCTGAAAATAGTGAGAACCCATAAAGTTAAGTCCCAACAACGATTTTACCCACAAGCACATGTGTCAAACCCTTCGGTAGCTTCAAACTTAGACAGATAGGGATGTACCTCTTGATTCAAGCAACTTCACATCCACAGAAGGTAAACACAAAGCAGATTGCACCCTCTATCCTGAGATGTCGAGGCTTATAGAGGAGATAAAACCGCAAGCTCCAACCCAAACCTGTACATAGGGCAGCAAATCAACATCAAATTCAATGAATCATGAAAGAAACAGTGATTAGTAAGCATTTTTGCACAATTGCAAAAACTATCTCTTAAGGTGAGCTCAAAAATAAAAGTTGATTAGTTTTTTTTTTTGAAAGAAAAAGTTCATATGCATCAATGAAAGAAAGAACTGTAAGATCAAGATTTGGTCATGTGGTACAACTCTATGTTTTGATGATAACAAGTATTTATTTGTGGATGAACAACTATGATACTCTAATGTTTGTCTTGAGTTTTTTGACAAACAGGTTCTGATTCTGACACCAGAAGATATATTCATCAGAGGATCTGAAGATCAGAGGATCTGAGGATCAGAGGATCAGAAGATCAGAGGATCAGAAGATCTGAGGATCAGAAGATCTGAAGACCAGAAGCTCTGAGGGACCAGAGGCTCTAAAGGTCCAGAAGCTCTGAAGGTCCAGAAGCAGAAGTTACGAAGGTCAGAGGATCCAAGCATCCCTCTGACTCTGATCACCAAGCTTCACAAGTTCCAACACGAAGCATAACTCTGATCAGAAGTCATTGGTTAAAGGCAAATGTCTCTATCAAGAAGTACAAGAGCAGTGTACTATTCTGACAAGCCTACCTACCAAGGTTCAGCCACAGCAGGTTCTGGAAGTTCCAGAAATGCCCTCCAACGGTCATATTCTCTCAACAGAAATATCCTTTGCACCTTGGACTATAAAAGGCTGAAGAAAAGAAGAAAGCTAAGAGAGAGAGAAAACAAAGAGCTGCAATACAAGAAAAGATTCAAGCCTCTACTTTCTTCATCTGTTCTTATTTAGTTTACACTCAGCTTATTTAGAAGCAAACCTTTGTAAACACCAACCTCAAACAGTTGTTTGATTTTCCTTAAGGGACCGGGTAGGTCAGTATCCTTAAGAAGACTAAGAGAGTGAATCTTAGTGGTGATTCCTTTAGGAGATCAAGGTTGATCGGATCCTAGAGAAGACTAAGAGAGTGAATCTTAGTGTGAGCTAAGTCAGTGTATTGTTAGTCACTTGTAGGTTTCAAGTGCAGTTGTAACAATTATCTGATTAGTGGATTGCCTTCATTCTAAGAAGGAAGAAATCACCTTAACGGGTGGACTGGATTAGCTTGAGGGATTTATCAAGTGAACCAGGATAAAATACTTGTGTGCTTTTCTCTTCTCTCTATCTTTATCCGCTGCACCTTCTATCTCAGAGAAACCGAAAAGATTTACTTTAAATCTTAAGGGGAAAGTTTTATATTCAAAACTCTATTCAACCCCCCCCCCTTCTAGTCGTTTTTCACACCTTCAATTGGTATCAGAGCGCAAGTTCTGATTACCACACTTAACAGTGTTTAGTAGATCCGGGCCAGTGTGAAAAACTCATGGATTCCACCGCTACTACAAGCAAATATCAATATAGTGCAAGACCACCTATCTTTGATGGTCAGAGATTTGATTTCTGGAAAGACAGAATCAAAAGCTTCTTTCTTGGCTTTGATCCTGATCTTTGGGATTTTGTTGTTGATGGCTACACCCCTCCTGTCGATGAACATGGTGTAAAGATCCCAAGGGAGAAGATGAGTGAAGATCAAAAGAAGGAGTTCAGAGATCATCACCGATCAAGAGCTATTCTGCAAAGTGCCATTTCATATGAGGAATATGAGAAAATTTCTGATCGTGATTCCGCTAAGTGTATCATTGATTCCTTAAAGATGACACATGAAGGAAACAAAAAGGTGAAAGAGACAAAGGCGTTGTCTTTGATCAAGCAGTATGAATCCTTCCAAATGGAACCTGACGAATCCATTGAGGATATGTTTTCCAGATTTCAGTTGATTATTGCAGGAATAAGACCCCTCAACAATAGCTACACCACTGCGGATCATGTCATGAGGATCCTTAGAGGTCTTCCTGAAAGCTGGATGCCTTTGATAACTTCCTTGGAGCTAACTAGAAATGTTGAGCAGATGAGTTTGGAAGAACTCATAAGCATACTGAAGTGTCATGAACTAAAGCGTGCTGAACATCAAGATCAGAAGAAGAAGTCTATAGCCTGGAAATCCAAATCTGAAAAGGCTAAGGCTCTCCAAGCAAAAGAAGAAGAATCTGAAGAAGCATCAGAATATTCTGATGAAAATGAGCTGACTCTGATATCCAGAAAGCTCAACTGTATCTGGAAGCACAGGCAGAGCAAATACAAAGGCTCATCAAAGGACAAAAAGTCAAAGAAGCATTTCAAGACCAAGAAGAGTCTGATGGTGACATTTGATGAATCAGAGTCAGAGGATGTTGACTCTGATGGTGAAGTCCAAGGACTCATGGCTATTGTCAAAGACAAAGGAGCAGAGTCAAAGGATGCTGTTGACTCTGACTCAGCATCAGAAGGAGATCCTACCTCAGACGATGAAAATGAGGTATTCGCTTCTTTCTCAACCTCTGAACTGAAACATGCTTTGTCTGATATCATGGATAAGTATAACTCTTTATTGTCTAAGCATAAAAAGTTGAAAAAGGACTTATCTGTTGTTTCCAAGACTCCTTCTGAACATGAGAAAATTATTTCTGATTTGAAAAATGATAATCATGCTTTGGTAAATTCTAACTCTGTGCTTAAGAACCAGATTGCTAAGTTAGAAGATATAGTTGCTTGTGATGCCTCTGATTGTAGAAATGAATCTAAGTATGAAAAGTCTTTTCAAAGATTCCTGGCTAAAAGCGTAGACAGAAGCTTAATGGCTTCAATGATCTATGGCGTAAGCAGAAATGGAATATATGACATTGGTTATTCTAAACCTTCTGAAGTTGCTGCATCATCTCTTAAGAAAGGAACTTTCTCTATGTCAAAATATCATGCTCAAATTCCTTTCCATTATCCTGCTGAAAGACCCAAAGTTGTCAGAACTTCTGGGCTAACTAACAAGAAAGGACCCAGAAAGTGGGTACCTAGGGATAAGATTATATATGTTGCAGATATCTTCAATATGTCCATCGAAACTCCAACCATGGAACCTGGACAGTGGATGCAAGCAACACATGACGGGAGAAAGACATATGTCCCAAGATCCAAAACTTGAACCTGAAGGTGAAGTTAATCTTGGAGGCATCAGTAGAGTAAGATTTGGTCAAGTCAAAGCTAGCTGAAAAAGCTTGTAGAGATGAGCATGACTGTTTCAGATAGAAACAAAGACTCAGAACTTGTCAAACCAGAAGCAACAACATCAGAAGATGCTACTACAACTTCTGACTTGCGTCATCAGAAGAAGAGTAGGTTCATAGCTTCTCATTCTGAAGCATCTGAAGATGGAATTTTTTCCAGAATGGAGATGTCACCAGAACCTCTGGACTTTGACACTTCTGCTCTCATAAGAAGATATACTAATCAGAAGCCAAGTATCCCTTGGTATTCCTTCTGAGGGGGAGTATTTCGTCTTATGCTCTTACTATTTTTTTCCCACCTTCATTCTTTTTGCTTATGACAAAAAGGGGGAGAACTTATAGTATCTTGACAACTCCTATATTATTTAGCTCAGAATCTAGATATTACTAACATTGATATTAAGTATTAGATTCAGGGGGAGCTTAGCTCAGAATCAAGCACAAGTCTTGGATTCAGAAGGAGCAAGATAAACTATACACATCAGGATAAGTTTTAACTCTGATACCTTATACTCTGAGTGTATTCAGTTTATTTGTCTAGAGTAGTTCATCAAAATACATGGTTTTGTCATCATCAAAAAGGGGGAGATTGTAAGATCAAGATTTGGTCATGTGGTACAACTCTATGTTTTGATGATAATAAGTATTTATTTGTGGATGAACAACTATGATACTCTAATGTTTGTCTTGAGTGTTTTGACAAACAGGTTCTGATTCTGACACCAGAAGATATATTCATCAGAGGATCTGAAGATCAGAGGATCTGAAGATCACAGGATCTGAGGATCAGAGGATCAGAAGATCAGAGGATCAGAAGATCTGAGGATCAGAAGATCTGAAGACCAGAAGCTCTGAGGGACCAGAGGCTCTGAAGGTCCAGAAGCTCTAAAGGTCCAGAAGCAGAAGTTACGAAGGTCAGAGGATCCAAGCATCCCTCTGACTCTGATCACCAAGCTTCACAAGTTCCAACACGAAGCATAACTCTGATCAGAAGTCATTGGTTAAAGGCAAATGTCTCTATCAAGAAGTACAAGAGCAGTGTACTATTCTGACAAGCCTACCTACCAAGGTTCAGCCACAGCAGGTTCTGGAAGTTCCAGAAATGCCCTCCAACGGTCATATTCTCTCAACAGAAATATCCTTTGCACCTTGGACTATAAAAGGCTGAAGAAAAGAAGAAAGCTAAGAGAGAGAGAAAACAAAGAGCTGCAATACAAGAAAAGATTCAAGCCTCTACTTTCTTCATCTGTTCTTATTTAGTTTACACTCAGCTTATTTAGAAGCAAACCTTTGTAAACACCAACCTCAAACAGTTGTTTGATTTTCCTTAAGGGACCGGGTAGGTCAGTATCCTTAAGAAGACTAAGAGAGTGAATCTTAGTGGTGATTCCTTTAGGAGATCAAGGTTGATCGGATCCTAGAGAAGACTAAGAGAGTGAATCTTAGTGTGAGCTAAGTCAGTGTATTGTTAGTCACTTGTAGGTTTCAAGTGCAGTTGTAACAATTATCTGATTAGTGGATTGCCTTCATTCTAAGAAGGAAGAAATCACCTTAACGGGTGGACTGGATTAGCTTGAGGGATTTATCAAGTGAACCAGGATAAAATACTTGTGTGCTTTTCTCTTCTCTCTATCTTTATCCGCTGCACCTTCTATCTCAGAGAAACCGAAAAGATTTACTTTAAATCTTAAGGGGAAAGTTTTATATTCAAAACTCTATTCAACCCCCCCCCCCCTTCTAGTCGTTTTTCACACCTTCAAGAACAGCTAGTGCAGTCAAACTTGATCCACATCGCCCAACTACAAGAATAGATGGATTTTCATCTAATGCATGATGGTGCGGAACCTGCCACTGATAAAAGTTAAGCCCAACTGGACGTTCACACGCCTCGGACTTACGCAGAGTACGAAGAAGAATAGACCAAACTACGCGTCCATCTCCAGTGTGCAAAGCCAAAACTTTTCCTGCCCAAGTTTATATAAAAAGTACTTAGGTCATATACCTAGCTAATGTTGGATCTTAACACACCCTCACACCCAAGATCATACATATGGACTATGGAGCATGAAAATTAGACATCTATAAGCGGCCTAGCCCTGATATCAAGTCTAAGATAGACTCGAATACCATATTAGAACTGAGAATGGGGTGAGCACCTAAACCTACTATCCCATATGCTTTTTGGATTTGGAAAGGGGGGATTATCCAAGTGTTTGTAAGCAGTACTAAGGCCATATACCTGATCTGAGATCTTAATAACATCAACAAAGTTAAACTGCCAAAACTTCTTTCAATTATTTAGCACAAATCTTTAGTTTCACTACATGTATGCAACCATGTCTTCTCACTCATTATAAAACTGAATGAGATAAGACATACAATACAAACAGATATTGTGCTTTTTTTTATTCCTAACTCATGGACACTTAAGTTCAATTGATCAGAAGAATTCAAGTTACTTATTAATTACTGGGCTGAACAGGTCAAATATAAAATAACTTAAAGTTAAAGAAATAGTTGTGAGACCTTTTAGGTCAAAACTGATGAGCATAGACCTTCAATTAAGAAGGTGTATGAGAGAAGAAACAAGAGGAAAGTCACAACTTAGTGTGACTGTTATTGTTAGTTGATGTTATTGTTAGTTGATCTGTTAATAAACAGCTGGCATGGTTAGCTGTTTCTGTTAGAGTACAGCTGGCTAATTCTGTTAGAACTACTGAGTAGTATAAATAAGGGAAAGGGGGAAGTTACAGGTAGTTATTCAGTTGGTTAGGATTTGGGAGATTCTGGATCTCGAATTCCAGAGGCTAGGGTTCTTGTTAGTGTTCTTGATTCTTCTGTGTAATTCCTGAGAATTCAACCTCAGTACTTGAGGATTGAGTCTCTGTTTTCTTCAATAAACCAGTAGCATTTCTGTGAGTTCATCAATTGGTATCAGAGCTCCATCCAGGAGCTGTGGTATCGATTTGTCTATGGTAGCGAGCAGAATGGAAGCCAGAGTGGAAGCGATTGAGAGATTCATTGAGGTTCTGAATCGCGATCACGAGGAAGAACGCAGGAATCGCGAAGAAGACAGGAGGATTCGCGACGAAGAACGGAGAGAGCGTGCGATCGAGCATGAACGCGTGGAGCAGAGGTTTCGCAATCTGGAAGCGATTGTCGAGACGATGACGCACCGGCGAGCCGGCGAGCACGGCGACAGCGACGGCGAGCAAGAACGCTGACGAATGGAGGAGGAGCGCACCGTGAACGGAGGACAACCGGGAAGCGTAAGAGATGAAGCTGATGCGCGAGAGAATCTTCAGCGCACTGCAAATGCACAAACAGAGCGTTGGAGGAAGCTTGACATTCCAGTTTTCCAGGGTGAAGAAGATGCGTACAGTTGGATTCAAAAATTGGAACGCTACTTCCGACTGAAGGGAGCGACTGAGGAAGAGAAGGTACAAGCGATTATGGTGGCCTTGGATGGAAAGGCATTGAGCTGGTACCAATGGTGGGAAACCTGCAACCAGGTGACTACTTGGACCAAGTTCAAGGAAGCCATGCTGGAACGATTTCAACTCACCTCGAATTCTAGTCCATATGCGGCTTTGCTGGCTTTGAAGCAAGAAGGTAGTGTTGAAGAGTTTGTAGGACAATTTGAGAGATTTGCAGGAATGCTCAAGGGAATTGATGAAGAGCATTACATGGATATTTTTGTTAATGGACTCAAGGAGGAAATTGCAGCAGAAATCAAGCTCTATGAGCCCAAATGTCTAACAATCATGGTCAAGAAAGCCTTGATGGTGGAACAGAAGAACCTGGCTGTGAGCAAGGCTGGAATTGGCAGTACTAGCAGGTATAATTCCTCTTTCAAACCACCTTTTAGATCCACAACTTTTCAGAAATCTGTGCAAATTGATACTGGACAGAAGAGTGGTAGTGGTAGTGTAACTCAGGGCACAGTGCAATCATCTAGTGGTAGTGTTAATGAGAGAGTAGGAGGTAAGCCAGCCAGGGGAGGAGTTTACAGAAAACTCACTGGGAAGAGATGAAGGAAAAGTTGAGAAAGGGGGAGTGTTTCAGATGTGATGAAAAGTTTGGACCAAACCATATCTGTAAGAATAAGCAATTCAGGGTAATGTTGCTGAGGGATGATGGTGAGGAAGAAGAGATTGAGACACTAGAGCCTCTCACTGAAGAAATTGAGGAAGCTATGGAGTTAAAGCACTTGTCACTAAACAGTATACAGGGAATTTCTTCAAGGAAATCTCTCAAGGTTTGGGGAAAATTGAAAGGAACTGCCATAGTGGTGCTGGTAGATTGTGGAGCAACACATAATTTCATTTCTCAGTCCTTGGCAAGAGAAATGGAGTTACAAATTACAGAAACTCCAGCTTACACAGTAGAAGTAGGGGATGGACATGTAGTGAAAAGCAAGGGGGTGTGTAAGAATCTCAGTGTGCAGATTCAAGGATTTGTGGTAACTCAAGATTTCTTTTTGTTTGGATTAAGAGGAGTGGATGTTGTGCTTGGTCTAGAATGGCTAGCAGGATTGGGGGACATCAAAGCCAATTTTGAAGAGCTGACCTTGAAGTTCAAACTGGGAAATAAAAAGGTAGTCCTCAAAGGGGAGCCTGAATTGCTGAAGAAGAGAGCTTCCATGAATGCATTGGTTAAAGCCATTCAACAGCAGGGAGAGGGATATGTGCTTCAATATCAAATGTTAGAAAAAGAGGTGGCTCAAGCAGAGGAAACTCCAGAGTTGTTGAAGGCAGTTTTGTCAGATTTTCCAGCACTGTTTGCAGCACCTACTGAATTGCCCCCTCAGAGAAGACATGACCATGCCATTCATCTGAAAGAAGGTGCATCCATTCCCAACATTCGGCCTTACAGGTATCCCCATTACCAAAAAAATGAAATAGAAAAGTTAGTGGCTGAAATGCTCAATGCTGGAATCATTAGACCTAGTATTAGTCCATATTCAAGTCCAGTGATTTTGGTTAGGAAGAAAGATGGTAGCTGGAGATTTTGTGTAGACTATAGGGCTTTGAACAAAATCACAGTCTCTAATAAATTTCCTATTCCAGTCATTGATGAACTCTTAGATGAGATTGGTCCAGCTAGAGTGTTTTCCAAAATTGATCTGAAATCAGGATATCATCAAATTATGATGAAGGCAGAGGATGTGGAAAAGACAGCATTCAGGACCCATGAGGGCCACTATGAGTTTTTGGTGATGCCCTTTGGCCTCACCAATGCTCCTTCCACTTTTCAGTCTCTGATGAATGAGGTGCTGAGACCAGTTTTGAGAAAGTGTGCTCTAGTTTTTTTTGATGATATTTTGATTTACAGTTTGAACATGGAGGAACATGTTGTTCACTTGACACAAGTTCTGCAATTGATGGACCAACATGATCTTAAAATCAATGGTAAGAAGAGTGTGTTTGGAAGGGGCCAGATTGAATATCTAGGACATGTGTTATCTGCTGGAACTGTGGCAGCTGATCCAAAGAAATTGGAAGCTATGTGGTTGTGGCCAGTCCCTAAAGACTTGAAGAGCTTAAGGGGATTTCTAGGTCTTACTGGATACTATAGAAGGTTTGTCAAGGATTATGGCAAGATAGCTAGGCCTTTGACACAGCTACTGAAAAAAGATAGTTTTCAGTGGGGACCTAGTCCCCAACAGGCTTTTGAAGCTCTTAAGCACACTTTGACAGAGATACCTACTTTGGCTGTTCCAGATTTTTCCAAGGTCTTTGTTCTGGAAACAGATGCTTCGGGTACTGGTCTAGGAGCAGTTTTGACTCAGGAAGGGAAGCCTCTGGCTTTCTGGAGTGCTAGACTCTCAGATAGAAGTCAAGCTAAATCAGTTTATGAAAGAGAGTTAATGGCAGTGGTCAGAGCTGTCCAAAGGTGGCGGCATTATCTCTTAGGAAGGCATTTCATAATTAGAACAGATCAAAAGAGTTTGAAGTTCCTTACTGAGCAACAGGTTGTGGGAGAGGGGCAGTTCAAATGGATTTCCAAACTCTCAGGTTATGACTTTGAGATACAATATAAGCCTGGGAAGGACAATTCAGCTGCTGATGCCATGTCCAGGAGAAGCTCATATTGTGCATTGTCAGTTCTTAAGGTGAATAACTTTGAGGAGTGGCAAACTGAGATGTTGCAAGATCCCAAGCTACATGCCATTGTACAAGATCTGATTGTGGATCCTGAGGCTCATAAAGGGTATACCTTGAAGGATCACAGGTTGTTTTATAAAGGAAAGTTGGTTCTGTCCAAGCAATCTTCTAGGATTCCAATTCTTTGCAAAGAGTTTCATGCTTCTTTGTTGGGAGGACATTCAGGGTTCTTTAGAACCTATAGAAGGTTGGTTGCAGTGGTGTATTGGGAAGGGATGAAGAGTGACATAAGAGATTTTGTGGCAGAATGTGACACATGTCAAAGAAACAAATTTGACAATCTCTCCCCTGCAGGGCTGCTTCAGCCATTACCTGTACCTACTCAGGTTTGGACAGATGTGTCCATGGACTTTATTGGTGGTTTGCCTAAATCTAATGGCAAGGATACAATCTTAGTGGTGGTGGATAGGCTGACAAAATATGCTCATTTTATTCCATTAAGGCACCCTTTTACAGCTCCTGAAGTAGCAGCTTTATTTCTTCATGAGGTAGTGAGACTTCATGGGTTCCCAACAACCATAGTCTCAGATCGAGACTCTTTATTTCTCAGTAGTTTTTGGAAGGAACTGTTCCGAGTGTCAGGCACACAACTGAAGTTTAGCTCAGCCTACCATCCTCAAACTGATGGCCAGACTGAGGTGGTCAATAGATGCCTTGAAGTTTATCTGAGATGCCTTACTGGATCCAGGCCAAGGAAATGGGTTACTTGTCTTCCTTGGGCAGAGTTTTGGTTCAACAGCAATTACAACCGATCTGCCAAAATGTCTCCTTTTCAAGCTCTTTATGGTAGGGAACCACCTGTGCTTCTTCAAGGGACTACAATTCCTTCCAAGATAGCTGCAGTAAATGATTTGCAGGTGGGGAGGGATGAATTGTGATGGAAACCAAAGTCACAGTAAAGAGAAACAGTAAGCAAAATGAGGAAAAAGGATTTAATATTGATTGAATCAGAACAAATACAATAGCAGAAGCTAAAGTCCCAGAGTAAACACTCCTATAGAGAAGAAACCTCTCTATCCAGATATTTTCTTAACAATACTCTTCATACCCCTTCCCTTTGCTAACAATGAACCTATAAAGGGAATCTCTACACCTCACACATTCCTCCCCCTCCGCATTTCACGTAACTAACTCTCCAACCTCACTCTCTCACCTCCAGCTCATATTCCTGAAGCTTCTTTCCCTTTCTTATTTTTCCTAACATAAACCCTCCACACTTTGGGCCTGCTCTCTTGTGTTTTGGCCCACTCTCTACCAACGGTCCTATCACTCCCACCATCTTGAGGAACAACCTTGTCCTCAAGGTTGAAAGCGGGAAACTGATTTGAAAGAGTAAACTCATCTTCCCATGTAGCTTCTTCAGCAGGTTTTCCTTGCCACTGAATCAAGTACTGAGTGATTGTCCCCCCTTGCTGCTGTACAGTGCGAACAGCCAAAATTGAGCTGGGTTCAATGGTAATAGGACTCTCTCCGGCCAAACCTTCTAGCAGATCTTTCTCAGCTTGATATTCCCCAATTGCCCGTTTCAAAAGAGAGACATGGAAGACAGGGTGGACTCGCGAATTTGCAGGCAAACGGAGTTTGTATGCGACAGCACCAATGCGTGCAACGACCTCGAAAGGACCAAAATAACGAGGAGCTAACTTAGGATTAATCCTTTGAGCCACAGATTGTTGTTTGTAGGGTCGTAATTTCACAAAGACCCATTCACCCAACGCAAAGGAAATTTCCTTGCGTTTCTTATCAGCCTGGGATTTCATCTTGCCCTGAGCGCGCAAAAGATGGGCTTTCAGTTGGCGCAAAGCCTCATCACGATCCTGCAATTCACGGGCTACAGCCTCCACCTTAGTTTCTCCAATTGTGAAACGTAACAGAGTGGGTGGCGCTCTGCCATACACTACTTCAAAAGGGGTGACCCCGGTTGAGACATGGTACGTTGTATTGTACCAATATTCTGCCCAAGGCAGCCATTGAAGCCATGTCCGGGGTTGATCCGCGATAAAACATCTCAAGTAAGTTTCCAGACAACGATTGATGACCTCCGTTTGGCCATCCGTCTCAGGATGGTAGGCGGTGCTCATAGCCAAACGTGTGCCCTGTAGCTTGAATAATTCAGTCCAGAAAGTACTCACGAACATAGGATCACGGTCACTCACAATAGACACGGGAACACCATGAAGCCGCACTATCTCCTTAGCAAAAGTTTCTGCTATTCCTTTTGCTGTGTAGGGACGTTTGACTGGAAGGAAATGGGCATACTTAGATAAACGATCAACAACGACGAAAATTGTATCCGTACCTCTTATCTTAGGCAAACCCGTGATAAAGTCCATAGAAAGCTCTTCCCAGATTCTGTCAGGAATGGGTAGAGGCTGGAGTAAACCCCCTGGAGAAGTGGCCACATATTTCTGACGTTGACACACATCACACCCCTTCACAAAATGCTGTACTGAGTTCTTCATGCCAATCCAGTAGACATTAGCTGCCAGTCGACGATAGGTACGGTAGAAACCGGAGTGGCCCCCTTGTGGAGTGGTGTGGAATTCTTGGAGCAACTTGGGAATCCACTTAGAATTTGCAGAAATTACCAGTCGATTAGAGTAGTACAGCACCCCTTGAGAATAATTAAAACCGGGCTTGCTCATTGGGTCCTCTTTCAAAGCAGAGATGATGGAAGCTAATTTAGCGTCTTGATGCGCTTCTTGGACAATTTGTTCACCTTCTAACCAGCTTGGATAAGAGATTATAGAACTGAACTCTCCTTCTTCAAACATGCGGGACAAAGCGTCAGCTCCTTTGTTTGTTGGGCCAGGTTTATAAACTATATCAAACTGATATCCCAACAGCTTAGCGGCCCAGTTTTGCTGATCTACAGTGGTAATACGCTGGTGGAGCAATTGTCGAAGGCTCTTCTGGTCAGTATGTACGGTGAATTGCCTACCCAGCAAGTAGGGACGCCAATGCTGGATTGCCAACACAATGGCCATAAGCTCTTTCTCGTATGCCGACTTGGTCAAATTACGCTCACTGAGGGCTTTGCTAAAGTATGCTATTGGCCTTCCATTCTGCAGTAAAATCGCTCCAATCCCATTCCCTGAAGCATCGCTCTCAATCACGAACGGTTGAGAGAAATCGGGTAGAGCCAACACGGGATCAGTGGTCATACAGGTTTTTAACATATCAAATGCTTCCTGTGCCTTCGCATTCCACTTGAAACCTTCCTTCTTGGTGAGGTCTGTTAACGGGCGAGCAATCTTCCCATAATTCTGGACAAACTTACGGTAGTAACCCGTTAGTCCCAAAAATCCTCTTACTCCCTTCACATTCTTGGGAGTAGGCCAATTGATGACACTTTGTATTTTGCTCGGATCCATGGAAACCCCCTGAAATGAGACTACATGCCCCAAATACTCAACTTACTGTTGTGAAAATGAGCATTTCTTTCGGTTTGCTACCAGCCCCTGTTTTCTCAGTCTGTCAAACACCATTGTGAGCTGCTGTAAGTGTGTTTCCCAGTCAGAACTGTACACTAATATGTCGTCGAAGAACACTAGTACATTCCGACGCAACAAGTCACGAAAAACCTCATTCATCAATGCTTGAAAGGTTGAAGGCGCGTTCATTAACCCAAAAGGCATTACCAAGTACTCGTAATGGCCTTCGTGGGTACGAAACGCAGTCTTGGGCACGTCTTCTTCTCTTACCAGAACTTGGTGGTACCCGGATTTCAAGTCCAATTTGGAGAAAAACCGAGCCCCATATAACTCATCAAGAAGCTCATCGATCACCGGAATGGGAAACTTATCAGGGATAGTGGCTTTGTTTAATTCACGGTAGTCCACGCACATTCTCCAGGACCCATCTTTTTTTTTAACCAAGATTACTGGACTCGAAAAAGCACTCTGGCTATGTCTTATGATTCCCTGCTGTAACAGCTCTTGCACCTGCTTCTCAATTTCATCTTTGTGATGATGGGAATAACGGTATGGTCTCACGTTGACTGGACCATGCCCTGCTACTAAATTGATTTGATGCTCTCGCTGCCTCTTGGGTGGAAGCCCTCTTGGAGCCGTGAAAACGTCCACAAATTTCTCCAATAGGGAGGTTAATTGTTGGCTCTGCTTCTCAGTCAATTGCTCTACATTCCTGTTTTGTGATTTGGAAATTTGGGACTCCAAGACACTAGACAGAAAATACCCTTCAGGAGTTCTGATATCCTGGTGCAGAAAGCTTTGCAATGCCCCTTGATCATCTCGAGAGCCTCCCTGTCCCTGAAAATGGAACCAACGCCCTTCCTGTTGGAAGCGTACAGTCTGCTTTCCCCAATTAATGAGCATATCTCCCAGAGTTACCAACCATGCTATTCCCAGTACCAGGTCGATTCCATCAAGGTCGAAGAGTATGGCTTCCACTGTGGTTTTGTAATTAGCAATTTCCAAACTAACCTGCTCACACTTACCACTTGCAGTAGTCTTACTTCCATCTCCTAGAAGGATGCGCATCGTCGGAGTAGCTTGGGTTGCCCATCCCATAGTCTCGACCACACGCTTGGATATGAAATTGTGTGTGGCTCCGCTGTCCACGAGGATCAAAATCGGGACTCCCAGAATTGAGCCCTACAGTTTCATTGTTTGTCCCTGTATGGGCTCGGAGCTCAGCCGCATGATGCTGCATGCGCCGTCGACTGCAGCCTCGTCTTCATCCTCCGTTTCAGCTGATAGCTCCCCTGCTTCCCCAACGTCATCCCCTTCTTCCAGCAGCATGATTCGGATTTGTTTGTCTGGGCATTGATGGAGAGGGTGGTACTTTCCCCCACACTTAAAACAAAGACCCTTCTGCCGGCGATCCAACAGCTCTTGGTATGGTAGGTGGCGAACACCCTTGTCGCGCGGTTGGGGTCGAGGGTTCCCCTTCTCCTCTCTTCGATCTCCCTTATCGTTCTTCACCATGATCCAACCCGGAGGTGAATCCCGACCCGGTGGACCTGTCCCACTTGAAACTTGGTGGGCTGCTCGGGTAAAAGAACCCGGCCCATAACCCGATCGCATCCCTCCTCCTTTTGACCCGACTGATGAGCGAACCGGCCCATGGAGCTCCGTCTCTATTGCTTTGGCCAAGGGAATCAATCTGGATCGAGGGAGAGAAGTCAGGGCTCGCATGCTTCTGACCCGTGCGCGAATGTCTTCACGGAGGCCATGGATGAAGTATCCGAAATACTGTTCATCTGGGAGATTCGGTGCTTGTGATAGCAACCGCTCGAATTCTTGAACATACTCGTCAATGGTACCTCTCTGTTGAAGATCGGAAAGTTGCTCAAAGACATCTCCTCGATTAGCCGTTCCATAGCGTTCAAGCAGTTCATTGGTGAGTTTTTCCCAAGTTAAACCTGGGTCCAAGTGCAGCAAGGAGTTGAAGTAATGGATTGTGGATCCCTCCATACACAGGTGAGCCAGATTTACCTTGACCTCTGGACTCGTTCCCATGACATGGAAGTATACCTCAGCTCGAGCAATCCATCCTGCAGGGTCCTCTCCATTGAACAAAGGAAGCTCGACTTTCTTAGCCAATTTCCTAAATTCATCCAAGAGTCCTCCATCAAGCTTAGTCCAACCAGATACATAAGAAGGTCCTCCGTTCTCCTTCTCCGATCTAACAGGGTTGGGGTTATCGCGGATACTCCCAGAGTCATCCTTCTCTGGCGTTGGTTTGCCCACATTCTGGGCCAGGAGTTCAAGCAACTGCGCTTGATTGTTGTCAGCTTTCTCCTGCATCGGGACAAGGGTAGTACGAAGATGAGCTACTTCGTCTTCAAGCGCTGCAACCTTTGCATCCATTTTCTTTGCTGTTTTCTGCGGTGGCATCAATCAGATTTCCAGCACTGGTATCAGTCTCGTGATTATCCGGCAGGTCGGACCAATTTGATGGAAACCAAAGTCACAGTAAAGAGAAACAGTAAGCAAAATGAGGAAAAAGGATTTAATATTGATTGAATCAGAACAAATACAATAGCAGAAGCTAAAGTCCCAGAGTAAACACTCCTATAGAGAAGAAACCTCTCTATCCAGATATTTTCTTAACAATACTCTTCATACCCCTTCCCTTTGCTAACAATGAACCTATAAAGGGAATCTCTACACCTCACACATTCCTCCCCCTCCGCATTTCACGTAACTAACTCTCCAACCTCACTCTCTCACCTCCAGCTCATATTCCTGAAGCTTCTTTCCCTTTCTTATTTTTCCTAACATAAACCCTCCACACTTTGGGCCTGCTCTCTTGTGTTTTGGCCCACTCTCTACCAACGGTCCTATCAAATTGCTATCAGATCTGAGAGCTAATCTTTTAAAATTTCAGGACATGATGAGGACATATGCAAATAAGAAGAGGAGGGATGTGGATTATCAAATTGGTGATGAGGTTTTTCTAAAGTTACAACCTTATAGAAGGAGGTCTTTGGCCAAGAAAATGAATGAAAAATTGAGTCCTAGGTATTATGGACCCTATCCTATTGTAGCAAAGATTGGGGCTGTGGCTTATCGACTTAAGCTACCAGCTCACAGTAGAGTGCATCCTGTCTTTCATGTCTCTCTCCTCAAGAAGGCTGTGGGGACTAATTTTCAGCCTCAACCTCTCCCAGCAGCCTTGAATGAAGATCATGAGCTCTTGGTGGAACCTGAATCAGTGCTGGCTGTTAGGGAAACCACAATGGGCCAGATTGAGGTGCTAATTCAGTGGAACTCTTTCCCTGCTTGTGAGAACAGTTGGGAATCTGCTGCCCAGCTCCATGAAGCTTTTCCTGATTTTCCCCTTGAGGACAAGGTGAAACTTTTAGGGGGGGGTATTGACGAGCATAGACCTTCAATTAAGAAGGTGTATGAGAGAAGAAACAAGAGGAAAGTCACAACTTAGTGTGACTGTTATTTTTAGTTGATGTTATTGTTAGTTGATCTGTTAATAAACAGCTGGCATGGTTAGCTGTTTCTGTTAGAGTACAGCTGGCTAATTCTGTTAGAACTACTGAGTAGTATAAATAAGGGAAAGGGGGGAGTTACAGGTAGTTATTCAGTTGGTTAGGATTTGGGAGATTCTGGATCTCGAATTCCAGAGGCTAGGGTTCTTGTTAGTGTTCTTGATTCTTCTGTGTAATTCCTGAGAATTCAACCTCAGTACTTGAGGATTGAGTCTCTGTTTTCTTCAATAAACCAGTAGCATTTATGTGAGTTCATCAAAAACTCAAAACAGCTTTCCAATATCTATACTTTTTATACAAAAAGACACTAGTAAGAAAAAAATTACCATTCCTGTGCATAGAAACCGCAACAACAATTCTATTTCACAATTTATAAGAGCAAATCCCTAGATGAAGATTTAAGCTTTATACTAAA
The DNA here is from genome assembly GCF_012489685.1 of Lotus japonicus. Classification (NCBI taxonomy): domain Eukaryota; kingdom Viridiplantae; phylum Streptophyta; class Magnoliopsida; order Fabales; family Fabaceae; genus Lotus; species Lotus japonicus. The sequence continues at coordinate 46,318,636 of NC_080042.1, read as the reverse complement.
TGCATCATATAAGAGAATGAATAGTATATTCTCAATGAGCCATTTTCTTTATTCAATCTATTGATCTCATCCTGTGAAATTGAAATGGTTGTATAATTAAACTTATAAGGCTACTAACAATAAAAAAATCTATAAACATGCTTCTGGTTGTAGCTAACCTCTCCATTCTTAGCATCCAATCCATAAACATGAAACTTTGAAGAACCATCAAAACCAGCTAGATACAACACATCAGAAGACTGAATAATTTGGCTAATCTCAATGCTGCAATTATGATGAAGATAACAACATTAGCGGCACAATCATGCTTCAAAAAGAATATTTGGCACACCAAACTCAAACTTCCATACCTTTCACCTGCAAAATCTTTTTTCCAAATAACTTCACCATCTATGGCAGAAACAGCATGGAGACACCCTTTTCTAAAAACAAGGGTCAAATTATCCTTGTCAGCTCTCAAATTCTTCTGCAAAAAAGTAAAAACGGTGGAATTCAACATCATAAGGATTTCAGCTGGAAAGTGGAATCCAATTGCAGACGAACATAAGAGGTTAGTCCATGGAGCATGACTAATCCACTTCATCTGTGGTGGTCAAGTTCATTTCTTCCCCTTTTCCAATCATCAATGGCTTTGTGAGAAAAGGGGAATACATAAATTTGGGAATGCAAACTAATCTAGCAACCCAAAATCAAAAACAAAATTGAAACCTATAATAGAAAATAATTGAATTAAGAAGCAAGTTTAAAACTTTAAAAAATAAAACAAGAAATGAAAGAATCAATCACTAATGAGCTCGGTCTTAACTTTTATTTCAAAATGTGAAACAATGCATATTTTGTTCTCTAAAGAGCGGCAAGAGGTTAAATCTAGGCCTCCACGAGCAGCGAACCAAAAGACTAGCAGCCTAGGAAAAACTTCACCAGATCTGTGGCCTTCAAATTTTGATTGGCTTCAAAGGTAAGGGTCTTCATGGCACGAGGAGAATAAGAGGAAAAAAGCAGATCCTACCAAGGGCCAAGTCCTTCAAAAGATAAGATACCAGATAGCTTGGCCATGATGTGTTCCTTGAAGCTTCTCAATAGATTAGCATAGAAAAATCACAAATATTGAAAAACCCTAAAAACAATATCATACCTCTTGTCCTCTTGTTGTTCCTTGTGTTGCTCTTGCCCCTTTTCTGCCCCTTTCGTTTTCTTTACACTGCCCCTTTTCGTTTTCCTTAACTTGCAATGGAGGATGAGGGCGGCGGCGGTGGAGAGGAGAGGGCGGCTGCGGCCATGTGAGATTCAGACACGCGAGACACGCGAAGGGAAGGTGAGATGAGAGGAGAGGGCGGCGACAGCCATGTGAGAGTTTTCAGTGTTTGGAAATGGTAGTGTGCGAGCATGAGGGATTGGTTAAGTGTTTTGAAATCTTTTAACCTATTAGTGTTTTTAAAGTTAAATATATTTATTTCAAAACATATAACATAAAATATCATGTAGTTCAAATGGCTAAGGCATTCCCTTTGGTAGACAAGACCCAGGTTCGAATTAGGGCTGAGCATGGGTCGGTTTCGGTCGGTGACGGGTGAAACATATCGGGTTTGGGCGGTTTTAAATCAAACATTTAACCAACCGTTTCCGACTGCTGGAAGCTTCGGATATCTCGGGTGCGGGTTGAATCGATGAGCGGGTTGTGCGGGTCGGTTAGTGCGGGTATTGTAGAGCTTCTCAGCTTCGTATAGAGCTTGCATTCCATGTCTAGGACGAGGAAGCGGCGGTCGTTGCAGAGTCACCACCATTAGAAATTGTAAAGCTCTCATCTTGCAAGGTCTTTTGTTCAAAGATGACTAACAATGGTTCTCCCTAGAAGAGGCAAGGGTGAAAATAGAATCGTGAAGGGAAGAATGGGTGTGGCCAGGAAGAGGAAGGGGGAAGAAGAAGAATGAAAGTGAACCAGAAGCTGCCGGAGAATGAGAGAAAGAGAAGGACAAGGAAAAGTTGAATTGAAGAAGATAACGTGATAAATGGTGACTGGTGAGGGAGTTTTTGATTTTTTTTAATCATTCCTCTTTATTTGTTTGCCAAACACGTGAAGGCTAGTAATAGTATTGTAGAAAAGAAAAGCTATGTGTAGCTTGTTGCAGAAAAGTAGTATGCTTTAGTCTGAAAAGCTATGTGACAGTGCTGGGTCATCAGTCATCACGTGAAGAAAATAATTTATTTAATACCTCGGGCGGGTTCGGGTTTCGATGGGTTTTAATTATTCAACCCGAACCCGACCGTATCTACCCATCTGGAACCAGTGCGGATTAACCCGTTCTGATGCATCCGACCCGACCCGCCCGTTCATGCTGTTTTGGGCTCGGTTAAGTCGGGTTTGGGTCGGGTCAAATAATCATGCTCAGCCCTAGTTCGAATCATGGAGAAAATTATTCATTTTTAAAAACAATTCATTTAGCGACGGAATTTCTGTTACATTTCCGTCGCTAACTTCTTACAAAATTTACCGAGGGTATTAGCGACGGGAGGTAATCAGCGACGGTATAAATCCGTCGCTAATTTGCAGTATAAAATATTAAAATGGAATTAACGAGGGAACAACAGCGAGGGGTAAAATCCGTCGCTAAAACCGTCGCTAACTATTAAAACTGAATGTTTATTTTCGAAACGCAGACGGATTTCTTTCCCTCGCTAAAATCCGTCGGTAAATCGCATTTTTTTAGTAGTGTATCTATTATTTTCTTTTAAATATAAATGTGTCCTTTTATATAATATAATTTTGGCTGCTAAAATGCACTTTTGGCCCCTGATGTTTCAAGTTTGTGCAAATTCTGCCCCTACTCTATTTTTGTCGATGTTTCTACCCCTCATGTTTTCAAACAGTGCATCGTCTACCCCTCATGTTTTCAAACAGTGCACCGTCTACCCCTCCGTCAGGGGTAGACGGTGCACTGTTTGAAAACATCGACAAAAATAGATAGGGGCAGAATTTGCACAAACTTGAAACATCAGGGGCCAAAAATGCTTTTTAGCCTATAATTTTTTATTTTACTTAACTTATAATACTACATATGGATACAAGTTTTATATGGACAAAATGTATGCAACTCTATTAATATCCAAAGTCCAGAGAAAATTATTTTCCATGTTGTATAAAAATATAAGTTTTGCTTAAATCAAATAAATAACATATTTTTTATACATGACTGTTTTGTAAATAAGTTAGGTAAATTATTTTTATTAGCTCAAATATGAAATTCAGAAAAGATAATAAATATTATTTAAATTATTGATAATATTGGATTAGTTATTATAATACTTTATATTTGTAGTAATTATTCGTACGGAAATAATGTAATAATTGCTTCTAAAAAAGAAAGCATTAGATTTTTATTGAATATGTTATATTATAACAATCTTTCATTCTTTTCTCTTGCAGAATCACTTCGTAATAAAATTATTCTCTTTTTGAATCTGAACAATGGTAAAAAACCGGTTCCTGAAATTTGTGGAGTGGTTACTTCCTAACAAATGACATTTTTGTTTAAATTTAGTGACTCTTGTAATGCACGTGCAATGCACAAAATAATATTTATTTTGATTCAAAATAAAAAATAGTAACCACAAGTTTCTTACTCACCCCTTAACCATGAGCTTGCGGGTTAGATCACCGTTATGGGAATGGATCAAATTTGGGGCCAAATTTTAATGCTTCGCGTGCACACCTGCGACTAGCAGATTAGTCACCGCTATCAAGCAAGTATTCTAAAATATATTCTTCTCTTATAAGTATTCTTTTTCCAATGAGTAAAGAGGTTTCTACTTAGATTCTCCTTAAGAGGTAATAGTAGACCAATTAAGCTCTTGGCATTCTCGAGTATTCTTTTTTATTAAATGTTTGAGAACAAATGCTACACAGAAGCTATACAAGAATGAAAGAGAAAATATATGACTAAGAAAATAATTTTCTTGCCATGCTCCTTCAGATAGTATGAACTACAGATATACAGAAGAAGTGTGTATAAAAATTTAGTTTGTGCAATTTGTTTGAGAAGTTATTAATATTTCCGAGAACTAGAAAAGCTTTATAGTTTATTACAATGCTTGCTCATGCTTCTTCAATGTACTGGCAATTTGAAATATATACTGATTCTGCAGTAGCCCAGATTTCATCTATTCTATAATATTGGTATTGATGTCCTTTTCACTTTGGCCTCTTTAATGAAACCAACAACACATCTAAATAACAAACAACACTAAAATAAAATTAAAGATAAAACTTTCTCCGTCAATTTATTATCAGAAAAATTAAAGAAAATTTTCGATTCCCGGACTACGTGGATTGTGATTTCGTTGAGAGAAGTTTGATTTTCTGTAGAATTTCCTTTGATTTTCGTATTTCCGGCCAAATTCCTAAGTTTGTGATCGGTATTTGATGGAGACACGTCGTCGACGACGCGACGGAGAACTGGAGCAGCGACGCGGTTCACCACCGCGCCATGTAAGAGGAAGGCCGCGCCGAGAAGAGGTTCGTCGCGGACAACCTGAGCAATCGACTCCTCCTACGCCTTCACCGCCGCCTCCTCCTCTTTCTCCGACGCTTCCGTTTCCCTCTCCACCGCCCTCACCGGAGCGACAGGGATTCCAAGAAGTCTCTGGGGATGGACCATCGCTACCTCAGGCTCCGATCGCTGACGGAGTTTGGAGGCGCCTAACTCGCAATATTGATGACATACGGCAGCGAAATGATTATTTGCAGGAACAATTAGAGTATTATCGCCTCGAGCGGCAAGACGAAGGAGAACGCGAAGCAGAGGCCGTCGCGGAGTTTGAACCGTTCTCCACGGCAGTGAGGGAAGTGGCCATCCCAGACAACATGAAGAGCCTTGCTTTGGAAGCGTACAGTGGAGGAACTGATCCAAAAGACCATTTACTTTACTTTAGTACGAAGATAGTGATAAGCGCAGCTTCCGATGCGGTGAAGTGCAGGATGTTTCCATCCACATTCAAAGGCACAACGATGGATTGGTTCACGACTTTGCCTCGGGGATCCATAGTGAAATTCCGTGATTTCTCGACCAAGTTCCTCCTCCAATTCTCCGCGAGCAAGATCAAGCAGGTTACAATCAACGATCTGTACAATGTCTGTCAGTTGGAGCGAGAAACCTTGAAGCAATATATGAAGTGGTATTGTGCTGCATCTGTGAAGATCGAGGAGATGGAGCCACAGGCCTGCGCCCGCGCCTTAAAAAATGGACTGTTGTCGGGTAAGCCGAACAACAAGTTGAGTAGGAAGCCAGCATGCTCGATGACGGAAGTTCGAGCCCGGGCGAATACCTACAAACTAGATGAAGAGGACGACGCGTTTAAGAGGAAGCGGGCGAGGGCGGAAAAGGTCGGCGAGCAAAGGGACGTGAGATCGACGAAGAGACAAGGGTGGAAAAAGGAAAAGAGCCGTACGCGGAAGGATAAGAAGGTCACCCATACGGAAGAACTTGTCGAGGCGCAACTTTAGTCGAAAAAAGAAAAACTCGAGCATCGCCGCCCATGGCAACCCGGCCCTCGCCGGCCTGAAGGGGCATAGAGGGACCCGAATGCGGAATTGACGAAGCTGCTCCGGGAGGTAAAGGCGACACATGCAGTTAGGAACTAGAGCAGGAATTAGTTCGCGGCGGGGGGCGGTAGGAAGAGCTAAATGGTGCGAGTATCACCTCTCGGCGAGACATGACACCAGCGACTATTTCACGCTGAAAGGCGAGATCGGGAGATTGATCAAGGTAGGACGATCGCAAATGACTGACCACGTGCCAGGCAAAGGCCAACAGGGCAAGCCCAGGCGGGACGACCACCAACGAACGCCAACGACGGATGAGAAAGAAACCTTGACGACAAGGTGGAAGGGACCTGAAGAAACCTTCAACAAAGATCTCGAACCACCAGTGGGGACGGTAAATACAATCGTCGGGGGTTTCGGTGGAGGCGGTGACACACCCTCGGCGAGGCGTAGGCATGCAAGAGCGGTAATATCAGTGCAAGAGTATGTGACTCCATTCGGTTTTCATCACCCGGACATAGTGATATCATCGGCAGATTTCGGGGGAATTAAGACACACAAGGATGATCTCGTGGTGGTAATGTTAAGAATCAATAACTTTAATGTGCGAAGAGTACTTTTGGACCAGGGAACTTCTGCAGACATTATTTACGGCGATGCATTCGAGCAATTGGGACTAACAGATAAGGACCTGACACTGTACACTGGGACTCTGGTAGGTTTTTCGGGAGAGCAGGTCTGGGTGCATCGCTACCTGGATTTAGACACGATCTTTGGAATAGACGAGAACGCCAAGCTTTTGCGTGTAAGGTATTTGGTATTGCAGGTTGTGGCGTCATACAATGTCATCATCGGGCGGAATACTATAAACCGCCTATGCGCAGTAATTTCGACGGCTCACCTAGCGGTGAAGTACCCACTAATCTGTGGTAAGGTGGGAAAGATCGTGGTGGAATAGCGAAGGGCGATATAATGCTATAATAATTGCCTTAGTATGTATGGAAAGAAGGGAGTTAGTGATGGACACAGATGCCACGAGATCGAGATCTTGAAAGGGGGTCAAGGCCAGCAGGGCTTTCAAGGCCAAGGGCGAAACGGTGTAGGGAGATTGGAGCAGATGGTTGCTCGGAAGAGCGAGAGACTAAGGAACAGCCAAGGTCAGAGAAGGTTAGACGGTAGGACGGGAAAAGATGGGCAGTTCACTGATGCCCATGCTGAGGAACGCTGGGTGAACATAATCGGGGACCTGGAAATGTACAAATTTAGCAGAGGAGTGCTGGCGATTGAGCCCAGGCTCACGGCTAGCCAAGAAAAGCGTCTAGAGAAACTGGTGAGGACAATTTTGACCTCTTTAATTGGAGTCAGAAAGATGCAACACTCTGGGGTTTGCCCAGGTTTAGGAAGCCAGCTCTTTTAAGCACGGGCCAGGAGGAGAGCAGAGTAAAAGGGGTGGTAACGCAAGATGTGACTCGAGCGAATCTAAAACAGGGAGGCGTCGAGTAAAACGGATGGAGAGCATTTGAGCAACCCCAGGGCAAACCAGAGAAGGGGCGAAAGCGGAACTGAGCGCGCCGTCGCGAGAGCAAGAAAAAGGGAAAGGCAGGATACTGGAGGCCATTGGGATCGGCGGTTTTTAAACCTTCAAGGCCAGCTAAGCGCGGCAAATAAAGAGGCGAGTTAGAAGAGGATCCTCTTTACCACGGGACGGTCTGGCGAAGGGACTGGCTTCACAAGAACCAAGAGGAGGAAGTAAGCACATCAGGTTTGAAGGATAGGGAGTTCGGCGTGGTGCTCTGATCGGGGTGGGCAGAAGATGGAGCAGGGGCGCGGCGAGAAAAAGCAAGAATTAGGACAAAAATAAAGATGCACTCTTTTTCTCCACCACGGGAGTTTTTTAATGAGGCATCCCTCAAGTGTAAAATCTATTTTACAATCAAATACAAAAGGATATTCTCAGTAATACTCCGAACTTTCAACTAAATTGAAACGGTCGCCCGGTGGGAAATATTCCCTGAAGGTGGCGATCCCAACACGACCTTAATGTCTGGGGATCGCTCCGGAAAGTCCGACGCGAACCGCTGCCACCTGTTGGCGACGTGTGCGGATAAGCTTCTTATCCCAAGAACCTCCCCGAAATATGGGCGAGTACAAGCCTCCCCAAAACATGGGCGAGCATTTTTAATTAGGCTAAGCCTTGGGCAACCCACATGGCCATTGGGTCTCGAGCCACCGTAAGTCCCCGCCTAATAAGGCTGGTGGGGCGACACCTAATCTTACGGGAAAAGTGTGTGTACAAAGCCTCGGTTCAAAACTGAGCAAAAGTCCTAGTTAAAACCAACACACCCTCAATGTCGCTAAACGAAACTCAAACTTAAGCATTGGAGACATGCGTGAAATGGCGATATAACGTATGGCAAGACACGTGACCGGTCGCCAGACTCGCTCACTCATTCATTCATTCATTCATTCGTTCATTCATTCACTATTTACTTGCTCATTCATTTATTAAAGATAAAGCAAAGTCATCTTATTCATTGGATATATTTGAGTTACATTTAAAATGGTGGGGTCTCCCTTATTCTGTTGTATCGACGGCGGATGACAGTCAGGTCCGGGTCAAGACTCTTCCTTTGAGTCTTCAGTGGAGCCAAGTCCGCTATGATCTCCTCCCTTTCTTCCTTTTTTTCCTCATCACTCTCTGACAGTGAGATCTTAATACCACATATCAACATGTCCACCTCTAAACTGCGCTCCAAAAGGTCCCACATTTCGTCTGAAAAATCCATGAAAATACGAAGCCCAGCCTCCAACATAGGATCTGGATTCTTCGCCAGCAAGAGACATGTCAACCTTCTGACACGCTGGTTGTCAGTCGTCTTCATCCTGAATGCGCAGTACAAATCTTGCTCGAAGACTTCTTCTCTCAGAATGCTCAATAAAGTCTCCATGGATGCCATCTCTCAGGAAAGATTATTGATATTTTGAAGATCGAAAGTGGTGCAACTACTGCTATTTATATCTAAGAACGGTATCATAAAGTTATTGCCTGGAAACTGGAAACTATCATCAGCCATTAATTCTTTGGCCGGTGGTAAACACTTCGTTAGGAAGGGAGAACGAGGCGCTTTGGGAATGAAGGTAAGAAATTTATAGATCTGTTTACCTGCACGTTCGCGGCCCAGACCGAAGCGCCTTAGGATTGTTGGAAGAAGAAATTCAGGCAGTTTTAATAGAAAATGAAAACGAACGAACAGGCAGCAAAACATGGCGAGGCGATGCGCAAAGGGGGAAAAAGGGCGATCAAAACAATTGTTCTCGTTAAAAGAAAACAAAAGAATTGCAAGCGTTGTCCTTCAAAATAATAATCATAAATTGCTATTACATAACTAATCTAAGGGATATTAATGTTTTCTGTCTTGCTCCACATGTTCATCGCCCAGGAAATGCTCGGCTACAAAGCCCGGAGGATCCTCGGGACCAACCAATCCGGCAGAGGTGACTGGTCTTCTTGAACACCCCCATGGGGCTAAGATCCAGCTGGGAGTGGAGGCGCTGAATTTGGGCCTTGGCAAGAAAGAAGTCGCGACCACGTTCAAAGACAGCAGCTGCCGCCGCATCTGATCTTAGTTTCTCTTCAAGGGCTGTTGCGTCAGATTGAGCTTGGTTTTTTGTAGCGACCAAAGCCTCGTCTTTCTTAACCATTTCCGCACGGAGGGTCTTAAGTTCCGCACCCAAGGAAGAAATGGTTTGGTCTTTGGAGGCGAGCAAGTCTTCTTTTGATTCGGACTCTAGTTGCGCTTCTTGTTTGCACTTCTCCAACATATTCTCCAGTTTCGAGATCTTCTTGTTACGGAACTCCAGGATAACCTCAGACCGCTTGATTTGCTCAACCAAGGCGGCCTCTTGGGAAGCTAGCTTGGCCAGGAGTACCTTACGCTCCTCAGCAGATTTAGAGTTGAGAGCATCAAGGCGGGCCACCTCTTGCCGCAAAACTTTGGAATCTTTGATGACCCACTTGTAGTGATCGAAGGCATGGAGCAGTGTCGCCAAGGCGCCCTCGGACATTCTGTCTAAGCCCTGCCTTTAAACCACATCATCCATCCTCACAGCTTGCGCCGGCGTGAAGGAGAGGCTAATTGGCATTCCCGGGTTACCGGGAACCAGGGGTTGGAGTGGCTTGTGATCTGGGGGCGGCGGCTGCGCCGAACCCGCGGAGGGGTTTGAGCTTTGCCCGGCGTGCGGCAGGGCAATAGTCCCGCCGGCGGAGGCCCTGTTAACTGGCTCGCCCCGAACGTCAGATGAAGGAGCTGGAACAGTCTTGGAAGGTCCGCCGGGCTCGCTGGAGGCGGAAGTCGGGACATTCCCCCCGCCAGTAGGAGAATTGGTGGTTGAGCTGTGTTGCCTCTTGGGAGACAATTGAGAGGCCTCTTTGTTAGGACTTTGCGACGCTCGTTTCTTGACCTTGCCCCCTAACTGAGATGGGGACGGTGTCTTGTCGCATTTCAGGTTGACACGAGGGGGAAATGGGTCGTCCTTCTTCTTCTCGAAAGCAACCAAGAGGTCTGCACTGGTAAAATTCATTTTCCCTGAATCAAGTAGCAACAAAGAAAAGTCAGCAGGATTGAAGAGAGTATAAAATGGGTGAAGGGCAAAGAACGAATCGTGGGGAGGACGGGAAACCTAAATAGGCAGGATTTGACGATATCTTGGCTTTACCAATCACTCGGGCGCAGTCTAGGACCGGAAGTCTGGCTAGGAAGCTGATAATAGTCTTGTCTTCGGGAGTTAGAGAACCCTCGGGTGGGTCGACTATCTGGGACGCCTCCTTGGTCCAGTACAAAGGGGAGCGGGCGGTGCCGTCCCTTAAAGTGAAGATTTCGGGATATTCGTGGGACACCACGATTTTGAAATACCCGCGGGCAAGGTCGTCCGTAACGGTAACCCAAAGGGGTTTGAAGCGTTGGCGGCTGGGTCTGGCTACCAGGGAGACCCAACTGCGAGGGGGCGATGGCTGGGTGGTCACACCATAGAAGTAAAAGAAATGAGAGGGTTATGGCTCTTGCTGGATTGCGTCGCAGAGGATTTCGAAGCACCGCAGGAAGGCCCAGCTGTTAAGGTGAAGTTGGGACGGGGCGACGTTTACGCTGCGCAGCACGGAGCAAATAAAGGGGGAAAAGGGAAATCGGATCCCCAAACTGGTAAACATGTACTCATGCACATAGAAAAAATTAGGGTCTTTTACGTCACGGTAAGGGCAGCGAAGCCAAGGACGCTCGGAAGCCGAGCAGCCGCCGTAGTGAAGAATGTTGTCAAGGGACTTTGACCCTTAGTGCTTATTTGGATTATTCATAGAAATGTGCTTAATTCTACACTTTTAGTTTCTGTTATTGTTTTGCTAGAACAGGTTGAATATGGAGTTAGAGTGATCCAAAAGAGGCGTGTAATATGTCGTTGGAAAGATAACGTGAAGCCCTACAACTTTCATGTTCATATCCGTTCGAGAATCAGCCTCTAACTTGGTCATAAGTGCTTTGGAAAGTTGCTGCCACTAATGCTGCGAGTCTGGAACAGTCTGCACTTAAATGATCATATCTTGGGCGACAGAACTCTGAATTAAGATCCTATTGAAGGTCCGCGAAGCTGACTCAAAGGCATACAACTCTTATGTTTACCTTAATTGAAGATTCGGCCTTCTTGTGGGTCCCGCGAACACCTGAGTCTTCAGCAGCTTACTCCTCTCTTGGGCCCGATTTTGTGAAGATTTAGAGAAGATTTAGATAATAAGTATTGTTACTTGATTAGTAAGTTTATTTACTAGTATAAATAGGATAGTTGAGGCTCTTGTTTGGACCTCACCTCATCTTCTCTTTTCTTTTGCAATCGTTATTTTAGTTATGGCTTGCTAAACTTTCAGTTAGTCCTAGGGTTATTAATTTTCATGTGTTTGCATACCTGAGGTTCAGTTCTTAATAGTAATTCGTATTTTTATTCAAAGTTGATTTATGATCTTTACTCATGCTTGAATATGTTTCCTTGTTCATGACGTCTGAATTTGAAGTCATATTCCGTTCTAATTTCTTTATCTAAGCGAGTGAATCAGTTGAAGCGATTGTGAATGTTGATCTAAAAGGTACGTAAATCTCTAACACCGATTGGTTGTTAGCTTTGAGGATTCTGACTCTTTAGATTGTTCTTGTACTTTGAGGGGGCGATGTTTCTTTCTTAACTTGAACAAATCAAATTATGGGCGATCGTCCGGTAGAGGATCTAGGCTTCCAACTCACGATTGTGAGTTGAGTTTCCACTCAAAGACTTCAATAATTAATTGAATTAATATATTGTGATTGATGAAGGTATGATGCACATGATTATTATAACCTGAAGGTTAACGTTTCTCTCATGTGATAATTCAACCTTTTATTTTCCTGCTTGATAATCAATCAACCAACCTTTTTTACTGGCTTTTATCTCTAAATTCAGTTTATAATTCACTTTAGTCCTGGTAAGAACGATCCTGGTGTTACACCTTGTACTGCACTAATCAGTTTGTTGCAGGATTACTTTGACACGCACCCGCGACAGTGCGTTCGTCAGACTTCTCGTGGCAAAAACCACCGGACCTCGAAGACTGGTCACAAACTTATTTCCACTGCTCAAAGGAGGACGAATGGTTAGGAATCATTCCGGCCGGAAGACCCCTAAGGGCGGGGGGTGGTAAAGATTCCCAGGTCTTAAGTCGGAAAGTGGTAATGTCCTCCTTGTCAAGAGGGACTCCCCCAGGAGGGGGAAGGTCGACCGGAGTAATGAACCGTAGCGGGGTAGCGTTGGTAGCGCCACGGGAGGAGCTCCTGATTCGGCGTCTTGATGCCATTTGGGGAAAGCGCAAAGTTTGGGGTAAAAGGGAAGAAATGATAGCAACTTTTGAGGTTCTAGAGACTCACCGGTATGGGGGGAGGCGAGAGGAGCGTCGTCGATGCCGGAGTAGCAATTTGTCGAAGGGCCTTTTTGAACAAAGAGGGTGGCTAGGAGTTGAGGTTGTAAAAGAAGCGAAGCGTGAGGTAATAACGTCCTTATAGGAAGGGGGTGGCTGCTGAGGGGAGACCCGTGGAGGAATTTTGTGGATGGTTGCTGATGAACGTGGGGAGAAGGTGGAGAATCGTGCACCATGATGGCAGAGGAATGATTGCAGTTGAGGGATTTTGGGGAAGTGGGAGCGGCGCATTAAATGGGAAGTTACAACGGCTGAAGCTGATTGGTTTAAAACTCAAATTAACATGCTTTATCATGATTTGAGGGGACGTTTCGAGGGCAGCGGTTGGGATTCTGCAGATTCACTGACCTTCGCACTTCTTCAGTGCGTTACAAGTGGCCTACACACGTCAAGCCACCGTGACTTACGGCGATCACAGTTGGAGTCGGGGCGAGAGAACCAGGCGTTGTCGCGCCTACCTGTGGACTCATGGACTCGGAGGGGCTCGTGAAGGGAACCAAAGATTGGCTTTAGCTTTACTTACTATGCCATTTTGGCAATCATTCTTAATCACTAGGTTTGGGCATTTGTTAGTTTTGATTATTAAGACACTCTTAACTCTCATGCTTCAAGCTCGGTGTCTTGTGGACTGGGCGAGAACCAGAAGCCCTCGCCCGGGGGCGCTTTTCCCAGGGCGGTGAGTGAGTCAAGGAGTTTGGGCCTCCCCCGAGAGGCCCAACTGACCCACCACGGACGATCAGGGGCGCTAGGCCCAACCCCAATCCTATAAATAAGAGGCGGCTACCAATTGTAAAGGACTCTTAGCTCATTTGAGAAATAACAAGTTTGAAATTCAGTTATATCCTCTCTCTAAGAGGTTACACTTTTTCTCTCTAAGGTTCTCACATCGCAATCCTCTCACATTAGGTACTATACCCTATCTCTATGTTCTTAGGATAGAACAAAACTTATATTGAGTTTTCAAATGAATATAAATTTAGAAAGAGTTTTCGCAATCGTTTGATGCAGCGGATATAAAAGAGGTAAAGAAATAGATAGTAAGCACACAACAATATATCCTGGTTCGCCCACAAACGATGGGGCTACGTCCAGTCCTTGGCTTAACCAAGTTTTCAGTAACAAGTATCAAGGATTTTTCCTACAACAAGTCCTCAACAGGAACCTCCTAGCGAGTTTATAAGGACTCGTCCTAATGAGTTTATAAGGACTCCTCCTAACGAGTTTATAAGGACTGCTCCTGTGATCTTTTTCAAGACTGTATGGTTCTACAGGTTCTCTTCTCACAAGAAGGTTTTGTAGACTTTTACAGAACAATGAACTACAAAGTGTATAAATGAGATTTGACTCACCCCATTGAAGACCAGGCTTTCAGAAGAACATATATTTAAGAAGACCTACAAACCCTAGTTGCGCGTGGATTGTGAGTTGTGTTGCTTATGTTATTAGAGTTTATCTTGTGAGTTCATTGTGTGTGATTTGAAATCAACTCTAGTGATGTCATTGTTAACTAAAGCACTGAGTTGTTTTGTTTAGTGGAGTTGTAATCTCATCATCTTTATGTTGTTACAATTCAGTCACTATGGTGAGTGATTGAGACAAAGTGAGAGGGGCTCTCATACTTAGGAGGAGTACTAAGTAGAAATATACTTGGTAGTATTAGGTAGTAAGGCGTTGAGCAAGGAATGTTCTTGTAAGACCGAGTGTACCTAAACTATTTATAGTGGATTTCCTTTCTTGGGTGAAAACCCTCCACACATAGGCGACATTGCACTGAAATGGGTTACCAATTCTTTGTGTTTACTTGTTTTACTTTTTTTATTTACTTAAGAGCACATATAACTGTAATGATAGTTGTTTGTATGTTGTACACAATGTCTTGAAAATTGTGTAAAACATATGTCCTAGGTGAACAAGAATTTAAAGATTTATTAATTCAGCGCGTGCTTTATTCCTTTCTTCAGTTTGGTCATTCAGATAATAAGTGATAGCTTTCGACCAACTCTTCTCCTTCAGAAATGGATTGTCTTGTGTTGCCTAAATCAGATTGTTGCTTGTAGGCGTAGACAATAAGTTTTGTTTCATTTCTTCATTCCTTGGCATGAGAGAGAAAGAGGAAACTTTGATGTTGACAGTTGTACTTGTTTTCTTGGCCAGCGTGCTTTGAAGAGTATCATGTGCTTTCTCAGCACTTGACTTTCTCCTCAAGAATGTCAGAGATATTTCCATTTGAAATACGACGCTCTTTTCTCTGAACATTGCTTTCTTTGATCAACCTTGAGATAGACAATATAGTAGACATTGAGTGTAGTCATCTTAGATGATCTGATAGCTTGACTTGATCTTTCATGTGTGTAGTCCTGAAGCTTGATACTTTGGCTTTCTCCTTTATAAAGATGATATGAATTATTTGACTCGTCTTGCTTCTTGATCTCTTCAGCTTGAGTGTACTAGCAGGTTTGACATTTCATTGCTAGTGTTGTTGCATTGTAGTTCTGATCACCCTTAGCTTATCCAAGATATGCGTTGTGTGGCGACCCGACTCATTTCCTTCCCTCAAGCATGCATATTAATATATAGAACAAAGAAAAAGATCAACAAATAAACATACACACACATATTAGTTCACATAGAGTCATGTTACACACAACCATAGCATAGTCTTAAACATCTTACACAGGAAAGAGAATAAACCCGGTCCCACAAGTCAGTTTTGACGAGCTGATCAAGGAACCAAAGTCCTTATTTAGTTACAGGCTATTAACAGCCAGCTACATACTAGACTTCACACATGTATGCACAACACACTCACAAGCTGCTCCTGCTAATAGCTATTCAGCTCGTCCATCTTCGTGCATGCGATCCTCAGCATTCTTTCTTCACGTCTTCCTGGCCAGCCACTAAAGGCAAAGAGAAGAAAGAGAAATACATACAACGAGAGGGGTGAGAAGCAATTCAACACGATCATATTATGGAATAGCAAAATATAAATGAGCTTCACGCCACAAAATCATCATATACAATGTACAACTACTATGCATGTGGGCCCATACGGGGAACAGCTCATCCCGTCACCTCGAAAAGTCGTCGGGAATAGAGTTCGGAACGGCTCATCGAACCCCTGTTGACCGACCACGATGATCATCAGGGGGCCTGCGGAATGACTAGGCTCGCGATGGAATAAACCTCAAACAACTTTTGGAGAATCCCACCTAGCCAGACCCAAAGACCACATACCTCTTGCCCGGTACCCTTAGATCTCTCAGCTTCACCCAACGGAACAGCCCAACCAAGACAGTCCAGTTGGGGTCTACTGCCTTTCCGACCAACACTTCATCCTCCTGATTGAGGCCAATGCAAATGATGCACACTCACATCCATTTAAGAGGAATACCACACACTTGGTAATATCTGAGACTCCATTCCAATAACAACATCCGAGACTCCACCTGAATCTCCAACCATCAACAGATACCCCATTTAAAGTGTTCGTCTTCCAAATCATTTCATAAATCATTCTTTTTAAAAGTCGTGAAATTTTTTTCGAAAAAAAGTAAATTTTGTAATCATTTTCCAAACTTAAGCTGAAAAAAATCATTTTTAAGAAAGCTTTTCATAAACTTTTTCATAGTATATTTAAAACAACTCATTTTCTTCAAATGAGGATCCTCTTCCATTACCTATCGGGTATTCCTCATAAACGGCTCATCAAGAAAAGAGCATCATCAGGAAACCACAATTATCAACATGAGGTTAACAACACAATCATACAGCTCATTCTGCATAAGCATCATATATTATCAACATGCATCATAGATCTCATATATCAATCAACAGCATAAGCCTCAAATATCACAGATATTATCACAACAAACATGCATCTTCACATAGCACATATCTCATCAATATCGTCTCAAGTCATCATGATCCACAAGCATCAAGAATTAACACAATAAGCACATAAAGTCAAGTAACAAACAAGGACCTAAGGAGGGTCCAACTGAAGGTATGAAAAACGGTAGAAAGGGGGGGGTTTGAATAACGTTTTCAAGATAAAGCTTCCACCTTAAAGATTTAGACAAATCTTTCGAGAACTTAAGTGCTAAAGATAAGAGATAGAGAAGCACACAAGGATTTTATCCTGGTTCACTTGATAAATCACTCAAGCTACTCCAGTCCACCCGTTAAGGTGATTTCTTCCTTCTTAGAATGAAGGCAATCCACTAATCAGGTAAGAGTTACAACTGCACTTGAAACCTACAAGTGACTAACAATTACACTGACTTAGCTCACACTAAGATTCACTCTCTTAGTCTTCTCTAGGATCCGATCAACCTTGATCTCCTAAAGGAACTAAACAAACTGTTTATCAAAGAATTGTTTACAAGAGATTTGCTTCTAAAAAGCTAATAGTAAACTCAATGAATTTCAGATGAAAGAAAGCTTAGAAGAATTTGAATTTGTCTTGCGCGTATGTAAATGCTTCTAGCCGCTTCTTTCAGTCTTCAGCCTCTTTATATACTCCAAGGATTAGGGTTGAGCGTTGCATGGGAAATGCTACCGTTGGAGGGCAGTTCTGGAAAATCCAGCTTCTGCTGTGTCTGAGACTGTTAGGTAGGTCGTCAGGAAGGTACAGTTGCTTTTGTACTTGGATAGCGACTTGACCTTTAAACCTAGGAGACTTCTGATCAGGAGAAAGCTTCATGTTGGAACTTGTGAAGCCGGTTGATCAGAGTCAGAGGGAAAGCCCAGATCCTCTGACCATTGTTTCTTCTGATTCTGAACTCAGAGGGAAGTACATGGTCTTCAGAGTATCTTGCTTCTGGACATCAGAATTTCACTAATCAGCTTCTGGATCTTCAGAGTCTTCTACACCATCAGAATATCTGAACCTTCAGTGTTTCTTGGTTATCAGACTTTCTGGATCTTCAGAACTTCTAGTGACTGAGTCCACATCAGAGTTTGTATAACTTCAGAACTTCTGAAGCTTTTCCACTGTTCATACTGAACATGGTGAATGCGAAAGCGTTGCTTGGGTCGCTCTTTATACACAGTGCTTCTGATTTGTGTGAGATTGAGTTGAGGTCAGAGCCTGTAAATAGCACACTCAGAAAAACACGTTAGAGTACCACAATTGTTCATATCAAAAGGTTAACTTGTAATCATCAAAACATAGAGTTGTACTACTAGATCAAAACTTGATCTTACAATCTCCCCCTTTTTGATGATGACAAAACTAAGATTTTTGATGAACAATTCTTAAACATTAAACTGAATTCACTCAGAGTTTAGAGATATAGAATAAGACTTATCCTGATGTGAATAGTTTATCTTGCTCATTCTGAATTCAAGTCACTGCTTGATTCTGAGCTTAGCTCCCCCTGAATCTAATACTTGATGAAAACATTAGTAAAGTCTAGATTCTGAGCTAAATGATATAAGAGTTCAGAGTGAAAAACTTATGACATAGATGAAAATAGAGTAATCAGAGCGCATAAGTAATTAGAGTCACGGACAAGGTATCAGAGTCTTGGGTATCAGAGTCAAATTAGAATCACTTCAGAAGAAGTGAAATGTATTCCTTGTATTTGCCCAGTGACACATCTATGGTCATAAAGGTGGAACTCTTAAATTCTCCAAAAGAAAAATAAATCACACTAACACATCTTACACATCAAAAACTGGGTTTACTCCCCCTTTTTGTCATAAGCAAAAAGTTTGGGGTGTGAAAAACTTAGCTTGAAGTACAAGGTACTCCCCCTTAGAGAAGGTCTAAGTTTAAAGAAAATGAAAACGATGCATGAATCAGAGTTAGGCGAAATAAATAGAAGAGTTAATGCAAGATAAGAATGTTTACCACCGGCCAAGGGAGTAAAGAGGAGGGTCAGTTACCAAGAACTTAACCTCGAGAAACTGTAGGAGCATTAACTTTCAGAGAGAAAGTGAAGCCTATATAAAGCGTTGGTGAGAGAGGTAAGCTTCACAACTCGAGCAATTTTCAGTAAAAAAAATGGCATCATACATCGTAGCACTAGAAGAGCTGAGAAAGAAGGCCTTTGAGGAGGACTTGTTCCTTAACATTAGGCATCCAGAGGGTACAAAGACCATCTCAGAGCTGACAAACACACTGCTGGAAGAAGACCTGCGTCCAGAGTTGAAGAAAGACTTGAGGGAATTCCTTGCCTTCGTGGAGGAAGTGCAAGAACTCAGCCAGCTTGAACTAAAGCTGCTGGAAGAAAAAGAGATTTTTGAAAAGAAGCTCAAGACTGCAGAAGAGATTCTGGAGAGGGATGAGCTAAAGGACAGGCTCAACAACATCCAGTATGCACTGGAGCGTCTGGAGAAGGAGAGGTCAGAGCAGCGCCAGGAGTGCAGAAGAATGAGGAGGGATCCTCCATTCTAGGATTTTAGGAAAAAGAAAAAAATTGTATGATGTAAAAGCGGTTATGATGAATAATAAAAAAAATTTGCAAACAAAATGTCAGATATATATATATATATATATGCATAGATAATCACAAACGAATAAAGTAAAGATTAACAAGAAAGAGCCAGAGGTTAACGAAATAAAACATAGATAAAGGAAAAGAAATCAAAACGAAGAGATCCTAAAGCTAGGGTTTATCAGATCGACGCAGAAGTTCCATCATCATTTGCTTCATTTCAATCAGCGGAGACTCATGAGCGTCAAGACGTTGTTCCACAATGTCGAGTCTGGACGAGTTTGGCTGTGTAGAACTAGAAGGAACATTCTGAGCAGCGTGAGGAGCTGGAGTGGAAGCAGAAGCAGCAGGAGTAAAAACTACGGGTGCAAGTGCTTGGCATCTAAGAGCTTCAGCCTCAGCTTCAAGTCGTTCTGTCTCTAATCTGGCTTGTTCAGCTTGAGCTGCTGCTTGACGTGCAGCTTCTTCTGCTTGTTCTTTCTTTCTTTTGGCTTCTTCAATAGCTTCAAGTAGCTTATGTCTCTGTTCTTGTTCATGAAGAGCCACCCTTCTAGCAAACCTTTGCTTTGCAGCCTCGATCCTCTGACTTCCCTCTGCATGCAGGAGCTGCATCATAACTGGAACTTGAGCCACTAGCCAAGTGCTCAGATTGTTCCACTCTTCAGCCACATGTTCAGCATTCTCGCTTAGGTCAGTCTGACCTTGCACATTGCGTAGCATCAATGAGGCTTCATGATAGAAAATATTGATGCACTCAGAGAGAGATGTGGGTCGGAGGTGAGTGTAAGGAATTATAGAGAGGTTGGTTTCAGGAGAGGCTGGGTGATTGCTGCTGTGAGCTTCAGAGGCACCTTGTGGAGAGCCAATGTTAAACATTTGAGCATTTGGTTCAGAGGTTCCAAGGTGAGGTTCTGAAGTTTCAACCAGAGGATGGGGTGATCTAACTGAGGATTGGTTAGACACAGATTGTTCTGGTTCAGGTTCTGGTTGAACAGGCTCTTGTTGGTCAGGGGCAGGGTGAGCTTGTTGAGCCAAAGGGTCTGCCTCATGTAAAGGATTGGCCAAGATAGGTTCATCTGGGTCAACTAGACGTTCAGGTCTAGGGCCAGGATATCTCCTAGGGCTTGGACAAGTGAGATAATATTCTTCTAAGGTAGACACCTTTTCTTTTCTAACTTCCATGAATTTTCGAAGGGATTCAGAGTTGTTGGAAGGAGAAGAATCAGCAACATTTGTTGGGAAGGATACAGGTGTAAGGGCTGTGGAAGAGTCTGTATCCGTGGTTCTGGGAGCCAGACGTTCTGATGCTCTTGGGACAGAGTGATCAGAGGTTCTGGGTCCAGGTTCTGTTTGGTTAGGCTCTGGTTGCTCATGGATGATGGGTTCAGAAGTTAATGGGTTGTACTGGATGGTAATGGGAGAGGTTGGTTCATCTGGCCTAGAGGGTTGGTTCTGGAGCAAATTCCAGAGAGGTGCTTCAGTAGGAGAAGGTTGAAAAAATGAAGACCTTGGGGAATGTGGTGGAGAGGTGGTTTGTGCAGCTGGTTGGGACTCAGGAATAGGAGTGAGTGGATTTGAAGATTGTTTGAGCATGGCTGATATGGGGAGTGCATCAAATAAATTCAAATCATCATCAGAAGCAACGGCAGACTTACTTGATTGTGCTGATGATCTTGTCACTCTGGCAGGAGTTTCAATCCTTCTGATCACTTCAGCAGCTGGTTCCACCCGAGTAGGCTTCACCACAATTCTGACCTGCTTCTTCTTCTTCTTAGGAGAAGGAGGACCATCCTCATTATCACCATCATCACCATCATCTGGCTTGCTGGTTTCATCATGTTTTCTCTTGGATTGACCAGCCTTCTTCCCTTTGGTCAGAGGGACATCTGATTCCTCAGAAGATTCTTCTAGGATCATCTTCCTCTGAACTTTCTTCTTGATAGGAGAAGGAAACTCTGGAGCTGGCGGCAGTCTGCTGAAGAATTCATCGAGATCAATTTCATAGCCTTGAGCCCTTAGGTCTTCAACATAGCACCTAATGGCTTCAGGATTGTCTGCCTGTGTCCACAGAGGGTAGTCATTCAGAGGCACCCTTCTACTTCTGATTTCAGAAGATGTGTCTTCATGGGCAGGAGCAATCTTCTTCTTGACTAGGCCCATTTTCTTTAGAGAATTCGCAGTGAAGACATCACTGACAATGGTGGTCAGATCCTCTGTGCATCCAGCATTTACCAGATCTTGAATGAGGCCACTCTCAATGAAGAGATCAGACAATAGTCTCCCAAAGGGAATATACTTGATTGCTGACTTGATGGAGGCAGTGGTCCGAGACTTCCGGATACACTCCTTCAAGTAGGAGAACAGGAAGTAGGGAAGGCAGATCTTCTTCTTGTCTTGGATGAAGAACAACATCGCCTTCTGGTTGAAGTTGATGTAGTCTGGGGAACTGCCCTTTGGTCTCTGGTGTATGCAGTTGAGCAAAATCTTGTGCCAGATCCTGAGCTTGGGATGAAGGTCCATCACTTTGTAATTAGTCTTGCCCGGTTTGTAATTGGTGTACAGGGCCTTGTTGGTCTCATCCTTCGTCTTGGGTTTCAGCTTCGATTCAGTGAATTGGAAATGATACCCAAGAGCAGTTTCTGCACCCAGCAGATTCACGAAAGACTTCTCTGTAATGATGATCTTTCTTCCAAGAATGTGAGATACCACCTGAGTATCATCGCAGTCGGCGTGCTTCCAGAATTCCTTGATCAGTTTGTCATACACCGGTCCTCGAAGCCTGTTGAAGTAATTTCCCCAACCTTGAACTTGGACTTCAGGACGAAGATCATACCCATTTGTAGCAAGGTTGTCGAGGTCGAATCTCCATTCTGCCAGTACTTGAAGTTCCTCAGGAGCATATACGCAGTGAACGGCACAGCCCCGTTCTGCAATCGGAATAATCTGCTCTTGAGCTTGACCTTGATCTTGATTCGGATTCTCAGGACCCTTTGACCTGTTGCTAGACCAACTACCATATGAGGGAACTGGGTTGCATCTGCAGTAGCTCTTCTGGTTTGACTCACCATTTTTGGAGCGGTTGAAGGTTTAGGTAGAAGATGAAGGTTGAAGGATGAAGAGAGATCGAGAGAGAAATCGAGGGTAAGCGGTTTTGAAATAGCAAGAGAGAGAGAGTAAAAACCGAAAGTGAAGGAGATCGTGTGTGTATAGTGGGTTTTGACAAATAACCGTTGTTGATTCAAAAAGCAATTTAAAATCAACGGTTGAAAATTAAAGATAGATAGTAACAGTAAATACACATATCACACACAGGAGAGAAGCACATCTACACGCAACATGACAGACTGTCACACGGGCACAAGGAACTATGCATCAGAAATACTGACACACGTGTTGCTGTCTCAGCTTCAGAGTCAGTACCAATGGGTACACACACTCTGATTGAGTTACCTTCTGGACTAGACATCTTCTGATCAAGAAGTATCATAGTCAGAGGTTCTGACCCATCTTCACTCTGGACAAAAGTCCATGTTCAGATTTTTCAGAATAAAATTAAATCTATCCTCTGCTAAGGGCTTTGTAAAGATATCTGCCCATTGATGGTCAGTATCAACAAACTTCAGAAGAAGTACGCCCTTCTGTACATAATCTCTAATAAAGTGATACTTTACCTCAATGTGCTTTGCCCTTGAATGCAAGATAGGATTCTTACTCAATGAGATTGCAGCAGTGTTATCACAATAGATTGGGATATTGCTCTCAAGGATCTGATAATCCTCCAGCTGATGTTTCATCCAGAGCATCTGAGTGCTGCATATTGCTGCTGAGATATATTCTGCCTCTGCAGTTGATAGTGCAATGGTTGATTGCCTCTTGCTTGCCCATGAGACTAGATTGCTTCCCAGAAATTGACAATTTCCAGAAGTACTTTTTCTCTCTGTTCTATCTCCAGCATAATCAGCATCACAATAACCTGAAAGCTTATACTCTGATATTTTCTTATACATCAAGCCAAGGTTAGTGGTGCCTTTCAGATACCTTAGGATCCTCTTAACAGCAGTTAAGTGGGTTTCCCTTGGATCTGATTGGAAACGAGCACATAAATGAACACTAAATAGTATGTCTGTCCTAGATGCAGTTAAGTATAGAAGTGAACCTATCATGCCACGATAGAGCTTCTGACATACTTTACCACTTTTATCTTCTTTCTCCAGAATGCATGTAGGATGCATTGGAGTCTTGGCCACTGTAGATTCCAACATATTGAACTTCTTCAGAAGTTCTTTAGTGTACTTGCTCTGATGGATATATGTTCCTTCTGGTGTTTGATCAACTTGTATTCCCAGAAAGTACTTTAATTCTCCCATCATACTCATCTCAAATTCAGCCTGCATCATCTCAGAAAATTCTTTGCATAGAGATTGATTAGCAGAACCAAATATAATATCATCAACATAAATTTGCACAATTAAGATATCATCTTTATAAGTCTTGCAAAAAAGAGTTGTATCTACTTTACCCCTTACAAACTCATTCTCCAGAAGGAATGAGCTGAGTCTCTCATACCATGCTCTGGGAGCTTGCTTCAGACCATAGAGTGACTTCTTCAATTTGAACACATGGTCTGGCTTCTTCTCATCTTCAAAACCTGGGGGTTGATGAACATAGACTTCCTCTGAAATATAACCATTTAGGAAGGCACTCTTCACGTCCATCTGATGTAGAACTATGTTGTGATTCACTGAGAAAGAGATCAACAGTCTGATTGCCTCCAGTCTTGCTACTGGAGCAAATGTTTCAGTGTAGTCTATTCCTTCCTGCTGGCTGTAGCCTTGAGCAACTAGCCTTGCCTTGTTTCTGACTACATCTCCTTTCTCATTCAGCTTGTTTCTGAATACCCATTTTGTTCCAATTACATGGACACTCTCAGGCTTCTTCACTAAGCTCCAAACATCGTTCTTGGAGAATTGATTCAATTCTTCTTCCATGGCCAGAATCCAATCCTTGTCCTGAAGAGCTTCATCTATGGACTTGGGTTCAATTAAGGACACCAATCCTTTCAGATTGAGCAAGGTCTCTTCAGAGGGTCTGAAGGCTGATCTGGTTCTGACTGGTTCGTCTTTGTTGCCCAGAATCAATTCCTTAGGGTGAGCTGCAGTGATTCTGCTCTTCTTCATAGTTTGTGAATCAGAGGGACCAGCTTCTTCCTCTGGTTCATCTTCCTCTGGCTCAGCTTCCTCTGGAGCTTTGCCTTTGTCAGAAACATTAATGCTTAAATCTGCAAACTTCTCAACTAGCTTTGACTGGTCAGAGTCAAGCTTATCGTCAAATCTAACATGAATAGATTCTTCAATAGTCTTAGCATCAGTATTATAAAATCTAAAACCTTTAGATCTCACAGAATAACCAAGTAATAGACATTTAGAAGATTTAGCATCAAATTTATGCAATCTATCCTTAGTATTGAGAACATAACAAACACAGCCAAAAGGATGAAAATAAGAAATGTTGAGTTTTATGTTCTTCCACAATTCATAGGGAGTCTTATTCAGAATTGGTCTCACAGAGATTCTGTTCTGAATGTAACATGCTGTATTTACTGCCTCTGCCCAAAAGTGCTTAGCCATGCCAGTTTCTTGGAGCATGGTTCTAGCCATCTCCTGAAGGGTTCTGTTCTTCCTCTCAACAACACCATTTTGTTGAGGAGTTCTGGGACAAGAGAAATCATGTGCAATTCCATAGGAATCAAACAGACTCTCAAACTTGTCATTCTCAAACTCTCCACCATGGTCACTTCTGACACGCACAATCCTACAAGCCTTCTCGTTTTGCACTTGGGCAATGAAGGTAGAGAACACAGCATGAGACTCATCCTTGCGGGTTAGAAACTTTACCCATGTCCAGCGGCTATAGTCATCAACGATAACCATCCCATATCTCTTGCCACCTATAGACTCAGTTTTCACTGGTCCAAAAAGGTCGATATGCAGAAGTTCCAACGGCCTTGAGGTTGAGACAACATTCTTTGCCTTGAAAGGGACTTTTGTGAATTTGCCTTTCTGACATGCTTCACAAAGAGCGTCTGAAGCGAACTTCAGATTGGGTAAGCCCCTGACAAGGTTTAGCTTGCTCAGCTGAGAAATCTTTCTCATACTGGCATGCCCTAACCGTCTATGCCATACCCACTGCTCTTCATTAACAGACAGAAGGCACTTCACATTCTGAGCCTCCAACTCAGATAATCTGATCTTATAAATGTTGTTCTTCCTCTTGCTGTTAAACAGAACAGAGCCATCGATTTGACTTACAGCCCGGCAGGACTTTTGATTGAATATAACATCATAACCCTTGTCAGCTAATTGACTTATAGACAATAAGTTATGTGTTAAGCCGTCTACCAATAACACATTATCAATGCATGGACTACTATCTACACAAATAGTACCAGTACCGACAATTTTACCCTTTTCATTTCCTCCAAAGCCAACTTCGCCTCCAGGCTTAAGTTTTAGCTCTCGGAACATACGCCTTTCTCCCGTCATGTGACGCGAGCATCCACTGTCCAGATACCATGATTGGTGTTTCAGTGGAGCTATCAAGGATATCTGCAACATAGATAATCTTGTCCTTAGGTACCCACTTTATGGGTCCTTTCTTGTTAGTTACCCCAGAGGTTCTGATCACCTTGGGTGTCTCAACATGATATTTTAAAGGAATATTTGCATGATATTTAGACATAGAGAAGGATCCCTTTTTAAGAGGGTTTTTAGCAACTTTAGCAGGTAAAGGATCAGGCAATATGGTACCAGAGGGAACAAAGCATTCATACAAGGATTTAGCTTTAGACACAGAGGGCTCATTTCTAATTGGTTTAGAATAGCCAATGCCATGCATTCCATTTCTGCTTACGCCATAGATCATTGAAGCCATTAAGCTTCTATCCACGCTTTTAGCTAGGAATCTTTGAAAAGACTTTTCATACTTAGACTCATTTCTACAATCAGAGGCATCACAAGCAACAATTTCTTCTAACTTCGCAATCTGGTTCTTAAGCACAGAGTTAGAATTGATCAAAGCATGATTATCATTTTTCAAATCAGAAATAATTTTCTCATGTTCAGAAGGAGTCTTGGAAACAGCAGATAAGTCCTTTTTCAGCTTCTTATGCTTAGACAGTAAGGAGTTATACTTATCCATGATATCAGACAATGCATGTTTCAGTTCAGAGGTAGAGAAAGAAGCGAATACCTCATTTTCATCGTCTGAGTTAGGATCTCCTTCTGATTCTGAGTCAGAGTCAACAGCTCCCTTTGACTCTGCTTCTTTGTCTTTGACAATAGCCATGAGTCCTTGGACTTCACCATCAGAGTCAACATCCTCTGACTCTGATTCATCAAATGTCACCATCAGACTCTTCTTTGTCTTGAAGTGCTTCTTTGCCTTCTTGTCCTTTTTCAACTTTGGACAGTCACTTTTGTAGTGCCCTGATTCTTTGCACTTAAAGCATGTGACTTCCTTAAGTGAGGACTTCTTCTGACCTGAGGATTCAGACTTTCCTTTTGCCTTTCCAGAGCCTTTGTATTTGCTCTGCCTGTGCTTCCAGATGCGATTGAGTCTCTTGGAGATCAGAGTCAGCTCATCTTCATCAGAATCTTCTGATGCTTCTTCAGATTCCTCTTCTTCAGCTTGAAGAGCTTTTGACTTCTCAGCCTTAGCCTTTTCAGATTTAGATTTCAAGGCTATGGACTTTTTCCTCAGATCTTGCATCTCTGAGCGCTTCAGCTCATGGCATTTCAAAATGCTGATGAGTTCTTCTAAACTCATATTCTCAACATCTCTCGTGAGCTCTATTGAAGTCACTAAAGGCATCCAACTTTCAGGAAGACACTTGATGACCCTTATGACATGATCTTTTGTTGTGTAGCTCTTGTTGAGAGGTCGTATGCCAGCTACAAGCAACTGAAATCTGGAGAACATTTCTTCAATGGACTCATTTGGCTCCATGATGAAGGATTCATACTTTTGGATCAAAGACAATGCCTTTGATTCTTTGACTTTCTTGTTTCCTTCATGAGACATCTTCAGAGATTCGAAAATGCCTTTCGCAAACTCACGATCTGTAATCTTCTGGTACTCTTCATAGGAAATAGCACTTAGAAGAATTGCTCTTGCTTTGTGATGTTGTGAGTACAGCTTCTTTTGATTTGCAGTCATCTCTGACCTTGGGATCTTCTTGTCATCTGCATCAACTGGACGCTCGTAGCCATCCACAATAATATCCCAGAGATCTGCATCGAAACCCAGAAAGAAACTTTCCAGTCTATCTTTCCAATATTCGAACCTTTGACCGTCGAACATAGGAGGCTTTGCATTGTAACCATCTCTTTGAGTTTCACTGGTGGTGGCAGCCATTGTTTTTCACACCGGCCCGGATCACTGAACACTGTTAGGTGTGGTAATCAGAACTTGCGCTCTGATACCAATTGAAGGTATGAAAAACGGTAGAAAGGGGGGGGGGGGTTGAATAACGTTTTCAAGATAAAGCTTCCACCTTAAAGATTTAGACAAATCTTTCGAGAAATTAAGTGCTAAAGATAAGAGATAGAGAAGCACACAAGGATTTTATCCTGGTTCACTTGATAAATCACTCAAGCTACTCCAGTCCACCCGTTAAGGTGATTTCTTCCTTCTTAGAATGAAGGCAATCCACTAATCAGGTAAGAGTTACAACTGCACTTGAAACCTACAAGTGACTAACAATTACACTGACTTAGCTCACACTAAGATTCACTCTCTTAGTCTTCTCTAGGATCCGATCAACCTTGATCTCCTAAAGGAACTAAACAAACTGTTTATCAGAGAATTGTTTACAAGAGATTTGCTGTGTCTGAGACTGTTAGGTAGGTCGTCAGGAAGGTACAGTTGCTTTTGTAC
Organism: Lotus japonicus; assembly: GCF_012489685.1. Classification (NCBI taxonomy): domain Eukaryota; kingdom Viridiplantae; phylum Streptophyta; class Magnoliopsida; order Fabales; family Fabaceae; genus Lotus; species Lotus japonicus. Next base: position 46,290,732 of record NC_080042.1, on the reverse strand, counting down.
TTGGATAGCGACTTGACCTTTAAACCTAGGAGACTTCTGATCAGGAGAAAGCTTCATGTTGGAACTTGTGAAGCCGGTTGATTAGAGTCAGAGGGAAAGCCTAGATCCTCTGACCATTGTTTCTTCTGATTCTGAACTCAGAGGGAAGTACATGGTCTTCAGAGCATCTTGCTTCTGGACATCAGAATTTCACTAATCAGCTTCTGGATCTTCAGAGTCTTCTACACCATCAGAATATCTGAGCCTTCAGTGTTTCTTGGTTATCAGACTTTCTGGATCTTCAGAACTTCTAGTGACTGAGTCCACATCAGAGTTTGTATAACTTCAGAACTTCTGAAGCTTTTCCACTGTTCATACTGAACATGGTGAATGCGAAAGCGTTGCTTGGGTCGCTCTTTATACACAGTGCTTCTGATTTGTGTGAGATTGAGTTGAGGTCAGAGCCTGTAAATAGCACACTCAGAAAAACACGTTAGAGTACCACAATTGTTCATATCAAAAGGTTAACTTGTAATCATCAAAACATAGAGTTGTACTACTAGATCAAAACTTGATCTTACACCAACACCCATTTATTCGCACTATTCCCCCATCCTGAGTTGAGGACCGCTCCCCCCTTACCTTGAGTCCTTGCTATTTGTTTGCCTCGTTTAGTTCCCTCAGCTTTCTCTTCATAAGTTTTTACAACTCATTTAGTCTATAAAGTGATTTACTTGTCATTCCTCTTTATGGCTTAACCTCTTCACTTTTCTTAGACTCATAATCTTCTATTGCATGAGAAAGAGTAAGGATTTTAGCCGATAAATCATTTAACTAACTACTTCTCATATACTTAGGTCATTTCTTCACTTAGTCCTTTTTCATTGCACAAACAGTTTGATATTAACTTAAATCATCATTTCAGGATTAAGAATTGATAGAAATTATTCATTTAATTACATAAGCAAATTATTATTTAGATAATTAATCAAGATTAACAAAAGCTAACAAGTTCTTCAATTAATTAGCTCTAACACACTTAGATTATTTCTTCAATTTAATTGCTTCTAGCTTAAACTTTATACTATCAACTTCTTATTAGCATTTTACCATTAAATTAGAAATTATTAATTTAATTAGGCAATTTAATCACAAATCATCCAATTAATTAAGATTATCCAAGATTAACATGTTCTACTTCAACTTGATTCAATTAAAAAATCTGTCCAACTTAAGAAATCAAAATAAAACCATGTTCTTTCTCAAAAATCAACATTTTAAAGCTAATTTAAGCTCAAAAATCAATTATTCATCAATCCTCCTGAATTTAGCTTGTTCCATACTTATTATCAAGTCCAATTAATTCTGAAATAATTATTCATTCTCATCCAGACAGAGATTAGGGCCCAGGGAGCTTGATTCCTTCACATTTTAAAGCTTTTGATCATGGTAGCCATGAAAGTGGAATCAAGTTCCCTTGCTCTGGCTCTCTTTCTTTCTTTCCAAATCTGTTTCTGAATATCCAAGCATTAATAAAATGGTTTCAGTAAGCACTAAGCAGGTCACGTAAGTTGGGTATCAAGGAAAATGTCAAAAACTTGTTCAAGACTTGTGCAATTCGAAAATCGTGTACGGCGAGAAGTCGCCGGAGAAGCATGAAAGAAATAAGCATAAAAACGTGTTTGGAAAGCCCAGAAACCTTTAATTACCGAAACTCGAAAATTTCTGCAGATTACGGCGAGAAGTCGCCGGAGAAGACGATGCAGACAGCGGCGGGTACGGCGGCGCTCGTCGCCGAAGGCAAGCTGGGCACAGTGGTCGGTTTGTCTTATTTCCATAAGCACGGTGGTGGTCGAATTATCAAGTTTGGAGGTCGGAGTAAGGAGAAAAACGTGTTCAAAGTGATTGATTTTCCGGCGGATTTTCCGGAAAATGCATAGGCACGACGGGACGATGAATTTTAGCCCAGATTTGATGATTTCGTGCCCAGAACCTCCACAAAAGCTCCAGATTCACCCATTATGCACCCAGGGACGTGTTTGAATAGGTTTTGGGAAAAATTGAAGTGGTTTTTAGTGAAGAACAAAGAAGATGAAAGAAAGGTGAAGTTAAGGACTATGAGAGAGGATTTAGAGCTTTTCTTACATGCTCTGAGGCTCAGGTCAGGTCTGAGGGCTTGTGTGATGATGGGGCTGCAAGAAGATTCGAATTTATAGGCCAAAAGATGAAAGGATTGAAAGACAAAATTGCCTAGAAGAAGCATGCACAAAGACAAGTGTTCTTGAACTTGTCTCTTCACCATGAAGCCAAGTGTCATGCTTCATGCACTAAACCAGTCTTAAAACTTCTAATTAAAGCTTATTTAGTCAAATCTATGAATTATTCAAGGTGTGTGTGTGAATGGGGTTTGAATTTTCTTCATTTAGTCAAACTATTATATTTTATTTGATTTTTCTTTGATTTAATTTCTAGTAAATCTTATGTTAATGCACTAATGTACTAATATATTTAAATCCTAATCGTTTACTTAATGAACATATTCTCTTTCTAATCCTTTAAATCAAGCACACAATAATAATAATAATAATAATAATAATAATAATAATAATAATAGTAGTAGTAGTAGTAGTAGTAGAATGAGATGTTACACGTTGAAGTTTTGATCATTCTTCTTCTTCTTCTTCTGGTCAGACTATCCAGTAGATAAAGCGTTCATTTGCTTGTATAATCTGTCTTGATACTTTGATCTTCTTGCATAGACGATGAAACATGTATGACTTTCTTTTTCACTGTGTCGTCTGCTTTTGTAGCTTTGCCCTTTCGTTGACTCCTTTGGCTTGTCTTGTCTTCCTCTTATGCTCTTTGTCTTCTCTCTCTCTTCTTTGCTTAAGCATCTCTTCTTTGTCTTCGTGTCATCTTCTTGCTTTGCTTCTCTAGACGATATGGTCTGAGAGATATGAGAGTGATTTCCTGAAATGCACATAATATATTCAATTAGTTCATTTACACTCTTGGAAATTGTTATCATTCAAAACATGATAGACGATTACGATTGGCCTTGATTGGTGATTTTGTACTAGCCCCCAACTAGTCACCTGTGAACAAGCACAATATCTTTGGGTGTTTGTTTCTAGTTACTTCCTTAGGAGCTCATCCTGATTTGGGTTGCTTCCTTAGGCGACAGGTTCCTCTTCTGAATACTCGGGTTATCATTGCTTTGAGTACCTTTTGTTGTACGAATATGACAGTCAGATTGCGTCTTGGGGTTTAGTCAGACCTTGATCTTTGGACGATCTGAACTTAGTCTTACCGGACTTTGGGAAATCCGTTTGTTGGTGGAGACTTGTGTAATTCCTTTGAAATTTTCTTGGCTTTTGAGTTTGTCGGGAGAGACTTGGGAAACTCCTTCACATGATCTTGGCATTTGGCGCTTTAACTGATTTGGACTATGAGTGTGAGAACTTTACCAAATTATGCTTTCATGTTGGAATGGCATTTTCTCATAGTCCTCCCTTCTGCGTCGTTCATGTTGCCTTGATTGTATGAGTGATGACGTCTGATGAAGTTGAATTGATGTACTTACATTGATGCAATCATACTGAGATGCACGAGGCTTTTTCCTTGTTATCTTTAGTTATATTCTTCTATAGCTACTTCTTCTTGGACGTTGTTGAAACGGTTACATTACGAAAAAAAAAAAGAAACAGAACTTAAAAGAAAAAAAAAAGACGCACCCACCCACTTTTTCCCTTTCTCCTTTTACTTTACCCATTTCCCCCTCCATTCGACAGCATCTTCATCTTCTATCCTCTTCTTCATCAATTACTTTTTCTTCACCAAAGAACCACACTAATACCCACCATAAACTACAAATATTTGAAGAAGAAGCTTGATGGTTCACGTAGGAAGCTTTTGGGTTAGTTTTGGGTGCTAGGGATTTTTCTCTAAGAGAGGAGAAGATTACCCACCCCATAAAGAGTATTCACTTGAGCTCAATGAGGTATATTCACAACCCAAAAATTATAAAGAATGGTATTCTAGTCTATGTTGAGTTTGGGTAAATTAATTTTAGCGATTTGAGCTCACAATTAGGGATTTCATGGTTGCTTTTGGATAATAGATAACTAAATTAAGTTCCTAAGGAGTTGAAATTTGTTGCTGATGTTCAGACTTGCCGATCACGGACTCATCCGGGCATCTTGAAGTTGTTGGGAGCACTCCTCTTGATCCTTCATAGTGGTGAGTGGTTTATGACCATTGTGACATATTTTTAATTACTTTATGTTTATGGTTTTGACTATTTTATTATAACTAGAAGTGTCTCTTTATTTAAAATTGGGGAAACATCCTTTCATTCACATGACTATCTTTTATTGAGTTATTTAAGGTTATGTAATCAAATAAATGGATTTGAGAATGATTTTAGTTTGTTTTAAGTTATGAAGTTACAAACTTTATGTATTGAATCATGTTGGGTTGAGAATGACATCTTGATGAACTTTGATAATTATTGAGAACATTCATATTTTAAACTTTGATATGAGATTGCTTATGATTTTGAAAAGATGATTGTGGGAATACATGTTAGAACCCCGTAGCCGTTAACGGAGGTAACGACCTAGGTGCACCTAGTTATTTGATTCCGGGTGGAGAGGGCTATCCGTTAGATGGAGCCACCAGTGCACGGAAAGGGCTATCAACGAGATGTAGCTTCCCCCGATGAGATAGATGAGATATGACATGATTCTGGGTGGAGAGGGCTATCTGTTAGATGGAGCCGCCTCTTGGATAAGATAATCCTTATGAGGAAAGGGCTATCAACGAGATGGAGCCGCCTTATGATTATGGTTCTCTCATGTGTGTTCCCTATTGTATTTGGATTATCGGATTTTGAGTGATTTTATAAATTGAAAATGCTTTAACCGCATTATGATTCTTTAAGTTTGCTCTATGTCAAAGTGACATTGATTTGAGTTAGTAAAGCATGAAGCTTTTACCATGCCATATATGTTTTATGAAAGTGATTTGAGTTACTTGACTTGATCAAATGCCATATTTATCCTAAGTTTTAAAGAGAAAATCGTGCCTATGATGTTCCCCTTCTAGTTCATGGTGGTTTATAGGCCCTCACTAAGTCTTTGTGACTTACCCCCTCCTTATTTCCATTTCAGATTCACAGGTAGCTGAGTAGGAGGTTGCTTCAGTTGCAGCTTGTACAGTTACTTCTTTTTGGTAGGCCTCCTACGGTTGGTGGCCATGTTGATGTCTTTTGTTGATCTTTTTGGTATTCTGCAGCTATAGGGAATATGTAGTAGTTATATTTTGTAAAGTGTAAAAGTTCTACGATGTATTTGATGATGTTACTTCTTGGATAATGGATATGTGTAGATTTGGATCTCTGGCTGAATGATATACCTCTTTAGCAGGTCTTGTTATTTTGTAAAAATGTAGAAATACAAAGGAAACTCTGTCCAATTATCGTTTGAGCTTCGTAAGCATGTTTCTTTCTTTATAAGAGGTATTGCGGAAACGAATCATGTGAAAGCAGGCTTGCTAGGCTATGGTAATAGCTTATGCGTCGGTTACGGCTTAGGTTTGGGTCGTGACAAAGTTGGTATCAGAGCTTTGGTCGTAGGTCCTAATAGCTGCAGACATGAGGTAGTAATAGAATCTTGCTAGTAAATTGTGAACCGCGGCACAACTTACTTGCAAGATGCTATTAACATCTCATGGTAGTCCTAGAGTATTTTTCAATGTTGTGATTGAGTCTATTCTTAATTCCTTCAAGATTGAGTCTTGTCTTGTATTTGATCAATGTTTTGTTCTTAGGTGAGGATGCCACCCAGGATGAGGATTCCTGCTAGAAGGGGAAATTCTGATGAGTCCGCTACCCAACCCCAAGACCCTCCTCCAAGGGGTCGTGGTCGGCGTCGTGGTCGAGTTAGAGAGAGAGTTGGAGGGAGAGATGCACCGGTTGGGCGTGGATTGGCTGATGAGGTAGCCAATGATCAGGTTCCTAGGGCAAGGAGAAGCAATCCAGGGGTTGCAGAGCTTGCAGCTACTATGCAAGTGTTTCAGCAATCTGTGCAATGACTTGTAGGAGTTTTGGGTGGGCAGCAACAACAGGGGAACCCAACTCCTATAGCTAATGATCCGCAACAAGGAGTAAGACAAGGACAACAACAACCAGCAGCTACCCTTGATGAGATTACTGTCTCATTGGCAGACTTCATGAAGCTCAAGCCGCCTACTTTTTCTGGGTTACCGAGTGAGGACCCACAGAGGTTCATTGATGCTTTGGAGAGACTATGGAGAGCCTTGGGGTGCTCATCTGTCAAGGCCGTAGACTTGGCGTCATTCCAGTTGGAGGGTATAGCACATGATTGGTATGATACATTGATTCATTCGAGGCTAGTGAGATCGCCTCCATTAGACTGGGGTTCTTTTTCTCAGCACTTTATGAGTCGTTTCCTTCCAGAGAGTGTCAGAGATGGTTTAGTCCATGAGTTTGAGAGACTGGAGCAGACGGAGGGCATGGCTGTATCAGAGTATAGTGCTCGTTTTACTCAGCTCTCTAGACATGTTCCTTATCCTCTCTCAGAGGATATGCGTGTCAAGAGGTTCATCAGAGGCTTGAGGGAGTATTTGTATAGATCTGTGGTTGGGTCTAATTGTTCCACTTTTACAGAGGCTTTGAGTTTAGCACTTCAGATTGAGCAGCGACAGAAGGAGAAAAATAGTGGTACTCGAGATTCTCGCAAAAAGCAGCGACTAGAGGCGTCACAGAGTAGCCAGCCGAGTCGTGGCAGTGGATATGGTGGACAACCGAGGTCAGTGGTTCCAGGGAGTGTATCTAGTGGTCGGTCTTCAGGCTCTGTACAGAGTCATAGATCACTTTCTGGAGGGCCTTCCCGACCTAGTTTTTCTCAGAGGCATGGTGATGTGAGATCTATTCCTTGTCCTACTTGCGGGAGGTTTCATTTTGGAGCTTGCTTGGGAGATAGTAGAGCGTGCTATCAGTGTGGCCAAACTGGTCATATTAGGAGGGATTGTCCTTTGACTGTGGCACATCCTTCCTCTAGTCATGCATCAGCACCAGGTGGAGCGGCTTTAGCATCTTCTCATACTCCTGCAGCATCTATGAGACCGTCTGGGAGTGCTTCAGGTCGAGGTTCTAGAGTATCTCAGCAGGGTGGCAGAGGTACTAGTGGCAGAGGTCAGGGACTGGCTGAGAGAGGTCAGGCACGAGTATTTGCTTTGACTCGTCAGGATGCTCAGGCATCCAATGCAGTGGTTACAGGTACACTTTCTGTATGTTCTCAGGATGCTCGTGTTTTATTTGATCCTGGAGCTACACACTCTTTTGTATCAGTGTGGTTTGCTTCTCAAATTGGTAAATGTTCTTGTCCCTTGAAGGATACATTGGTTGTGGCTACCCCTCTTGGGGAGAATCTTTTAGCTGATTCTGTTTATCCTTCTTGTGAGGTATTCGTTGGGGATAGAAAATTGTTAGCAGACTTAATCACTCTAGACATGGTTGACTTTGATGTAATCTTGGGTATGGAAGTAGTGAGGTTTGATATGCCTGGAGAGCCTTCTTTTTCATTCTAGGGTGAACGGTGTTTGACACCGTATAATCTAATTTCAGCATTAGGAGCCTTTCGGTTGCTAAGGAAGGGTTGTCAGGGATACTTAGCTTTGGTAAAAGATACTCAAGCAGTTGAAAAGAAACTTGAAGAAGTCCCGATAGTGTGTGAATTTCCAGATGTATTTCCTGAAGAACTTCCTGGTTTACCACCTGATCGGGAGATAGAATTTTCTATAGACTTGGTTCCTGGCACCCAACCAATATCTATACCTCCTTATCGGATGGCACCAGCAGAGCTTAAGGAATTAAGGGAGCAGTTGCAGGATCTTCTTGATAAGGGCTTTATTCGCCCTAGTTCTTCTCCTTGGGGAGCACCTGTCTTGTTTGTGAAGAAGAAGGACGGGACCATGCGGGGTTATGTATTGATTACAGACAATTGAATAAGGTGACTATAAAGAATAAGTATCCTTTACCTCGCATAGATGATTTGTTTGATCAGTTGCAGGGAGCTCAATGTTTCTCAAAGATTGACTTGCAATCAGGGTATCACCAGTTGAAGATTAAGAAGGAAGATGTTCCTAAGACGGCATTTCGGACACGTTATGGCCATTATGAGTTCTTGGTCATGTCCTTTGGACTCACTAAAGCCCCTGCTGCTTTTATGGACTTGATGAACCGAGTCTTTAAACCCTTCTTGGATCACTTTGTGATTGTGGTTATTGATGATATTCTTGTGTATTCTAAGGGTAAAGAAGAGCATGAAGAACATCTAAGGTTGGTTTTGCAGACTTTGAGGGAGAAGCAGTTGTTTGCCAAATTCTCTAAATGTGAATTTTGGCTAGATAGTGTTGCCTTCTTGGGGCATGTTGTATCCAAGGATGGTATAAGTGTTGATCCTAGCAAAGTGGAAGCAGTGCAGAATTGGCCTAGACCCACGATAGTGAAGGAGATTCGGAGTTTTATTGGTTTGGCAGGGTACTATCGTCGCTTTGTAAAGGACTTCTCAAAGCTTGCCTCCCCTTTGACCAGACTAACTCAAAAGAAAGTTGAATTTCAATGGTCTGACGCTTGTGAGGAAAGCTTTCAGAAATTGAAAGAATGTCTGACTTCAGCACCCGTCTTGGCATTACCCTCAGGTGGTGGAGGCTATGCAGTTTATTGTGATGCTTCTAGAGTGGGCCTTGGTTGTGTGCTTATGCAGCATGGCAAAGTCATTGCCTATGCTTCTAGGCAACTCAAAGGGCACGAGCAGAATTATCCCACACATGATTTAGAGATGGCTGCAGTAGTTTTTGCTCTTAAAATCTGGAGGCATTATCTTTATGGTGAGACTTGTGAAATTTTTACTGATCATAAGAGTCTTAAATATATTTTTCAGCAGCGAGACTTGAATTTAAGGCAAAGAAGGTGGATGAAACTTCTAAAAGATTATGACTGTACCATCTTGTATCATCCTGGCAAGGCGAATGTGGTTGTCGATGCTCTAAGTAGAAAATCTATGGGTAGTCTTGCTCACTTAGCGGAGGTTAAGAGACCCATTGTTAAAGAATTCCAAGAACTTGTTGACAGTGGAGTTCAATTTGAACTTGCACATTCTAACTCATTGTGCTAATGTGCAAATTCGTTCTACCTTAGTTGATGATGTTAAACAGGCTCAATGTCAAGACCCATATATGGTGAAGATGGTGGAAGATGTTCAAAATGGCAAAGTTTCACAATTTTCAGTAGATTCTGATGATGTCTTGCGCCTTGGATGTCGGTTGTGTGTGCCTAATGTAGAAGGCCTAAGGAGGAAAATTTTAGAAGAAGCTCATCATTCTTCTTACACTATCCATCCTGGTTCTACTAAAATGTATCAAGACCTAAAGGAGTTTTATTGGTGGGAAGGGATGAAGAAAGATGTAGCAGATTTTGTTTCTAAGTGTTTAGTGTGTCAGCAGGTGAAAGCTGAGCACCAAAAGCCAGCAGGATTGCTTTAGTCTATTGATATTCCAGTGTGGAAATGGGAAGGCATTGCTATGGATTTTGTGACCGGTTTGCCTCGAACTTTGATAGGTTATGACTTTGTGTGGGTGATCATTGATCGATTGACTAAGTCTGCGCACTTCTTGCCAGTGAAGACTACTTATACTGCAACTCAGTATGCTAAGCTTTACTTAGATGAGATTGTCTCTTTGCATGGTGTACCGGTTTCTATTATTTCAGATCGACGGGCTCAATTTACTGCACACTTTTGGAAGTCTTTCCAAAATGCTTTAGGAACCCGCTTGAATCTGAGTACAACTTTCCACCCTCAAACCGATGGCCAGTCTGAGAGAACAATTCAGATATTGGAGGGAAATGGGATCAGTATTTACCTTTGATGGAGTTTGCCTATAATAATAGTTACCAGTCTAGTATCCAGATGGCACCATTTGAGGCATTATATGGCAGGCGATGCAGATCACCAATAGGTTGGTTTGAAGTTGGCGAAGCCAAACTTGTAGGCCCAGAACTTATTCAAGATGCAATTGAGAAAGTTAAGCTAGTTTGTGATCGCTTGGTTACAGCTCAGAGTCGGCAAAAGTCTTATGCTGATAAGAGACGACGCCCTTTGGAGTTTGCAGTTGGAGATCATGTGTTCTTACGTGTGTCTCCAATGAAAGGGGTGTTGCGGTTTAGCAAGAAAAGGAAGCTGATTCCAAGATTCATTGGACCGTTTGAGATTTTAGAGCGAGTTGGCCCAGTAGCTTATCGATTGGCACTTCCGCCAGATCTTTCCGGAGTTCATCCATCTTTTCATGTCTCTATGCTTCGGAAATATCTATATGATCCTTCGCATGTTATCAATCATGAGGATGTGCAGCTAGATGAAAACTTATCTTATGAAGAGCACCCGATAGCTATAATTGATAGACGAGTGAAGCAGTTGCACTCTAAAGACGTTGGGTCAGTGAAAGTTCTTTGGCGAGGACCAGCTAGCGAAGAGACGACATGGGAACCCGAAGATATCATCCGTGAGAAGTACCCTTCCTTATTTGAGACTCAAAGTTAGTTAATGTTTTAAAAAATTCGAGGGCGAATTTTCTTTAAGGGGGGAAGAATGAAACGCACCGTTTCAATTACATTAGGAAAAAAAATAGAACTGAAAAGAAAAAAAAAGACGCACCCACCCACTTTTTCCCTTTCTCCTTTTACTTTACCCATTTCCCCCTCCATTCGACAGCATCTTCATCTTCTATCCTCTTCTTCATCAATTACTTTTTCTTCACCAAAGAACCACACTAATACCCACCATAAACTACAAATATTTGAAGAAGAAGCTTGATGGTTCACATAGGAAGCTTTTGGGTTAGTTTTGGGTGCTAGGGATTTTGCTCTAAGAGAAGAGAAGATTACCCACCCCATAAAGAGTATTCACTTGAGCTCAATGAGGTATATTCACAACCCAAAAATTATAAAGAATGGTATTCTAGTCAATGTTAATTTTGGGTAAATTAATTTTAGGGATTTGAGCTCACAATTAGAGATTTCATGGTTTCTTTTGGATAATAGATAGCTAAATTAAGTTCCTAAGGAGTTGAAATTTGTTGTTGATGTTCAGACTTGCCGATCACGGACTCATCCGGGCATCTTGAAGTGGTTGGGAGCACTCCTCTTGATCCTTCATAGTTGTGAGTGGTTTATGACCATTGTGACATATTTTTAATTACTTTATGTTTATGGTTTTGACTATTTTATTATAACTAGAAGTGTCTATTTATTTAAAATTGGGGGAACATCCTTTCATTCACATGACTATCTTTTATTGAGTTATTTAAGGTTATGTAATCAAATAAATGGATTTGAGAATGATTTTAGTTTTTTTTAAGTTATGAAGTTACAAACTTTATGTATTGAATCATGTTGGGTTGAGAATGACATCTTGATGAACTTTGATAATTATTGAGAACATTCATATTTGAAACTTTGATATGAGATTGCTTATGATTTTGAAAAGATGATTGTGGGAATACATGTTAGAACCCCGTAGCCGTTAACGGAGGTAACGGCCTAGGTGCACCTAGTTATTTGATTCCGGGTGGAGAGGGCTATCCGTTAGATGGAGCCGCCAGTGCATGGAAAGGGCTATCAACGAGATGTAGCTTCCCCCGATGAGATTGATGAGATATGACATGATTCCGGGTGGAGAGAGCTATCCGTTAGATGGAGCCGCCTCTTGGATAAGACAATCCTTATGAGGAAATGGCTATCAACGAGATGTAGCTTCCCTCGATGACACGATGTGACTTGAGAAAGGAAAGGGCTATCCGTTAGATGGAGCCGCCCCTAGGGGAAAGGCCACCCTGTAGGAGGAAAGGGTTATCAACGAGATGGAGCCGCCTTATGATTATGGTTCTCTCATGTGTGTTCCCTATTGTATTTGGATTATCGGATTTTGAGTGATTTTATAAATTGAAAATGCTTTAACCGCAATACCGCATTATGATTCTTTAAGTTTGCTCTATGTCAAAGTGACATTGATTTGAGTTAGTAAAGCATGAAGCTTTTACCATGCCATATATGTTTTATGAAAGTGATTTGAGTTACTTGACTTGATCAAATGTCATATTTAATTCATGGTGGTTTATAGGCCCTCACTAAGTCTTTGTGACTTACCCCCTCCTTATTTCCATTTCAGATTCATAGGTAGCTGAGTCGGAGGTTGCTTCAGTTGCAGCTTGTACAGTTACTTCTTTTTGGTAGGCCTCCTACGGTTGGTGGTCATGTTGATGTCTTTTGTTGATCTTTTTGGTATTATGCAGCTATAGGGAATATGTAATAGTTATATTTTGTAAAGTGTAAAAGTTCTACGATGTATTTGATGATGTTACTTCTTGGATAATGGATATGTGTAGATTTGGATCTCTGGCTGAATGATATACCTCTTTAGCAGGTCTTGTTATTTTGTAAAAATGTAGAAATACAAAGGAAACTCTGTCCAATTATCGTTTGAGCTTCGTAAGCATGTTTCTTTCTTTATAAGAGGTATTGCGGAAACGAATCATGTGAAAGCAGGCTTGCTAGGCTATGGTAATAGCTTATGCGCCGGTTACGGCTTAGGTTTGGGTCGTGACAGTTGTGCTTTGTTAGTTGGCGTTTAGTGTCTTCAGGCGGGCGAGTCTCTTTTATTTCAGTTTATAACTATTTATATATTGTGTCTATTAGTTCACTTTAAAATTACATTTATATGAGTATTGTGTTCAGTGACGGATCTTTAATTTTAAGTTTTGAGGGTAAAATACACACATAAAAAATTTAGTGGGGGCAAATAATACAAATAATATACATTTTTTACTATACAAACAAACAATATATAAAGTATTTAAAAGGGAATTAGAGAACAACAAAAATTTTGTGGGGGCATTTTCCCCCAAAGCCACCAATGTGGATCCGTCTTTGCTGTTCATTATTTTACTTTTTACAAATGTGGATTTGCAGTTCTAAAATTTATTCTGGCTCTACAAAAGTCCTAGTTCCGCCACGACTTGCGTGTAGGTGATGACCTCAATTTTATCCGAATCATCTGGGAACATAGGAATTTGATTATATCTAAAGTAGGAGTCTAGTGATAGGTAGATGGAACTAGCGTTTTTCCCCGTGCGCTGCACGGTGAAAATTGATATTATAATTTAGACATCAATTAATATTTTGATTATGAAAAAGTTGAGATATTAAGAATAAAAACAATCATATATAATAAGAATGAAGAGATTTTAAAAATATAAATTGTGAAACTCAAGTATAGTATTTTGTACAAATACACGCATTTAACAAATATAAAGATTTCAAAAAAAATAAATGAATCAATTGATAAAAACTTCATTTACACACATGTGAGGTACAAAAAAATTCTACTTCCTAAGATGAAAACCACCATTGTTGCACGCGAAGCTTACTACAGTGTTAATTATATCAGTCAATTCATTACTTATAAACTTAACAAAAAAGTTGGAAAAAAAATTCAATCATAATAAGGATGAAGACTTTAAAAAACTTAGATTTACACCATTGAAGAAAAATATTTCAACTTGTTGTTGCAGGTGAGTTCTACAATTGTATTGGAGAATTGTGATAGATTACTAATAGAAATTTGTAATTGAGAACCATAGATAGATTACTAAAAAAGAGATGAAAACATGTAGCAAAGACCCTACACGACTAATTTCATTGAAAGAGATTCATGTATACACGACACGAAGTACCTTAGTTATTTTTGGATACATCCGAAAATGATTACATTGATTGGTTCTTAAAGAAATGACTAAATTTAAATTATCTCTGATTTTCAATGTCAAAAAAAAAAAGAAAAAAAAATCAACAATGAGTGATCTACCTCCTGCCATTTAATAACTACTCTAAACCGAAGTCTTTCCAACATTTTCCATAAAAGTCCATCATCTTGAAGTCACTCTCTGGTTCATCAAGGCACATAACTGGTTATCTGTTTAAGCATTCATTATTGGAGCAAACCTAAAAAAATATTGAAAAAAAGCATGGATATAAAGTTTACAGATACCGAATTGGAATACTCAATACATCACGTCACAATCTTCATTGTGGGAAGGTGAGATAGATGTCATTTAGTTGTTTTCACATAGATATACAACTTGGAAAATTTGTGGGGAAAATGAAACATTAGTATACAACTTATGGAAAAACTCAACCCTCTTCCTAATCATTATTTTGATGTTTCGGCTGCATCAAAAACTAGTATGTATACCCGTGCCGATGCACGGGAGACATATTTCCAAGTATATAATAATTTGCTTTTAATATATAGAATTATTTATTTTGTATGAATGAAAAAAAATCTAATAATAATTTATTTTGTTTTTAATTTTTTTATGATATAATAATACAATAATTTGTATGATTTTTGTTTTTATCCTTTTATTTTCGTTTTTCATTTTTTTCAAATAAGATGATAGAAAATATAGATTACATATTAAATTACATTTTTTTTACACTATATCATTGTGATTTCCTAAACTCTAAATAAATACAAATATAGGTAAACAAATTTCAAGGATGCAATAATAATTCTCTTATATAAAATACTATAACATATTTATCAAAAAGCAAGAATATTTAACTAAAAATACCACATTCATGTGAAGCATACAAAATTGTTGGATTTAAAATCAAATCTATCTAATTGTTCACCACCAAGAAAAATAAAACACAACTGCAAAATTTCAATAATTGACTTATGGTTGGAGAATTCTTTCACGGAATTAATCCGTTCATTACTCCAACATGAATAACGTGTGGATCATCTTTATGAATTCCAAACCAAACATAATGATTCTCTGTAAGGTTATTCGCTTTGATGAGTTTTTTCTACCCCTTCGAATTGTTCGTCTTCGTATCAACCGTTTTTTACACTCCAACAAATTTTGACTATATAATTTCTATCCCCGTGTGACAAATCTCTCTCTCTCTCTCTCATGTATAAATGACTTGTTATTCCAACAACTTGTTTATTTGGAAGCTGAATTAATCTATGTTGTGAGATTGTTATGCTGATTGGATGCTTAGAAAACTTGAATTTAGCGACTCAATAATTTATTTTACTTTCTCATCAAAAAACCTAAACATAAAAAAATATAAGTTATATATGTTCATTTATTCTAATTTTCGTCAAAATTTTATATTTATATATATACACACATTGAAACTTATGAAAAAAATTATAAAATTATATTGTTTGTTATTTTCAACTTGTAAATATTTTAATATAAATGTTCTTTCCGGTGGAATCTATATTTTCATAAACAAATTAAAATGGTTTTGTATATCTACTCTTAAAATTATTTAAAAGTATGGAAAAAGTACTAAAATTTTATTAAAACATTTTCTATTAGTTTCAATTTAAAGTATTTCCATGCAAAATGTTCATCATGTAGGAACTTTGTATTATATAATCAATAAATATAGACTAAATATATTAATTTTTCTCTAATTCCCCGTAGGAGCTCTATATTGACCTATTAAATTACAATGCTTTTTGTATATCTCTTAAATTATTTCAAAAATCTGAGAAAAGATTCAATCCCCGTGAATGGAAATGAATCACTGACTTTATAAGATTGTTGTAAGTACAGGGTCCCTAACAGAAACAATAATCCACTAAGTGAGACAACAATTTGAACAAACAAAAATTATATAAAGACAAATATTGTAACATCCTAAACGTACAATACATAAAGAATAAGACTTCTTCCTTTAACCCATTCGATTTAAGAAAGCTTCGGAATATATAAATTACTCATATCCAGTATTTGACCATTAATTGAATCTTTTAAACCCCATTTTGCCAAGTAGACTGAAAACGTTGTTGTCATTATCAATTTCTTCATTGACATCCCCAACCACATCAGCTATTTGTGGCTCAATTTGATGAAAGGAACTAATGGACTATCTAATAGAAATGCCAATAGAAACTTCAACAAAAAGAATAACATGTATTTACAATAATTGACACAACAAAATATTACTTTAAGTATCTGGGCTTTGCTTTAAGCCTATGACAATTAGAATTAGTATAAAAATTTAGTGACTACTCGAGCTTGGAACGTAGATGCTCAAGTGAATAAAACAACATTAGTTTCCAGCCTCAGCTCACTTTTCTCTCACAATCATCCCTCTGCTCACTCTTTGAAACAACTACAGGAATCTCAATCTGAAAAATTTTAACGGCCAAATAAAATAGGACAATAGCATTTCTCCATCCATTGCAGCACCTGAAACAATTATGCTCATTGAAATCCAAAGTCATGTTCAAGCACACATACCAACCAAAGAAAGAAACCGCCCAAATTACCTTCACAACATTAAAAAAGAAAAGAATCATTAAAACTGAAAAGAGAAGAAATTTTCATTATGCACTCGACTCTTACACACATTTTTTCCAAAGATTTATTCTCCAATAGCCAATTTATACATTTTTTATTAGATCTCCTTGAATAAAACTCACGGGCTGGATTGAAATTGCAAGATTTAGTTTCCCTTTTACTATAATTTCAGACAATTATGAGATTTTCTTGTTCATATATACTGTGAAATCCATTTTAAAAATTAGGAAGTTAACAACAATATTTCAACAGTTAAAAGATACAAACTGAATATAATCAAATGGAAAAAATTAAGAAAGTATTTTACTTCAGCCTCATGAACATAGTAGGCAAAACTGATATACTTGTGCCCCATTCAATATTAAGAAAGTATTTTACTTAAGCACCATCAATATTTGGTAGCCCTAACCACAATTTAGAGGACAATTTTTTCTTTAAAAAGGTGAGCTACAGAATCACCTCCTGAGCAATGGGTCCACCATTGGAATCAAATGCAACATACCTTGCAACATAATTGCTTCATCAATTTTACCTTTCCTTCACCACTAATCAAGCCCACTGATTTGTTGCTGTCACAGATGTGATTGTAAAATTTCTAAATGACCTTCCACTAAGAGCAGCTTCTAGAATCACGTGGTGCTATCCCAAGTCAAATTCTGCATCTTCTAGCAACAATTCAGGACATTTGCTGCGTCTCTACCCTCACTACTGATTCAAAGATAGTTATTTTATTAATTAAGAGAATGTGTAGAGACTCATCTTGATGAAGAAGCCAGTGCATGTGATTAATGACCTATCTGGAGCTACAACAAAAACATTATTGACCTGGGGGTAGAAGTCACGCCAGTTGTTTCAAGGATATTAAATTCGATCAATTTCAATAATGATTAAGAAATGCAAATGGTCACAATCACAAGCAAATACTAAAAATGGTAAGAGAAGAAGATTCCAAGTAGCAATAAAATTGGTCCTTCAAAGCAAGATGAAGATTGTAATCATCAGATCTCTTTCTATGCCTCCTCCAATACAACACATAAAAGTAAAGAAACACAGTAAAAAAGAGTCACATTCAAATTGACATTTGTAAGAACTTGTTACATTACATCCATATTACCATCATCAGATCACTATTACAATTTTAGAATCACTTTGAAACTCCATAATTTATAAAATAACCTTGAGCAAAGAGCTTCTTCAGCTATAGGATACTGAGATGTGTTTCAGAAGAGAAACAACGTGTACAATCAAACAAAGAAAGTACATTAAAGCGCATAATTTAAATTTGAAATTGGAATTTCCCAAAAATGTAAATGTATATGCTAAAAAAAATCAAACACGATCATAATCCAACAAACAACCAATGAATGCCTTATATCAAGAGCTCACGTGACAACACATGTCAAAAAAGGAAATATATCAACAATCGCAAGAGGTAGGAGAAGAAACCTAGTAACCATCATGCTTAAAAACAATCTACAATCCCAATGCACATGCAACACTAGCCACCTAAATCTCTACTTCAGAAATTAGAAGAAGCTTGAATTTGGAGAAAAATTCACCTTGCAGATTTGATGCCTTGTTTGCAGCTGATTCCTTTCTCTTTAGAATTTTTCTCCACCCCTCTAGCTTGAGATTGTAAAGAGAAGCTCGGCCAGACTATAGATATTACTCTGCACTCTCTCAAGAACCTTCAGCAATCAAATCTCTATTTGTTAACAACCACCTTAGAAGAATATACATGAATTGGAAACACAATACCAATATATTATAGAACTAATCTTAAATAGAATTTTAAAGCAACATGTTAGACATCATAATATGTTCCATTTAAGATCATCTTGGCAGAACGTATTAACAATACAGTTTCACTACTGTCAGTAAAAAATAAGTTACAGTCACTAATAGTTTGATATCAGAGCCTACAAAATGATGCATGGATGTTGCCTAATTTAGGAACTTATCTTTCGTTGTTATTTGATTCTATCAGGGGATGATACACATGTCTGTAGTGCCCATAATTTCCTTATATTCCATTGTGAGCAGTCTACTATGAGTCCTGCCTGCTTTAGGATCATCTGAAAATCCAAGACCAAAAATCACATTAAAAAAATTAGAACCATATTGATAGTCAAGGCACACTACAATACTTATGAATGAGGACCCATAGTACAATAAAATACTTATGATTTTGAAATAAAACAATCCATATTTGATCTCACCCAGTAAAGAAAAGGGAGTAAGTGAGTAACATGGACAGTAATTTGGAGACCTGAATATCAAGAACTTCCTGTAATCTCGGCTCCCAAGTTGATTAATCTCTCACACTTGCTTTTGGTCCTATTTCAAGCAGCCAAATCATCCTACAACATGAAATATAAGATAATCAATTATGACATGGAGAACCAAGACTACAGATAAAGGTATTTATCAAAATATCCCATGTAAATATTGAAGCATTTAATTTAAACAAAGTAAACCTGAGTCTATCAGTATAAGAAAAAGCAAAGAAAAATTGGATGGTGTTTCACTTGCTTCAGCAAGGGAAATTTCATAGAACATAATCAAAATAAAGCAGAAAATCGATAGTGGATCCAAGAAAAGAGTGCAGAGTAAACGGATCGAAGAATGAATTAATTACCGTGTCAATTGATGAGAATAGTTCCATACCGGTTCAGATAGAAGAATTAAATCGAACCTGAGAACGAAATCGGATCAAGAACCGAAGCGGATCAAAGAATGAAATTGGAGCTGTGAACGAAATAGGAGCAAGGAATGGAAGATCTGAAGAAGGACGCCAAGAAGGTTAAAGGTTCCTCTGCCATAGGTATCAGAGAAATAAACATAGCGTATGCAAGGGCAGCGATCAGGGTAAATGGCGATGATGATGGTCGCTGTTGAAGGAGGAGTTGCTGAGCGGTGGTGGTGGACGAAGTGGAGGAGGGGGAGGCAGGTTCTGATTCATGAGGTGTGGGGAGAGAGAGGAGGCCTTTTAGACTACTGATGATAAAAGGAAGCCTCTTTGAAAGCGTGTTGCAATGGAGATTTAGGGCTTCGAAACATTGGTGACAGAAAATTAGTGGAAACCTGGAAATGCATTCGGGTGAATAGTCACTTTGGTCCCTAAAGTTACACCAGTCGGGCAAATTCGTCCCTATTCTTCCTAAATGGCTCCCGTCGTCCCTGAAGTTTGAAAACGTCGGTCACGTTGGTCCTTACCTGAGCTCCCGTTAATAAACGTTAACAGAGATGATGAGTTGGCACGTTAAGTGCTCTGATGGCCATTCCACGTGGATCTGACCGTTGGGGGGAACATTGAAACATCAATTTAGTCCCTTTCTTCCTTATAAAAGAAAAACAAGAATTAGAACCCTAGAACAGACCCAAAATCCCCAAATTCGAAAACCTTCAATCCCACCTCTTTGGTTCTTCCAATCCTCAAATTTCTTCTCTCATTCAACTCGCAACTTGCAAACAATGTCTCAAAAGTCCAAATGTACTGTAGAAACGAAGGGGAGCACGAAGGGGAGCAAGGATTCAAATGGTACCTCGCACTCCATTGTTGATGGAGTCCTCTACTGTAAATGCGGTGAAAGGGCTGCGTTGAGGGTTTCTAGAACTGATGCGAACCCAAAAAGACCTTTTTATGCTTGTTATCTACCTAGGGTAACTACTTCACTACCACGAATTCGTAATCATGAGCTCTGTCTGTTGTGAATGTAATATTTGTTGACTTGTTCATTTGCAGTACCATGAATTCAATTGCAATTTCTTTCGGTGGGTTGATGAAGTGGAAGAGGAAATAGCACAAGATGGAAGGGTCAATGTACTTGGCAACAAAAAGGAAGATGAACTACAGGTGCATGAGGATTCTGGTATGAGGCAAGAGTTAGTGCAGGTCAGGGAAGTTATGTTGAAGACAAGTGAAGAGGTGATTGAAGAATTGAGGCTGGTGAGGGAAGTTATGTTGAAGACAAATGAAATTCTGAGTGAACATGTCAAGCTTCAGAAATATTATGGCATAGGAATGGCTTTGGTTGTCATACTTCTGTTGATTGTGTTGATCATTGTTGTCATTGTGAAGTAGGACATATAGTATGAGTGAGGAGGGGGAGGGTATGTTTCATGTTTTATGTTTGGTGTAGTGTACTGAAGAATGTAATCTTATGAAGATTTCATGAATGAAATTTCCATGCTTTTCATTAGATTTCATACCATTGTGACAACCTTGTTTAGTTACAGGACTAATAAAAATAACCATGCTTTTCATAGATAATAAAGATAAGTGATCACAATAGCACAATAAGGCATTAAAAGAGCCTAAAAGTGGTCCATACATAAAGTGGTCCATACATAAAGTGGTCCATACATAAAGTGCATAATGTGTCCATAAAGTGAGCACAATAGCATAATGTATCCATAATAATTTCAAAAGTGCATAACAAAACCACAATCTGGCATCAAAGGAGCACATATTTGATCCATACACAAGTCATTAATTAAAATACCCTAATATAGCATAAAAAAGCACAAAAGTGCACAAGTGGTCCATAATATATTTGGCCTAATATTCCTTCCAAAAAATTACAGTCCCATCAACATTATTCTTAGGTTAGTTTAGGGACACCAAAATGTAGACAGCAACCTCATGGATTCTGTGGAGGCCTTGGCTGGATTGAAGGTGTTGGCATGAATACCATAGGTCCTCCAGGAAGTTCATGTGTAGCAGGACCTGGTGGTGGGGATCTTCTCCCTTGGGATTGTGGGGGATATGTAGTGGTGGCAGGTTCAACCCTTTGACGGGGAGGCCTGAAAACTTTTCCTCTCACAGGGGGGGCTCTATAAGCAGCAGTAGCATGTGGAGCCCCTCTTTGATTCATTATAGCAGTAGCAACAGAAGGTGTGAGGCTGTAGACAACCCTTGGTTGCAGAGGTGGAGCTTGTGTTGAAGAAGAAGCAGCAGCAGCAGGGGCTAGTGGTGGAGGTTGCCTTGGAGCAGCAGCAGCCCTTGGTTGCAGTGGTGGAGGTTGCCTTGGAGCAGCAACAACAGCAATTGGAGCTCTATAAGCAACCCTTGGTTGTAGTGGTGGAGGTTGCCTTGGAGCAGCAGCAGCAGCAGCAGCAATTGGAGCTCTATAAGCAACCCTTGGTTGCAGTGGTGGAGGGCCCTGCAATTAAGTCTATTAGGTCCAATAGAGAGTGTATTAACAAATGACAATTTATGATTGTGTGATAGAATTACTTGTGGAGTTGTGATTGTGGGGTATGAAGCAGCAGCAGCAGGAGCTAGTGGAGTTTGGCTTCCAGTAGGGCCCTGCAATTAGGTCTATTAGGTCCAATAGAGTTGGAATTAACAAATGAAAATGCACATATGAGATTGGGTGATAAAATTACCTGTGTAGGTTGGGATTGTGGGATATCTTCTGTTGGTGCAGTTTGAGAGACATTAATCTCAACTTGTTCAGCATTTTCAGTTTCATCCTCTGGTGGTGGTGGTACCCAATTCTTGGGTCTTATTCGACATCCTTGTTGGTGACAACTTCTTGTGTTGTGACCCTCAAATCCACACCTTGAGCAAGTCATCACAGGATATGATCTCCTCACCCTTCCAGCAAGTTGTGACTCAGTGGCATCTCTCCTAGCCCTTCCAGCAACTTGTTCCTCAGTGCCATCTCTCCTCCGGTTCTTTTTAGGTCTCCCTGCTTTCTTCTTCATGTTTGGTGGAATAGGCTTCTCATAAGGAGTTGGCTCCCAATACTGTTGGCTTCTTGTGGGCTGAATAGCAAACTCATATGTGCTCCTATATGCACCCATTGTCAACCGTGCATGAACATAATTCTCAGGCCTTTCGTGCTTCCATCCAATTGCAGCACATGCATGGAAGCAAGGCATGCCATTCAGCTGCCACCACCTGCATGTGCAAGTTCCAGCTGCTAAATCAACAGCCACTCTTTGGCCCCAACAGGTCACCTCAAACCTGGACTCTTGACCTGACCATGTAGCGGTCCATTTTTGGGCTGCCTCTTTCTCTTTCTCCAATCTACTTTTCTGCACTGGTGGTAGAAAGCCCTGATAGCCCATCAACTTCATCTTGTTATTTGCTATGGTTCTCATCACATAGCATCTGATCTCCTCTAGCATAGTAATTATTGGCTTCCCCCTATATTTCAGGATCTTTGCATTGAAAGATTCACAAGCATTGTTGCAAATGTTGTCAGTCTTAGCAGTTTCACTGAAATGAGATTTTGTCCAAGCTGTCTTTGGCCATTTATTCAAATATGCCCATGCTTGAGCATTCTTTGCTCTCAGCCTATTCATCTTTGTGTTGAACTCCACCACAGTTGTTGTCCTTGCACATTCCCAAACAGCTCCTTTCAACTCCTTATCCTTCCATTGTTTGGCAAAATTCCTCCACAAATGCATCACACAGTACCTGTGTGACACCCCTGGCATAACAGCTTGTAATGCAGGAATAAGACCCTACACGAAAACATTTAAGGTCAAGTCAGTCCTCAATGTTTCTTACAACAGGCAATTCAGTCCATCAACTCTAAACAATGCATTGCATTATCAAATACCATTACACAACTAAATAAAACTAAACAATGCAAACAAGTAAACACATTACCTTCTGCATGTCTGATATGAAAGTCCAGTTATGCTCATTGTGGTCTCCCAAGTCCTTCTGGAGCAGCTCAAGAAACCAAAGCCAATTGTCTTTATTCTCCACATCAACAACAGCATAAGCAATGACATATAGGTGGTTGTTAGCATCTTGGCCCACAGCACTCAAAAGCTGACCTCCATAGTATCCTTTCAGAAAGCATCCATCAAGACCAATCAAAGGTCTACAACCAGCTTTGAATCCCTTTTTACAACCATCAAAGCATACATAAATCCTGTGAAACTGTGGTGCTGAATCTGTGATTGGGGTTGTGTTCATTGTAACTGTGGAACCTGGGTTGCACTTAATAAGTTCAGCACAATAGTCCCACAGCAATGCATATTGCTCTGCTTCATTCCCTTCCACCAGTTTCCTTGCTTTTTTCATTGATCTAAAGATCTTTGAATCATCCAATTGTACTCCAAACTGCATTTTTATGTAGTCAAAAGCCTCAGAATGTGTCAAGTTTGGTTGAATCCTCAGTTTTGCTTCAAGCTTCTTTGATGCCCATTTTGTGTTAGCTTGACAATTCCTGAATGACCTGCCACAACTATGTTCTTCATGGAAGGTCTTAATTTGGTAACTCCTCAGTGCTTTGCTCCATCCACAGAATATTTTCCAAGGGCACTTTGGTGCTCTGCATTTGCCCACCACTCTGATTTTGTCATTCTTCTCCCACCTGATAGGCCTACCCTTCTCAATAGTGTAGTCCTTCACAGCATTTTTAAAAGTCTCCAGGTTAGAAAACTCCATGCCCAGTTCTAAGTGAACATTCCCAAAAGTAGAAGCTTCATTAAACTGGGGGAAAGGTCCTCTCTTCCTAGAATTTTCTTCACCATCAGAGCTTACAGGGCTATTTAAGTCCTCACTATGATAATTTGCACTCCCTTCACTTACAGACCACTCCTGCAACTCAACTTGGCTAGGTTCATACTCATAATCAGATCCATCTGACTCATTTCCACTGTCTCCATCCAAGTTAACCTCAGTCATCTTTCTCTTGCCCTTCCTATTCTTCTCCATTCTCACTCTCTTGCCTTTCCTCACCTCATCATCAGTTTGTTCACTATCACCATCAGTACCATCAGTATTGTGTTCCACTTCTGGTTCTTGAACTTCTGGTTCTTCAACTTCTGGAAATTCAAATTCTGGTTCTTCAACTTCTGGAAATTCAACTTCTGGTTCTTCAACTTCTGGTTCTTCAACTTCTGGGATTTCTGCTTCTGGAATTTCAGCTTCTGGGATTTCACTTTCTTGAATTGGTGGTATGGTAAGTGGTTCTTCAACTGGATGGTCATAGTAAATATCAATCTCATTATTGCTTAGGCTGGAAGCTAAGCACATATCCACTATATCTGCATCTCGCAATACTTGCCTCATTTCAAATGTTCCTCCACTGAGTGGTTTCTTCCACCAAATCTCCTCAAACTTCTCATAACCATGTTCTTTTGCAAAATTGACTATGCCAAATATGTTCAGCGTATCACCCACAATCTGGTCCCAAACACACATCTCTCCACCATAATAACGAAATGATGCTCTATCATCGCTTACTGTAAGCTTCCCCCCATGATGCAAAATCAGAGTGAGGTTTCTGTCCATCTACATGCAACACAAACAAAGAGGTTCAATCAATGACAGTGTCACAAAAATAGAAACCCTCATCAGCGATTACAATGTCACCATTTGCAACATACACAAACAATCTTTAATCAGTTAAACGATAAACATGTAAATTTAGAAACCTAAACCCTCATCAGCGATTAGAATCCCCCGATTGTATTAACCCACAATGACAAACCTTGAAACATTTAAACGATGAACATGTAATTTATAGAGCAAAATCACGGTTATCTTAAGCTTATAAGCATGTTGGAGATCAATTTCAGGGTTTTTCATGAACAAAAATAGGGAAAGATTGTACCTTTGCCTCGGTGAGACTGAAACCCCAAAAAGAGCAGCGTCTCTTGTATCCTTCTTCTACGCCGGTGACCGAGCACCTTCAACGCTCCTCTGTCCTCTGCCTTCGCCTCTCTTCAACCTTCAACGCACTTCAACGCTCTTCAACTCTCCTCTGCCTTCGTCTCTTCTTGCTTGTCAGAGGGTTGAAGATGAAAGGTTTGGGTTTAGGAGGCTTACGTTAACTGGGTATGAAGAAGGTGGCAAGGACTATTTTGCCAACTTAAGGTCCAACCACAATGTGACACCTACCAGGGACTAATTTGCCATTATGTTTATTTTGGAGGGAAACACCTCAGATCCACGTGGAATGGCCATCAGAGCACTTAACGTGCCAACTCATCATCTCTGTTAACGTTTATTAACGGGAGCTCAGGTAAGGACCAACGTGACCGACGTTTTCAAACTTCAGGGACGACGGGAGCCATTTAGGAAGAATAGGGACGAATTTGCCCGACTGGTGTAACTTTAGGGACCAAAGTGACTATTCACCCAATGCATTCAGATAGGGAAATACATTGATTGGGAAGGGGAATTAGATTTCCCACCGCTGGGTTTAGAATTGCCACCCTAGTCTTTTTAAAAAAATGCCGGGAATACCCTCCGGGACTTAAACCTCCATACCAGTCCAGAGGTTGATGTTCTGGACTAGTCCGAGAGTTAAACCTTCGGATTCTTTAATTACAGTTAAAATAACATGACTTTAGTCCAATTGCAGCAAATATAACATGACTTTAAAATTGAAAAGTTACATAATCCAATTTAAACAAAATTACAATACATAATCCAAGTTAAGCATTGGAAAAGTAAAGCAAAATAACAATACGAAATCTAAGTTCAGCATTTCAAAAGTTACACAAATAGTCCTTAATATAGAATTAGTAAAGAACTAATATTAATCTTCTGTTATGTTTGTGAAGCTTCCAGGTGGAGGTGCACTGTCCTTTGAAAATACCTGTATAATGAAAACAGATTCAAATGCTTTGTTGTAGATGTGGAAAAGATTCAAATGCTTTATTTTAGATGTGGAAGAAGATTATCATACCTTGACTACATTGGACAAGGTTATATTCAGATAACAATTAGAGTTTCTAGGAGAGAACACAGCGACCTGAAAGCAAAGTGAAGAAACGATGTGATGTCCAAGTTGTCCAAAGAAGCTTAAAATGTTAAAGTTGCCTATAGATTAACCTTTTGGAGAAGCAGAACAGATCCAACAGTTATGTCTTTCGCAAATACGCTTTCAGTGAAGACCTTGTGATGGATACTAGCGCCAACAGTGCCCGTAGGGTCCTGAATCTCAATCTCAGATGTCATGAGAGAAACATGAATCATTTCACTGAAATATAAGGAGGAATAAGGAAATACCTTGAGTGTAACTGTTGCATCTCCAAACCCATTGGGATTGCAGGATTTGATAACACCGATGACGTGATCTACTCTTTCATGATGGTGAGTGATTGCGCCCAGAGGAGTGGCAGATCCGTTTAATTGCAGGGCTGAAAGCCAAGCATTGGATTGGAAATCGGGATCGGTGTCGTGGCCTTCTTGGAGGACTTGCCTAACGAATTGTTGGGTTGAAATGTTTGGTTTGTCGTCGGTGGATCTGCGGTGAATCATGGCGGCCTGGACGGCGCCAGCTGGGCCGGGAATGAGAGGACGAGAGCTGGAGGCAAGGTTGTCTTGGCGTTTGCAAGGGCGGATGAAGGTTGATGGTGGATCTTGTTCCATTTCTTCTGGTTATTTCCTGCAACAAGGGAAGAAGGGAAGTAATGTAATGGTGTAGGATGCCTTTGGTGCATAGGGGACTAATATAGGAAGTAAAGGGATTTATGGTGTAGGAGGAATGAGTAATGGGGTTGGTGGTGAAGATTAATGGTGGTCAGAGTTGGTTGTGTAGGCAGTGATGGTGGTTGAGATTGTAATTGATGGTGGTCAGAGTTGGTTGTGTAGGCATTCTGCTGCTTGATAAGGGTGATCCAGGACTATAAGTTTCGGATCACTCCAGGACTTTAAGTTTCGGATCAATCCAGGACTATAAGTTCCGGACTGATTCATAATTAAATTTACCACCCCCCCTTTTTAAGACGTCCGAGAGTTGAAAACCCGGATTAATATGAAACTTCAATATTCGTACCTCTAAAACCAGATACTGTCACAGACAAAAACGTGAAAATACAGTGACAATAATATGGGACAAACAGACCTCGTTACAATACTGGAGCATTGTCTTAATACATGTAGGAAAATATTCTTGCTAATAATATGGTTACAGACATGGTTACAACATTACAAACATGAATCAGATTATCAATCTTCTGTTATGTCTGTTAAATCAAAGTTGGTAATAACACAAGGACCAATCCAAACAGTGTGTTCAGCCATAAATCTATCCAAACGCTCGGTGGTAGAATCTTTCGTACTAATCCGAGACTTGAACATTCGGATTTATGTCGGGGCAGAAAAGTTGAAGTGATGGTGGTGGCAAAAAATGAAGAGAAATTTAAATGGTAGAAAATATAAACAAACGTATATTATTGGCAAATTATAATGGATGCAATGATACATACCAAGGTGGTGCTGGTTGATGAAGGTTGTTGTTGGTGGTGCATGAAGGTTGTTGTTGGTGGTGCAATGATGGTGGTGGGGGGTTGAGGGGTAGTAAGAAAAGAGGAAGTGAGGGAGTGAGGGTGATCAGAAGTGAAATGTAATGGGGGGTGGTTTGGTGGTTGAGGAGTTTATGCAGGCCATAATGGTGGTGAGGTAGGTGAAGCTATGGAGTAATGGTGCTGAAAAAGGTGGTAGAATCTGTCAGAGGTGTCCGGAAGTTGAAGTTTCATACTAATCCGAAGGATGAAGTTTCATACTGATCCGAAGGTTGAAGTTTCGGATTATATCTTGAAGATTAAACTTCATTACAAGGGTTTGTGTTGTTGAGTGCCAGGTTTTGGTTTCCATTACAAGGGTTGATTATTAGGGTTGGTTATAAAAGTTATTGATTTTTAAAATTATTAGGGTTGATTATAAAAGTGAAAAAGAAAAAAAAAATGTTAAAGTGAAGATAAAGCTCACAAATTATTAGGGTTTAGGGTAAAAGTGAAAAATAAAAAAAAAATATACGTTAAAGTGAAGATAAAACTCATACTAATCCGAAATAGTAGTGCAAAATACATAGTCCCCTAATATCATAATAGTAATGTCAACAAAATGCTCATACAACTAATGTCCCCTACTGTCCCCTACCCCGACGACCTCCCCTACCCCTACGACCTCCCCTGGCTCCTGCCCTGCCGCCCTCCCGGCCACCTGCTCGGCCACCTGCTCGGCCGCCGGCTCGGCCACCTACTCGGCCACCTGCTCCCAGACCTCCTCTCCCAGCAGCGTAAGCAATGCCCTGTGTCCCAGCCAAGTCCTGGAGGATGCGAAGTGCTCTCTCCGTTAAAGCGCGGGCCTGTGTGCCTGGCAGCAAAGCATCATCCACCTCAAGTGACAACTCAAGGACTTCTAAAGCCCTACGCAAAGCAGCCTGAAAGTAAATTGTAACACCCCGATTTCGGTGGCGTCACTTTAGTAACCAAAATAAACTTAATGCGGAAAAACGTGAATAATTTTTTTTTTGATAATAACTAAGACAAGACTGAATTAAATAAAACCCAACAATAACAATAATCAGAACTAATATACAATATATAAACAGCCCCTGCTGTAAGTAACAACCTCGTCACGAGTAAACCTCCAGTGAGGGAATGAAAAGTGTAGCGCCCGAAGGCAAAATGTACAAACCAAAAGAAAAGGTTAAGTGTCCGCAACACTATCCCTCAAAATGAGAATAAGCTGGCCCATCGGCCTGAAACAAGACTTCCTAAGTCCAACCAACTCTCTGTGATTCCCGTAAAGAACCACACAAAAAGCTATAGGTGGGAAACTACCCTGTCCCCAAAGAAAACAAATGATGTTCAGAGCTAAGACTCTACTCCTACACTAATCCCATCTCGAGGAGCTCACACTAACACTCATTCCTACATGCTAGCGTGATCGTCGTCCGAATTTGAAATCCAGAACGACCTAGTCTATGTACATCATCCGTCCTCCTCTCGCTACCGCGATACGCTCCAGTTCCCGCATCTCAACCCTAGTTCCTCCCGAAGGATGAACCATCATGAATCAGCCCGCCAAAGACATCTGACAAAGGGCGTTTGTTCGCCAAAGCACACACAGAAGACGCGAGGGTCAACTCCAAAGAATTATGTAAATAATAGCACCAATAGAAATAAATAAGATAATAGCCACTTAGGCTTATAACTAGGGATAACATCCTAGGGTTGCATATTTCCACAAAGAATATAACGACTGTAAATCACAGTTAACATGCATCAAGTAGAACTAACAAGTATCAAACACACTCATCAACTATGTCAGTATGCATGTTGCATGAAATAATATGCAGGTTAACCCAGTCAACCAATATGCAATCCGGAACGGATGGACATCAACAGATCAGCCCTTCACCAGCCACGGTGGTGCCATTTCGGCCCGCGTGCCTCTTACACCACACAAAGGTAGTCAGATCAGCCGTAACCCGTAGGTCTGCCATTTCGGTCTGCTACAAGAGACGTTTACAAACGCTCTTTCACGGAAATCCGGGTCTTATGACCATTTTGGAATCCGACGAGGTCCAGAGTACGTCCTGTGTTAATACCCCATTAATGTTGCATGAATGCAGGATGATTAGTCAACCAACGTCTCCGATCTCACTCGACACGTCGCCACGTGTTCTAGGTAAATTAAAGTTTCTAAAAGCTTATCCTAAGGTAAAGTCGATTCTGCGACAAAATACAATAATCATAAAATGAGTGCAACCACTCACGATGACTCTTCGGGTCATCAATGCTCTCACGAAGTCTCACGCTTCAGTGAAGTTTCATGCTCTCACAAGGTCTCACACCTCAGTGGAGTTCCATGCTTTCCACAAGGTCTCACGCCTCAGTGGAGTATCCCGCATTCACAAGGTCTCACGCCTCAGTGAAGCTTCATGTTGTTCACGAGGTCTCACGCCTCAGTGAAGGTCCATGCTTTCCACAAGGTCTCACGCCTCAGTGGAGTATCACGCATTCACAAGGTCTCACGCCTCAGTGAAGCTTCTCGGCTCATCCCTTGGATGGCTAACAAACTGCTCAACGAGCGAAGGAGTACCAACATACTCAGTACTTACCAAACTCCTCAACACTTGGATCCGACGACACTCCTCGTTTTTCCAAAACTATGACTTGACTTCCAATGCCTTCCTTCGAGGTTGTTATCATTACTTAAAGATTTTGAGGTTATTAAAGGTCTTATGAATTTTCTTTATAAAATAGATTCCATTTCGTCTTATCGCAAGTCTTATACATTTGCAGGATCTCCCAATCCCAAGTCGCTTCCAGAGGATGTCTCGATCCACTAAAAAAAATTAAGGCCCGAACCTCGTTCGTCCTATCAAACTTTCTCAAAACTCTCAAAATAAAATCGGCATGACCTGCCCGCTATTCTCACCATTCAGAATCTCAGATTCCAGTACAGAGCATATTTAAAACATCACAATCAACAACATGTCATATATCAATAAATCGCATCATAAACACTTAGCACGTAGCATATAAAGCATGCACCACACATCCTAGATTACCCACATAGCACATAGCATGTAAGACAATCTCAAAAACATTCAGTAGATGAATCATCCACATTGTCAGCCGAAGCCTCAGAAAACATTTTCCAATCACACACAATTCCAGTGCATAAACAGTAAACAATGTCGAAACATCGACCCTAAGCATTAACTAGAGATTCAGTGAGAAGCCCTCACCTGTAGGTTCTCCAGAGTTATCTCCTAAAGCTCCTTCACAATCAAAGCCTTGCTCCGCTGGAAATTCCTCAAAATCACCTTTAGAGCAAAACCACAGAAATACTATCAGAATCTATCGAAAACTAAGCTATCGATACTTACTAAGGTTACTCGAAGTAATCTATATTCTAAGGTACGATAATCTAGCGCGAAAGACAAGTTTTCGGAAAAGGAAATTTTCCTCCTCCTCCCCTATAGGGCTCGACCACTTTAGGTAATTATGGGGCTCGATTTTTCTTCGATCAAACTTGGTTCCTATGCTTTCATAAGCCGTAACTAAGGGTATTCTGAACTCGGAAAAATTATCGGATCAAAAACTGTCGCAGGGGTATTTTGGTCATGATTTTTAACTTAGAAATTTCAAAACTGAAATTTCAAAAACCAAATTTTGCAGGGACGTTACTAACGACGTTTATGACAACTAATCCTACTAACACTAAGCTAAGGCGATAGTTTTCAGCCTAAAGGTTGGAACTTTACTCAAAAACTACATAAATGGGTATTTTAGGCTCAAATTGATTCCGACGGAATTCCGGCGACATAACGGAAAATCTAATCCGACAGAAGTGATCTTGGGCGCATAAGGAAGAGGTTTAGAATCAGAAATGAAAGATTCAGGATAGTTTTGCAAAAACCCATAAACTATCCACTCAGAAAACTCTACTGAAAAACTATGGAAAAAGCGATCAGAGGTAAGGATTAGCGACTATACCTCGAAACCTTGAAGCAGCAACTGATTAATCAACGATCAAGCAAGGATTGAACAAAATCTTCTTCTCCTTCTTCCTTGATGAACTCGCGGCCTTGAGAGGGAAAATGGAGGAGTTTTGTGTTTTTTTCTCACTTGCTTGCTATATATAGAAGATGGTAATTCGCGGGAAAATGAAAGTTTCGCGAATCTGATTTTTCCGGCATCATTCTCCATGAATTCTAAGATAGGTTTTGGCAAAGGAATTCCTAAGCTAAGAAGATGTCTCCTTGTATTTTTGGCAACTAATGCAAAGTCGGTGCAAGGTCGGTGTAAAACTATTTTACCCGATAAGTTGCTTTTTGCATCGAATGTCGGAATGGAAAACTTCCTTCTGAAGAAAGATTGAAATCATCAAGAGAAATGGGTGTACGCGTGTAGAATATCCTTTTGAAGCTCTGAATAGATAAAGTCTTCATTGTCGAGAAATTCTAGGGTTTTGAAATACCAGGGATTCGGTTTCGGCAAACTTCCGATGATTGGAATCGGACGTTCGTAGATCCTAGAGTTTCGCCTTGAAACGATTGTGATATATGGAAAAAGAGAAGTTCTAACATTTCTCTGAAGATTTTTGGAATTAACTTCCGTCGTGCCTAAAAGTGAAAATTAGCTATATACTAGGGTTTCTGACCTAGGTTTAAGCGTAAAACGTTCGTGCTATAACTTTTATCGATCATAATGCAATCCTTGAACTTTTCCTGAACTTTCTCCTTCATAAATATATTTCATTTACTAAACTTTCGTTCAGGTTTCCCTTCACATTACATCAACCCTAATCGTAAATGGAAATCTCTTCCACTTATTCTAAGCTTAAAATCTTGGGTCTTACATAAATAATAAAAAAAACGCTGTTAGTAAATCACATACAGAAAACCACAAGTGCATAAAGAAAATAGAAATAAAATTTAAAATTTACCACGGCACTGAGATCAATCCTCCTCTCATCCGGTATGATGAAACAATGAGACACTCTAGCGTACCAATCCATGTAACCGCCCACAGCCTGTCCTTCCTCTATAGCAGGGTCGCCCTCAGGGAACAAGTACTGCACATAACCTGCGAATGCCGCATCAACAGCCTCAGCTGCGGGAGATCTATCCATCTCACTAGGGTGGCGCGGGATCGTCTGTATATACCCAAACTGTCGCATGACCCGCTCCGGAAGATGAGGTCGCACAGCAGGGGGATAGGGACACCGAATGTAGCCTGAGAACAAAGCCCTCTCATCCCGCTGTCGCCATTCCCTGTGGGCCTCATATGGAGTCCAAGTGACGTCGTCGGCCGTCAACTCATCAAGTAGTACTCGCCTCTCGTCAAGCCTAGCATGCCCCGACCGTGACTCTGTCCACCTACGAGCTCTGGGCTGGTCCTCTGTGTAAGCCGGGTTCGCATACCGGCGAACGAGCCTGTCTGGAAAGTGCTCAAAGACCCAGGCCATCAACAGGGAAGTGTAACCGCCCATCTGTTTGACCCCGCTGCGAGAAGACTGTCCAAGCTGGTCGTACAACGTGGCAAGGGCCATGGCGCCCCACGCGAACTCCGACACCCGCTCAAGATCCTGTAGCATGCCTATCCAAAGGGCGGAGAATGAGTGCCCCCCACTCTTGTCGGCGAACAATGTCGCGCCAACAAGATGCATCAGGTACATCCTGGCTGCATGCTCGTACCGCCCCTCTACATTACAATGCAATACCAATTATGATTAAGTAAATATAAATAATAGTTGGAAAAAGTTCAGATAATGAATGAAACAAACCTGCAACAGCTTTCGGGTAAAGGTCTCGCAAGAAGCTGAACCTCATAGTCGGACCCCTAAGCTTATCAAACTCAGCCATGTACAAATCTGCATCCCCCCCTAACAGCAAAGCGCAGGTCTCTGCCACATCATATCTCGAGGCCACTCCTGGAGTGTAGAATCTCCCACCAACCGGGATGTGAAGAAGAGCGGAGACGTCGTCAAGGGTGACAGTCATCTCCCCAAATGGCATGTGGAAACTACTAGTCTCCTCGTGCCACCTCTCCACAAGGGCCGATATAAGCCCTGGATCCGTCTCTACATAGCTGCACCTGACCAGTGGATACAGTCCGCTCCTCTCCACAATCAACCGGACCTCCCTGTAATTGTCCCCCTCACACGTCATCAGCCCGAGCTTCGTACCAGCAGTGGCAAGCCTCAAATCACCTCGCTCAGAATAACGAGGGTCAGTGGTGCCTAGTAGGGTATGCCACGTCCACGGCGCTATGTGATCCGGGTAATGCTGCAGAAGTGACAACTCAACCGGCCCACCAGGAAACGGTGGATCTCTCTGGAGCGGCGGCATATTCGGATCCTCTACCTCTACATCCTCACCCTCAATCTCAGACTCAGACCCCGACTCCGACTCCGACTCCGGCTCCTCAACTGCATCAATATCAAGTGAAGAGGTGGAAGGCTCAACAGTATCGTGGGCGGTAACCTCAGGCGTCGACTGAGGAGAAACCTCAGTAGCAGTAACCTCAGGCATCGAGAGAGCAGGAACCTCAGTAGCAGGAACCTGAGTAGCAGGAACCTCAGTAGCAGGGGCAGGAACCTCAGTATCAGGAACCTGAGTAGCAGGAACCTCAGTAGCAGGGGCAGGAACCTCAGTGGTCGCCTTCGGAGCCCCCTTCCTAGCACCCTTCCTAGCCCGCTTCCGAGAAGTCGACACATCTGTATCATGATCACCTCGCCTATGAGAAGCGTGGAGATAGGCACGACGATCGGCCAACTCTTCAGACGATACCCTCTTAGTTTGCTTTGTCCTCGCCATAATCTATCAGAAAAAATAAGGAAAACAGATTAATAGCTATGTAATGAGTAACTAACTAGTTGAAGCAATCCACAAGTATACACAGTAAACTAATGTTATGAAATTTCAATACAATTCAAATAATGTTATGAAATTCAAATGTGAAATCTCAAGTTGGTTATGTCCTTAACCACTACCCTAAGATAGCCAAAAGCATGGAAATTATCTTCACCCCATTCATCTTATCATGAAAAACAATAACAGAAGCAATAAGAGAGACAGTACTGAATCTCTCAAGTCCGAATCTTGAAGTCCTGAACCAGTCCGAATCTTGAAGTCCTGAACCAGTCCGAATCTTCAAGATTCGGAGTACGAATATCCCCAAATTCGCACCTCAGAACCCCATATACCCCAGAAATCACAATAGGAATGAAATTTCACCAAATCAACTCATAAAAAGGGATTCGAAACCTAACCTAATCTGAAATACCTAAATTTGAAACCCTAAATTTGAAATCACAACACTAACTCATCAAAATACACATGATTCAAAATACAAATGATTCTTGGTCGTGGATTCCAACAAATTACCTCAGTGTGGTCGGTTTTGAATCACAGATGATTCTTGGTTGCTTTTGGTCGTGATGTGTGGGTCGATTTGGGTGCCTCTGGGTCGCTTCTCCTGAACCAGTCCGAGAGTTGATGTTCTGTCCCGTTACAAATGTGAATCTGAATTGATAGTTTTGTTCTATTATTAACTGAGTCCGACATTTGAAAATTCGGAGGAGTCCGAATGTTATACATTCGGACTAAAACACGGAGGGGCAATATTGGTTTTTCCCCACTTTTAAATGGGGTGGCAATTCTAAACCCAGGGGTGGGAAATCTAATTCCCATTGGGAAGGGGAGGTTGGGAAGAGAATTTAAGAGAACAACCATTGGGCAGATGGGCGGCGTATCGAGAGATGGAGTATGGGAATCGAGCAACGATTAAATGCAACAGTTGAAAATTGAAATATAAAGATTAAGGGATTCAAAATTCAAAATCAATGAAGATGAAGCAAAAAATCACGTAGGTTCAACCCATAATATCTCATATCTATTAAAGAGCACCATCCAATCATAATGATATATGATCATATTTTTTAAATTTATTAATATGCTAAAAACTGATTGGTTTAGAGGTAGGTAGTGGGATAAAAACTTGTGCGTTTTCATTAATGTTAGATATATTTCAGATTAAAAAAGTAAAAAAAAAAAATTGCATGGCTTATTACATGCTTACCCTTGAATAATACATTAAATAGCAATTGAGCCATTCCCAAGTTTCCTAAAGTAGTAATACTAATTTCTTTTTGATTTTTATAATTCTTCAAAAAATGGCTGAAACCACCTCCAATGAATGCCAAGTGTCCAAAGTTTCCTTCTTATATGTTCTCTTTTATATTGTGAGAACATTGAATAAAATTGATTATTTTAAAGAAGGGTTATTAGAATTTAAAAAGTATGAAACCCCTAAATGTTTTCAAGTTTGCATTTTGCCCAGAAATAATAGACAGATAAAACGTTTCATATTGGATGAGAATTATTTGGATGGGAAAAAGATCAATAAATACTGTTTTACAACTTAATTTATGGTTCATGATCTTACACCAAAACACCAATTCAATTAAACATCCAAAAAATAAAAAATACATGTATTTCTTGTATTGGTTCCAGGAAGAATACAACATGATACATTGAAAATCATCCTCATCTTGCTCATCAGGTTCTAAAACATCACTAAAACCATGCACATTCAAAGACTTAAAACGAATCATGCTAGGCTCTATTTCAATATACTCATCTACATAATAAACACTTTGAACTCCAAATTCTGAAAAATTTCAATCACATGAAGATTGCTTTTCATCCATATCCTCTGGTCTTTCCTCTCTCGTAATAAGCTTCAGAATCTCAGGTTCAAATCCTTCACCGAAAATTTTGCCACCCAGAAATTGATATGAAATTGAATCATCAATTTTGTCACTGTTGCCCCAGATTAGACCACTTTTCATCAAATGATTCTTCTGACACTGAATCAGAATAGTGGTGGAAGGGGGGTGAAAAGTGCTCTTGAACAGATTCTTCTTCTTCTTGAGCTGCTACACTGACTTTCTCTGAATCAAGCTCTGAAATGAGAAAAAAAACCACTTCACCAGTTCTTTATAATTCTTCCCAATATTTCTTCCATTTTACATAAACATATGGGAGAAGAAAAGTCAGGTCTCGCTTCTTATATGATGAAATTAGTAATGTAACACCCCGATTTCGGTGGCGTCACTTTAGTAACCAAAAGTAAACTTAATGCGGAAAAACGTGAAATATTTTTTTTTCGATAATAACTAAGACAAGACTGAATTAAATAAAACCCAAAAGCGAAAAGTAATAGAGCTAATATACAATATATAAACAGCCCCCGCTGTAAGTAACAACCTCGTCACGAGTAACCTCCAGTGACGGAAAGAAAAGTGTAGCGCCCGAAGGCAAAATGTACAAACCAAATCTAAAGGTAAGTGTCCGCAACACTATCCCTCAAAACTGAGAATAAGCTGGCCCATCGGCCTGAAGCAAGACTTCCTAAGTCCAACCAACTCTCTGTGATTCCCGTAACGAAACCACACCAAAGCTATAGGTGGGAAACTACCCTGTCCCGAATGAAACAAATGATGTTCAGAGCTAAGACTCTACTCATACACTAATCCCATCTCGAGGAGCTCACACCAGCACTAAAACCTACATGCTAGCATGATCGTCGTCCGAATTCGAAATCCAGAACGACCTAGTCTATGTACACCATCCGTCCTCCGCTCGCTATCGCGATGCGCTCCTGTTCCAGCATCCCAACTCTAGTTTCCCCCGAAGGGTGAACCGTCGTTAACCAGTCCGCCAAAGACATCTGACAAAGGGCGTTTGTCCGCCAAAGCACACACAGAAGACGCGAGGGTCAACTCCAAAGAATTACATAAATAATAGCACCAATAGATATAGATAAGAGAATAGCCACTTAGGCTTATAGCTAGGGATAACATCCTAGGGTTGCATATTCCATAATGAACTTAACAGCAATAATAACAATTAACATGTTCCAAATAGGATTAACAAATAACAATCACACTCGACAACTAAATCAGTATGCATGAATGCAGGATGATTAGTCAAACAACGTCTCCGACTCTCACTCGACACGTCGCCACGTGTTCTAGGTAAATTAAAGTCTCTAAAAGCTTACCCTAAGGTAAAGTCGATTCTGCGACAAAAGACACTTCTTCACATCAACATAGTAACTCATGATGATCTCCGGATCATCCGACTCATCTCAATCCGATGGTCACAACTGCTAAACAAGCAAAGAGTATCACATACTCGGAAACTACCGGTTTCCCGGACTTATCCCCAGGATAGCCCAACAATTAGGCATGTCAAGTCGATCCAACCCCTTGGGTTGAACATACGGACTCGCACACGCAACTCCCACAATTAGGCATGTCGAGTCGATCCAACCCCCTGGGTTGAACATACGGACTCGCACACGCAACTCCCACAATTAGGCATGTCGAGTCGATCCAACCCATCGGGATGAACATACGGACTCGCACACGCAACAAATGACAACGCCAAGTCGGTTCACTCAAAAGAGTCGAACATACGGACATTGCGCGTGTCCAATGACTATCGCCGAATCGATCCAATCCATCGGATTGAACATACGGATCCGCGCGAGTCGAAAGGTTATCGCTGAATCGATCCAATCCCTCGGATTGAACATACGGATTCACGCGAGGTAAAATGGCAATCGCTGAATCGATCCAATCCATCGGATTGAACATACGGATTCACGCGTGCCTGAGTGACTACCGCCGAATCGATCCAATCCATCGGATTGAATATACGGATCCACGCGAGTCGAAAGGTTATCGCTGAATCGATCCAATCCCTCGGATTGAACATACGGATTCACGCGAGGTAAAATGGCAATCGCTGAATCGATCCAATCCATCGGATTGAACATACGGACTCACGCGTGCCTGAGTGACTACCGCCGAATCGATCCAATCCATCGGATTGAATATACGGATCCGCGCGAGTCGAAAGGTTATCGCTGAATCGATCCAATCCCTCGGATTGAACATACGGATTCACGCGAGGTAAAATGGCAATCGCTGAATCGATCCAATCCCTCTGATTGAACATACGGACTCACGCGTGCCTGAGTGACTACCGCCGAATCGATCCAATCCATCGGATTGAATATACGGATCCGCGCGAGTCGAAAGGTTATCGCTGA
The DNA here is from genome assembly GCF_012489685.1 of Lotus japonicus. NCBI lineage: Eukaryota > Viridiplantae > Streptophyta > Magnoliopsida > Fabales > Fabaceae > Lotus > Lotus japonicus. The sequence goes on along the minus strand of NC_080042.1, from coordinate 46,251,942 downwards.
ATCGATCCAATCCCTCGGATTGAACATACGGATTCACGCGAGGTAAAATGGCAATCGCTGAATCGATCCAATCCCTCTGATTGAACATACGGACTCACGCGTGCCTGAGTGACTACCGCCGAATCGATCCAATCCATCGGATTGAATATACGGATTCGCGCGTGTCAACAATTATTGCCGAATCGGCCCAACCCGTCGGGTTTGGACATACGGATTCGCGCCGCAAAGTCGAAGATACACCCAACAACATAGCTGCTCCAGCAGCACCACCACAATAGCTGCTCCAACAGCACAACAACAAACGCTGCTCCAACAGCACCACAACATCTACATACTCGAAGCCCCTCAACTTTCTCAATGCTGGGATCCGACGACACTTCTCGTTTTCCAAAACTATGATTTGCATCCAAAGCTTCCTTCCGAGATTATTACCATTACTTAAAGATTTAGAGGTTGTTTAATGTCTTATGAGTTTTCTTTACAAAATAATTATCCTTTTAGTCTTATCGCGAATCCTATAAGTTCTCGGGATCTCCTAATCCCCAAATGACTCCAGAGAATGTCTCGATCCATACAACACCACAACAAGGCCCGAATCTCATTCGTCCTTTCGAGCTTTCTCAAAACTCTCAAAATAAAATCGGCATGACCTGCCCGCTTTTCTCACCGTTCAGAAACTCAGATTCCAGTACAGAGCATATTCAATTCATCACAATCAACAACATGTCATATATAGATAAATCGCATCATAAACACTTAGCACTTAGCATATAAAGCATGCACCACACATCCTAAATTACCCAATTAGCACTTAGCATGTCATTCACTCATCAAAAACATTCAGTAGATGCATCATCTACATTGTCAGCCGAAGCCTCAGAAAACATTTTCCAATCACACACAATCCAGTGCATAAACAGTAAACAATGTCGAAACATCGACCCTAAGCATTAACTAGAGATTCAGTGAGAAGCCCTCACCTGTAGGTTCTCCAGAGTTATCTCCTAAAGCTCCTTCACAATCAAAGCCTTGCTCCGCTGGAAATTCCTCAAAATCACCTTTAGAGCAAAACCACAGAAATACTATCAGAATCTATCGAAAACTAAGCTATCGATACTTACTAAGGTTACTCGAAGTAATCTATACTCTAAGGTACGATAATCTAGCGCGAAAGGACAAGTTTTCGGAAAAGGAAATTTCCTCCTCCCCCTTTAATAGGTTCGGCCACTTTAGGTAATTAGGAGACTCGATTTTTCTTCGATCAAACTTGGTTCCTATGCTTTCATAAGCCGTAACTAAGGGTATTCTGAACTCGGAAAAATTATCGGATCAAAAACTGTCGCAGGGGTATTTTGGTCATGATTTTTAACTTAGAAATTTCAAAACTGAAATCCCAAAAACCAAATTTTGCAGGGACGTTACTAACAACGTTTATGACAACTAATCCTACTAACACTAAGCTAAGGCGATAGTTTTTAGCCTAAAGGTTGAAGCTTTACCTCAAAAACTCCAAAAATGGGTATTTAAGGCTAAAATTGATTCCGGCGGAATTCCGGCGACATAACGGAAAATCTAATCCGGAAGAAGTGATCTTGGGCACATATAGAAGAGGTTTAGAATCAGAAATGAAAGATTCAGGATAGTTTTGCAAAAACCCATAAACTATCCGCTCATAAAACTCTACAGAAAAGCTATGGAAAAAGCGATCAGAGGTAAGGATTAGCGACTATACCTCGAAACCTTGAAGCAGCAACTGATTAATCAACGATCAAGCAAGGATTGAACAAAATCTTCTTCTCCTTCTTCCTTGGTGAACTCGCGGCTTTGAGAGAGAAAATGGAGGAAAATTTGAGTTTTTCTTCCTTTCTTTGCTATATATAAAGGTTGGAAATTCGTGGGAAAATGAAAGTTTCGCGAATCTGAATTTCCGGCGTCATTCTCCGTGAATTAGTAGATATGTTTTGGCAAAAGAATTCCAAAACTAAAATGAGGTCTCTTTGTATTTTTGGCAACTAAAGCATAGTCGGTATAAAACTATTTTACCCGATAAGTTGCTTTTTGCATCGGATGTCGGAATGGAAAACTTCCTTCTGAAGAAAGATTGAAATCATCAAGAGAAATGGGTGTACGCGTGTAGAATATTCATTTGAAGCTCTGAATAGAAAAAGTCTTCATTGTCGAGAAATTCTAGGGTTTTGAAATACCAGGGATTCGGTTTCGGCAAACTTCCGATGATTGGAATCGGACGTTCGTAGATCCTAGAGTTTCGCCTCGAAACGATTGTGATATATGGAAAAAAGAGAAGTTCTAACATTTCTCTGAAGATTTTTGGAATTAACTTCCGTCGTGCCTAAAAGTGAAAATTAGCTATATACTAGGGTTTCTGACCTAGGTTTAAGCGTAAAACGATCGTGCTATAACTTTTATCGACTTCAATACGAACCTCAGACTTTTCCTGAACTTTCTCCTTCATACATTTATTTCATTTGGTAAACTCTTGTTCAGGTTTCCTTTCACGATACATCAAGCCTAATCGTAAATGGAAATCTCTTCCACTTATTCTAAGCTTAAAAACTTGGGTCTTACAAGTAAGACAGACAATAAAGAAGAAAACACATAATTAATAAGAGTATTACATGTACAATAAAATATCTCTGCTAAATACATAACCACGGACATAAGAATTAATTTTTATATCAGTTTTAAATTTTAGCTGTAATTTATTAAAAAAAAAGAGTTTTAACATGAAATTATTAACATTTATAATCCCTGTGGGATTTTTACCTTATAATTTGACAAAATATAAATATACATAGCATAACCAAGAACTAAATCTAACAATTTTAAATCTAAGTATGTTTATCATCATCTGGATGCGCTTATTTCCAAAGAAGGGTGCAAAGTAAAATGCAATTCCATGGTTATATGATCCACAAAGAACCACTAAGCTTCTTCACATCTCAAGAGCCACAGACCACTGGAGCAGGAATAGGGAAAGGAGCCACAGACCATTTGGTCAGCTCCAGCACATCATCTTTCTTGAAATTTATTAGGAAAAACTAATTGCTGCATTAACTGACGGTTTTTACCATGCTAGGACCTGGTTAAAATATTAGGAAAAACATTTTTAAAATTCAAAAGCTGGTATCAATAATCATTAACCAAAAGCAAACACAAAATGTGGGAAGATAATGCATTTGGGGTTTACATATCAACTAATTGGGGCTTTTTGGAGAAGACATACAAAAATTGCGGAATTTACAACATTCAACACTAAAATATTAAGATCCATTATATTAGATAGAAGATCATAACAAAAATTCAAAAAGTCACACTATAACAACACCCAATTCAAGAATAGAAATGTCACATTGTAGAAGCATTCTTAAAGCTTTATCCAAAAGCTCAAATGTTTTCTTAAATATAATGTGAAGCTCAACATTTAATATCAAATTGCTCACATCAAATCAAAAAATAAAATTAAAGAACCAATTATGTGAATTTTACCGATAAAACAACAGATAAAACCCCATCTATATATAAACTATTTTGACAGTAACATTAAATGCCTCACCATTGTAGCCATATAAAATTTCTACCATGTTTAACTTGCAATCTATAAAATATAAATCTTTTAATAGAAAATCAAAAATAAAGAAAAGGGAGAGAATATTTCATAAAAAAGGTAAGCAACTTACTTTAGCCTCAACCACAATTAAATTGCTCATTATCAATGTTATCCCAAAACTGTTTGATCCTGGTAGTTTACCGAATTACCTGTTATTAGAATTGATAAATTTAGCCCTGCATGAGAAACATAGAACACATAAAACAAAAAAAAATTTAAAATTCACATAAAATTTATCAAAGCAGATTCATAGAAAGGAGACTAACAGGAATATCTCTAGCTTCAAGAGTCAGACCTCTTCAAAAATCCAATACTACTCGTCATGGACATGATTTCACTTAGAAAAGAAACTGTCTGTATCAGAATCATATGTTCAAATAGCAGTAACTTTCTTAGGGCCTGAAACATTGATCAAACTAAAGTTTCAATACACAAATTATTGACTAAATACATAATAGAAACAAAAAACTAACAGAAAAAGAACCATAATTTGTACAGTCGCGTTCAAATAGTAGAACCATAATTCATCATTGAACCATTTTCTTATCAGGTATTCAACACCAGATAAAAACCAGTAATGAAAATCATGGGTAGAGTCCTATTTGAAAGCAAAAAATGTGTAGAAAGAGAAACATCTAAAGATTAAGAATAAATCTAACGTAATATTTGAAACAAATCAGGCATAAGACTACAAAGGGCGATATAATAGCAATAGAATGTCAGGTAATGAATTAGATGGAGGGTGACATAAAATATGAAGCCAGGGTTGATGGTTTCAACAGCAAAGTGGGTCCTTAAATAGGGCAATTAGAGGGAGGATGGCAGCACAAACAAATATGAATTAGGGTTCAACAAAATCAATTAGGGATTTAGAGTTCCAAAAGCTCACCTCGGGTAAGGGTGAGGGACGACTCCAATCATATAAATGGCGACCTCGGGTAAGGGTGAGGGACGACTCCAATCATATAAATGGCGACCTCGGGTAAGGGTGAGGGGGGCTGCAATCGAATAAAACCAAGGATTTGGATGGCCAGTTCTAGGGAGATGGTGGAGAAGAATCACGCTTGATTGATTTTGGTTAGGGAAAATTAAATTGGGGAAAGGGATAATGATGGGAATCGAGATACGTTTAATGCTGCGTGAGTGAATTATTGTAAGCGTTGGAGAGAGAAACCAAATGAATGGGGGAGTGATTTATTTATCACATGAAAAAATAAAAGAACACAGAAAGGTTTTTTTTTACGGGAAGGAACACAAAAAGGTTTGGAGAGAAGGAGAGATTAACTTTTATTGATTTCATTTTCTTAAATAAAAAGAATTGAAAAAGTATTTGTTTATTTGAAGTTCAGTTACTAAGTCAAAGTTTTCCAAGGAAGATATAACAAACTATTTTTCAGAAAAAAATACTCCGTATAGGGTAAGGGAAAAATATGAAATCTGAAGTAAATTTGTTTTTAAAAGATTTTTTTAATTTAAATTGAAGAAGGATCTGATATTTTAAGAGGATAAAATAAATTTGAGAAGAAAATTTGTTACATTGAAAAACTTTAATTTAAAAACGGTTACTAATATTTTATTAATTAGTATTCAAATAAAAATTAGCATTAAATTATATTTAATATTTTTAGATTAATTTTATTTCAGATTAACAATTATTTAAACTATTAAAAGTGAAAAGAAGGAAAAAAGTGACGTTTTTTTTTTAAACTGAATTGAAGTAATGTTTGTTGATAATATTATGAGGTTGGAGGGGTAGTTTGGAACATACGAAAAAAGAGTCAAAAGGAGAATTAATTGATAGTATTAATTGTATAGTGAACCGAGAAAGTAATAATTTCGGAGCATAATTCACATGTTGAGTTCTAAGGATATAGCAAGCCTCATTAAAGATTTTAATTGAAATCATGATAAATTTGAAATCATGGGTTAATGGAAAGAGAGATAAGCTTGACCCTGACTCCCTGAGTTGAAGAGTGCTCGGGTGGATTTAATGAAAGAAGATAGTGGGAGAATAAAATATTGTAAAATATTCTGGAGCTGAGGTTTTTTATAATGACATCTTGAAAAGTTACTGCTTTAATATATACTAGTATGTTTACCCGTGTCGATGCACGGGGGCATATTTCCAAATATATAATAATTTTTTTTAATATATGGAATAAGTTTTTTTGTATAAATGAAAAATAAATATAAATATTATTTTTTATTTGATTAATTTGATTATGATATAATAATATAATAAATTGTATGATTTTTGTAATTTTTTCGTTTTTTTATCTCCAAATAATTATGAGAAAAAAAGATGATGCACCGACGGTGTAAAGTTTTTTTACACCGTCAACCAGTCATATTTTAAGGATGTGTCACGTCAATCAATGAAATTAAATAAAAAGAGAGATTTTATCACATTCTTGAAATCTGATTGGTTGATGGTGAAAAAAAATTTACACCGTCGGTGCATAGGAATTAAACTCATTAATTATACACAATTTATAACATATAAAAGATGTGATATTTTTTGGTACATCGGGCTGATAAATTGCATCATCCTGGAATTGATCTATGAACCTCTCCCACTCAATGCATTAAATTATAATAAATTTGCTCTTCTCTTATTTTTAAATAAAAATATTTTAATGTAAGCGTTCTTCCCTTTCAGATTTAATATTCACAATCAGATTGTAATGCTTCTGTATATCTACTCCTTAAAATATTTAAAAAGTCTAGAAAAAGTTTAAAGATTATATTAAAACATTTTTCTATTAGTTTCAACTTGAAGGTATTTTCAGGCTAAATGTTCCTTATCGTATCAGTTTTTTACTATATAACCTAAACATCAACAAATATAGCTATATATTTTCAATCCCCGTGTGATAAACTGTTCTCTCTCTCTCTCTCTCTCTCTCTCTCTCTCTCTCTCTCTCTCTCTCTCTCTTTCTCTCTCTCTCTCTCTCTCTCTCTCCCTCTCCCTCTCTCTCTCTCTAATGTATAAAAGACTTATTATTTCAACAACTTGTCCATTTGGAAGCTGAATTAATCTATGTTGTGAGATTGTTATGCTGATTAGATACTTAGAAAACTTGAATTTAGCGACTCAATAATTTATTTTACTTTCTCATCGAAAAACTTAAACATAGAAAAATATAAGCTATATATGTTCATTTAATTCCCCGTGGGAGCCTCATATTAACAATTAAATTAAAATGCTTATGTATATGCATTCTCGTTATTAGAAATTGGGAGTCCTATACTCAACCACAAAAGCTAGTTCAAGAGTTGAGGTTTGCACTACCCTTATAAAGGATATTTATGCTCTATCTCTAGCAAATGTGGGACTTCTATAAAAAGTACTGAAATTATAACAAAACATTTTCTATTAGTTTCAACTTAAAAGTATTTCATGCAAATTGTTTTTCCCGTATGAGCTTTTTTGTATATGTAACGTAAACATAAATGAATATAAGCTATATATATGTTCATTTATTCTAATTCCCTCAACATTTCATATTTATATATATATATATATATATATATATTTACTTTTAAACTTGTGAACAAAATTCTAAAATTATATTGAAATTCGTTGTTTGTTATTTTCTACTTGAAAGTATTGTAATATAAATTTTCTTCCCCATGTAATCTATATTTTCACAATCAAATTAAAATGGATCCGTATATCTTCTCTTAAAATTATTTAAAAGTCTGTAAAAACTTAAAAGTACTAAAATTATATTAAAAAAAAATCTATTAGTTTCTATTATATTTTACATTCATTTAAAAAGAAATACGGTCCAAGGATGAAAAGTCAAAAATAAAACCTATTTACGAAAATTTATTTAAACTATCTGTTAAATATAGTGGAAAATCAAAAAAATAAAATCTTGAGAAATATACCAAAGCATATAAATTCTATATTTCTTATATATCTTTACAAATATTTCTTATTCCATACAGCTATAATGTTTAAATTCTAAGGACTTAAAAATTAACTTTTTAATTAGTTTCAGAAAAATAAATTGGTACATCGGAAACATAAATTGCACCATTTTGGGGATTGATCCCAGGACCTCCCACACCCACCCACATGTCCCCTAGCTCCTATCACTTTAGCTATCATTCGAGGACAAAAAAACTTTTTTATATATCCAACAACAATATAGTTGATATAAATGGTAAAATTTATAATTCAAAAACTAAACAAAAACTATAATAATCTTCCGATGTACCAAAAAAAATTATAATAAATTTTATTTTTTATTTTTTTATTTTTGATTCTGGAATATTTTAAAGTTATGGAAAAAAAATTTAGTCCCCCATGGAAGTTTTCTAGTTTTACCTTCTAATTTATGATACTTTTAATTATATTTATTCATAAATAATAGACTATATTTATTAGTTTATTCTAATCCCACGTGAAAAAAAACCTAAGTTTTAAAGTTATGAAAAAAAAACTTTTAGTCCCCAGTGAAAGCTTTATAGTTTTAGCTTCTTATTTATGATATTTTTAATTAATTTATTCATAAATAAATAGATTATATTTGTTAATTTATTCCGATCCGGCGTGAAAAAAAATGTAAGTTTTAAAGTTATGAAAAAAAATCTTTTAATCCCCAGTGAAAACTTTCTAGTTTTACCTTCTAATTAATGATACTCTTAATTAATTTCCTTCTAAAACTATTTTAATATTTTTGAAAATAGTTATGAAATAATGATAAAAATTCTTTATGATATAAGTTTTAACTTGCAAAAACATTCCAATAAATTTAGTACATCTACATTCATGCTCCACTATCATAATACTATTCTACCACAACCGTTAATCATATTTTTGAATATCAATCACCATATCACATCTATATCTATCTATCTATCTATATCTATATCTATATCTATCTATCTATATCTATCTATATCTATCTATCTATATCTATCTATATCTATATCTATATATTATATAAAAGCAAAGTTTGGCAACAAGGAGGGTAAAATAGTCATGCTATAGAAATTGAGTCATGAATGAATATTTTATCATGGGTCTTTATGTAATTTTGTAGAATAATTTCTAGGAAATCAATCATGACCGTTGATTAGTTTTGATCTTGACCGTTCTTACAATTTTAAATGAACTTATTATTATGGGATGTTATTAGTTATGGAATTCCATAGGACAAACATACTTAGTTTTCATTTATTAAATTATTAATTCAATCTAAATTAATATTAATATTAATATTAATAATCATTTTCAAGGGAAGTTGAAGGATTTTTTTGTTACAAGAGGAAAAAGAAAACTTAAAAGAAAACTAATTCCATAGGGAAAACATAATTAGTTTTGATTTATTGAATGGATTAAATACTATGATTTCACTAAAAACCACTAACTTTTTCCTCTTCCATCAATATCATCTTATATCTATTTACTATTCACCTTGCAACTAATTTAAATGGATTTATAATTACTTAAATATTATATGTTATGGAATTCCATAGGGCACATTAAATATTATTTCACTCAAACAAAAGAAAAACACACCACTAACCTTTACCTATATAACCATATAAATTAGTCATAAAGCTCATTTAGAATGTGTACTTCACATAGTGTGTGTTGAGGTATTTGCTTTGATTTTTTCAAATGCTCAAAGTTTGAGTCATTTTGCAAGTACTTATAATGTATTTTTCAATGATTAGTTTAGTTTACCAGTTTGATATTGATTTTCCATCTTGATTTTCTCATAATTTTTTTCTTTGATTTCATCCCACTTTTTCATGAACAAGAATCTCAAGGACCCATCTTTCTTCAGCACGAAGTTAGTTGATCGAGAAAGCAAGGACTCATATAGAGAAAGGCCATGAGTAGATCGAAAAGGCCTCGCGAAGTCGGTAATCCTTTGTCCAGGCTCCTCTTGAACAGAAGAAGAAATAAAAAAATCTTTGTTAGTCTTTCATCTTTCTCCTATGCATCTATCCATCAATATCTATAACTATATATTATAGGGGTTGATGTTCTTCAACATCATCGTCCATCCGGTAAGATCCCCATTTTTCTTTTCCTTTTCTCTTTCTCTCTTTTGAATTATTTATTATGATTTCAACATCATTTCTTCTTCACATTTGTTCTGTCTCAACATGTCTTCTTTTTCCATTCATTCTTCTAATTCCTCATTTTTCACTACGATAAGAGATTCAGTGTTTATTCGTAATATGTATGTTGTTATCGCTAATTCAATCGGTGAAAGTTACCCATTTTATGTCACTTTCGTCATTGATGCATGTTTTGATAATTTAATCTTTAGTTAATGTAAGTTTCTTGCTTTTTTTCCATTATTTTATTATCAACTTAATCAATCAAATGATTGTCCTTTCTTCTAATGTAGTTCAATAGAATCTATGTTATCCTCTTACATTTAACTGATTTCGTTTCCATTGTTTTTCTTAAAGGTTTTGCAGCTAATGTTTCCATTCTTCCAATGTATATACTATATATCTTGAAAACATGTAAGTTTCTTGCATTTTTTGTACTTTTTATTGTTTCATTGTCGAATTGGTCGACCAATGAGAGACATCTTTATTTTATTTAACAATTTTATGTGGTGCTGTCACCTTCACCGAGGTTCTTCTCTTCTAATACATTAAGTTTAATTCCACTTATGGCATTTTTAGGTGCCACTTACACTATGAATGTGGTCACGAATTTTACATTATTTTTTCAATTTTTGATTTTGTTATGCCTTCTTATTCCTTTTATCTATCAACACTATTTAATGAGTGTACTTAATTTTTGTTTATCTTCCTATTGAAATCAAATCCTTAATATTTTTTAAAGAAATTGAAGGAATAATGACATTCAAGTTGTTCTAGGAATGAACATTGAAGAGAGGTATAGTACCTAGAGGTAAAGGGATTGTGCTAAGAGAGAATGAGAATGAAAGAGAGAGTGCTGAATTTCATGTGTTATTTCATCAAATGAGCCAAAGGTCCCTTACAATTGGTAACCACCTCCTATTTATAGAGCTTGGGTACTACCTATTGGGCCCATTGGGCCTCCGAGATCAAGGCCCAATTTAAGGCCAGGGCCCCGCCTCAGGGCGGGCTGCATGCTGGGCGTTGCCCCTCTAGAGGCCCGCCCAGTCCACTAGTCCACAAGACACTGAGCTCGAAGCATGAGAGCTAAGTGTGTCTTTTAAATGCCTTTACATGTGCCCTTGTATACTGGGATCTAAGCTGCCAATCGTGACTTGAGAAAAGTGTGACAAACTACGTCGCCAACATGGCGTGAGTAAAAGGAAATTAACATCTTTAGCCACCTAGTCCACTGACTTGGCGAGCAACCCGAGCTGGCAAGTCCACAAGTCCACAAGCGGCGAGGCCGCGAGAGCGATTGGTCCGTGCTGGCGGGCATCATTCTGGAGTGACTAAACTTTGTTGCTAGTATCACCTGTCAGGCGATGGTGTTTGGTTCCTTCAGTGACGAGGCCTTTCGCACTTTCCCTTATTTCAAAACCCTTTCAAATCCCTAACTGCCCCACGTGACTGCTCCACGTGATGCGTCAGTTACATCAATTTCCCTCTTTCTCCGGAACCGTCACTTCACTTTTCATAACCGTCCCATCGTGCGCAGTAACTCCCCATTACACGCGACCCACTTTCCCAAAACCATCATGACTTCCGACCTTCCACACGCGTCCAACACGCGTCACCCTTCCAGCTTCCCCCCTTTTCCTATAAAAACCCTTCTTCCCCACAATCACCCCTTTCCGAGACCTCTCTTTACTTCCCTAATCGCTTACCAAACCCCCTCTGCCCACTTCCGTTCTGGAGCCGTTGCTTACCACCCTTTCCGCTACCCACTCTTCACATCCTACTCCGGTGAGTCCTACTGTCCTTATCTTTGCATCATACACATACTCATCTTTTCCTTTCTTTCACTTCGCTGTCTTCTAAAAATGGCTTCAAACCCTACCTCCCCTAATCATTCCTCTTCCTCCTCCGGAAGCGACCCTGACGCTACCGCCGCCGGCGGCCTCCCTTTAGAGGTCCCGGAGATCCCTCCTTACCGACTAAAAACCTACGCCACTCTGCCCCTTCCAGTCCAAAAAGCCCCCACTCACGAGGCTATAGACCAACCTTCCATTTTCCAGGATAGTGATCTCATTGTGCAATTCGTGAACTCCCTAGGTGGTCTGTCTAATGACGATGAGTTTAACGCCAAACTCAGGATCTGGATCTGCAGTCCTGGGGATCGCCCCTGGCTTCATAAGCCAGACGGCGACGTAAAGAGATCCCACTTTTTCTTTGCGTATGAATACATGTTTAGCGAGCTTGGAATCAGGCTTCCTTTCTCGCCCTTTGTTCAAACCGTCCTCCGCGACATCAACGCGGCTCCCTGCCAACTCCACCCCAACGCCTGGGCCTTCATTCGGTGCTTTGAAATCTTAAGCGCCGCTGTTGGCATCGCCCCATCCCCCACCAGTTTCTTCTACCTCTACGACGTCGACCCCAAGTCCATCAAAAACAAAGGATGGATTTCCTTGAAGGCCCGGGCCGGCCGGAAGTGCTTGCATCCCCACAAAAGTAACGCGAAGTCCTCCTTCGCGCGGAAGTACTTCCGTGTGGCGGTTCATCCCGCCTACCCAGAGGCATTCACCCTTAGAGACGGGACCGCCCTTTTCCCTCTTTACTGGACGGAGAAGCCCAATGGGATCACCGATCCTTCAGAGGAATCCTTGTCCGCCAACGACAAAGCCTTTCTTAATCTCCTTGCCCCACTTCCCATCCTTGACTGCACAACAGTCCTTGAGGGCGCTGACCTCTCAAGAACTCCCAAATACTTAGGTTGTCCATAGCTTACTTTTATTATCGACATTTCCTTTCTCGTCTCCTATGTTGTCACTGATCCTCTTTTTTATTTTTGCAGAAGATATGAACTTCACGAACGCCGAGCTCCTGAAGGCCCGCGAGAGGAGAATGGCTCGTTTTTCCCCAAAGTTCAACGCCGAGGGCGACGTGAAAAAGCGGAGCGGTGCCGAGAACCAAGCCGAGAGCGCCAAAGCTCCCAAGAGGAGAAAATTGATCAAAGCCTCCTCCGGCGCCGGCACCTCCAACCCTGGCGCTCAGACCTCCACTGCTGCTGCGCCTAAAGGCAAAAATGTCACCGAAGCCTCCGTCGCCGCGGCCACCGAGACGACCGTCGTCCCGGGTCCTACTTCTGCCACTGCCGCCGCCGAGTCCACTGCTGGCACCGCAGTCGCCTCCTCCGGCGCCATAGCCACCTCCGCTGACCAGCCGGCAACCGCTGACACAAACACCAACATTTCCCAATCTCCAGCTGTTGAGAAACCCGCTGCCACCAAAGCTGCTGCGTCCTCCGATACTCCTGCTGGGGAGAAAGAAAAAGAAGATGAAACCCCGAAATCTCCCACCCGCCAGGACTCACCTCCTAGCCCACCCCCAACAAATGATGGGGGCTCCATGCCTTCCCCACCTCATCAAGAGGAAAGATCCTGTCCCGGCGCCGCCATTACCTCTGAAGCAGCCCGGATTGAGCAAGCTCCTGCTCCCGAGGGCGGTTCTTCAAGCTATTACAATATGCTTCCCAACGCCATTGAACCCTCAGAATTCCTGCTCACTGGCCTCAACCGCGACGCCATAGAAAAAGAAGTGCTGAGCCGAGGCATCAACGAGACGAAGGAGGAAACCCTTGCCAGTCTTTTACGTGCTGGGTGCATTTTCGCCCACGCGTTTGAGAAATTCAACTCCACCGCCGTTGAAGCTGAGCGGTTGAAGGCTAAGAGTGCTCAGCACCAAGAAGCCGCCGCTGCTTGGGAAAGGCGCTTCGACAAACTGGCGACGCAGGCTGGTAAAGACAAGGTCCATGCCGACAAGCTAATTGGCACGGCGGGAATTAAAATCGGCGAACTGGAGAATCATCTGGCGCTGATGAAGGAAGAAGCAGATGATCTTGATGCAAGCCTTCAAGCTTGCAAAAAGGAAAAAGAGCAAGCTGAGAAGGACTTGATCGCCAGAGGCGAGGCGCTGGTTGCTAAGGAGTCAGAGCTTGCCATACTGCGCGCTGAGCTGGAGTTAGTGAAGAAGGCGTTGGCGGAGCAAGAGAAAAAGTCTGCGGAGTCTTTGGCCTTGGCGAAGTCTGACATGGAGGCGGTGATGCAGGCTACGTCCGAGGAGATCAAGAAAGCGACCGAAACTCATGCCGAGGCCCTCGCCACGAAAGATGCTGAGATTGCTTCCCAACTGGCAAAGATCAAAAGGCTAGAGGACGAGCTGGCGACGGAGAAGGCCAAAGTCACTGAGGCGAGGGAACAAGCCGCTGACATCGCCCTTGACAACCGCGAGCGCGGTTTCTACCTCGCCAAAGATCAGGCCCAACATTTGTACCCGAACTTTGACTTTAGCGCCATGGGAGTAATGAAAGAGATAACCGCCGAAGGACTGGTTGGTTCCGACGATCCTCCCCTGATTGACCAACACCTCTGGACAGCGACTGAAGAAGAAGAGGAAGAAGAAGAACAGGAGAAAGAGAAAGAAAACAATGAATAATGTAATTTTAACATCACTTTAGCTTTTACTGTCACCTTGTAGTGTACTTTTCCGCCATTCATCTATGTTTAAGCAACCCCTCGCCATAGCTTTTTATATCGCCGTTGGATATTTTGTAAATCATGTTGGAATGCTTTCGCCGTACATGTTTTGGTCGCTGTCTTCTTATTGCTTAAAAAATTTAAGAATGAGTTTCATAGTTTAACCCCCCAACACGCCGGAGTAGTAAAATACTCAACATCCTGAGTGACCAAGCACTCGCCTTCCACCTTATTCATTCGCCGACCTTATATCTTGCGCTATTTTTCACGCGTCATATGATTGAATTACGCCTAACGATTTCGTGCATTAATTTTAACTAGGACTTGTTGCTTGGTATTCCACCACCAAGACTTTAGACGTTTTCCCCAAAGGAAGAAAACGGCCTCCATTCTCGAGGACTTCGCCCGGGGCTTTGCCCGCTCGGGGCTTACAATGCTTGGATCCCAATGGCCATTTGGGGGTCCCAAGACTTTTGCCTAGTTAACGACGCTCGTCGTATTCTGGCGAGACTTACCCAGCACATCGTTTACGGGACCGACGATCACGTCAGACTTTCCGGGGGGTGATTCCCAGGCGTCAAAGGCCATTTGTGGAATCGCCGCCACCTTCAGGGTTCCAGCAAGCCCCTTTGGGGATCAAGCTTGTCCCACTTAGTGATCGCCGTAATTCTTTATGTCGATCGGCAATTCCGATCGTCAGGGAATCCCTGGAATTTTTGGACACGAATTTCGTGAATTTTCGTTTTATTTTATTGACGGAGCGCCTCATTAAAAAACTCCTTTCGGAGAAAAAGAGCACGCTTTGTTATTGCAATACATTGGAGAATTTGAAAACACTTCAGAAAATTTTAAAGATATCTGGCTCCGGCGACTCCGCCTTGTTCACTTTTTCTCCTGCGATCAACTATAATAGTAGCGCAAGCTCAAACCATTGAACGACCGAGGTAACCGCCTTCCATCAAGCTCTTCTAAGTGATAGGCCCCATTACCAAGAACTTTAATAATGCGGTAGGGCCCTTCCTAGTTAGGAGTAAGCTTGTTCCCCGGGGCTCCCGATCGCCACTTGAGGACCAGGTCACCGATCTGCATATCTCGGACGCGAACCCTGCTGTTGAACTTTGCCGCCACGCGCTGCTTCATCGCTGTTTCCCGAATGTGCGCCTCGTCGCGCGTTTCCGACAAAAGGTCCAGCTCCATCGCCATGTTGGCCTGATTTTCCCCTTCAAAACCTGGTTGAGTCCGCCATGTAAAGTTGTCAATCTCCACCGGCAACATGGCATCTACCCCATAGGTCATTCTAAAGGGGGTTTCCCTTGTAGTAGATTGCACAGTGGTGTTGTACGACCACAACACCACCGGAAGTTCATCCAACCAAGCTCCCTTAGCCTCCGCAAGCCGTCGTCTTAGTCCTCGTAGGATTACCCTGTTCGCAGATTCCACCTGCCCGTTCGTCTGCGGATGCTAAACAGAGGCGAACCTCATCTGTATGCCCATTTCCCTGCAAAACTCCCTTGTTTGGCTGCTTGAAAACTGGGTCCCGTTGTCAGATACGATCGCCCTTGGAATCCCGAACCTGCAAACAATACGCTTCCAGTAGAAATTGACTATCTTTGCAGAAGTAATCTTGGCCAGGGGCTCAGCCTCAATCCACTTAGTGAAGTAGTCCACCGCCACTAATATAAACTTCATTTGGGCCCTGGCGGTCGGAAAAGGTCCGATCAAGTCCACACCCCACATGGCGAAAGGCCATGGGGCGCTCATCGTTACCAACTCTTTTGGCGGTGCCTTAGACAAATCCACGAACACCTGACATTTCTTGCACTGCTTCACGAAGTCCATACAATCTTTCCTGAGGGTGGGCCAGTAAAAACCCGCCCTCAACACCTTGCAAGCCAAAGCCCTTCCCCCGATGTGGCTCGCACACACTCCTTCATGTACTTCAGACATTATCGCCTCGTACTTCTCTGGCGGTACGCATTTTAACAACGGCGTTGAAAAACCATGGCGATACAAGTGTCCATCAATGAGAGTATAGTGGCTCGCCTCCCGCCGTTGTTCCTTCGTGCATTGCTCCACTTCCGCCGGGTCCCCCGCCAAGATAGATATTATGGGACGCATCCATGTCCCCCCTCTGTTCACGCACGCCATGAGCTCGCCTTCGATGCTTGGGTACGCCAGCGTTTCCTGAATCACACTTTTGTTATTGCCGGGCTTCCGCGTGCTCGCCAATTTGGCCAGCGCGTCCGCCCGCTGATTTTCTGCCCGAGGAACGTACTCTACCACGACCTCTTGGAAAAGTGTCATCAAATATCGTACCCGCTCAAGGTACTTGATCAGATTGGGATCTTTGACCTGGAAAGTTCCCTTCACTTGATTCTCCACCAATTGTGAGTCCGTTCTTATCAACAAACTCCCGATCTTCACCTCCCGCGCCAACTTCAATCCGGCGATGAGAGCTTCATACTCTGCTTGGTTGTTCGTTGCCTTGAACTCGAATTTCAGCGATTGCTCCAATACTAGTTCCCCCGGCCCTTCTAACGTCACTCCCGCGCCGCTGCCACTACTATTGGAGGATCCATCCACAAAGAGAGTCCATTGAGTGTCCACTCTTTCAAACCGATCTGGAGTCAACTCGACCACAAAGTCAGCTAGTGACTGCGCACCAACCGTGCCCCGCTTATCATATTGTAATCCATACTCTGACAATTCAACCGACCAGGCGACCAATCTACCTGATAAATCCGGTTTTTGTAACACTTGTCTCAAGGGCAAATCCGTCCGCACCTTCACTGGGAAACTCTGAAAATAAGGTCTCAACCGCCGGGCGGTGACGAGGACCGCCAACGCCGCCTTCTCAATCTTCTGGTATCTGACCTCTGCGCCCTGGAGTGTGTGACTAACAAAATTAGAGCGCTATCGCTCACAGCAAAGTACAAGTGCAGCGGGTGTCCCTGTATTGGTTTCGACAAGATTGGTGGTGACGATAGGAGTTCCTTGAGGCGAACAAAAGCTTCCTCACACTCCGCCGTCCACTCAAATGCGACATTCTTGCGAAGACACTTGAAAAAAGGGAAAGATCTGTCACCAGACTTAGGAAGAAAACGAGATAATGCTGCTATTCGCCCTGTTAAACGTTGGACCTCTTTCACATTAGAAGGGCTTTTCATCTGCTGAATCGCCTTGCATTTATCCGGGTTTATCTCTATCCCTCTGGATGTGATCATGAATCCCAAAAACTTGCCACCCTGAACACCAAAAGAGCATTTCTCCGGGTTGAGGCGCATATTGTGCTTCCTTATCTCGCCAAATGCTTCCTCCAGATCTTGATGATGGTCCAAACCACGTACTGATTTAACAATCATATCATCAACGTAAACCTCCATGTTTCTTCCCACCTGCCCAGCAAAGACCCTATCCATCAATCTTTGGTAGGTCGCCCCAGCGTTCTTTAGTCCAAACGGCATGGTGCGATAGCAATAATTGACTCTGGCGGTCATGAAAGCCGTTTTGTCCTCGTCTGCCGGGTGCATGCGGATTTGATGGTAGCCAGAATAAGCATCCATCAAGCTAAGCAGTTCGTTGCCCGAGGCACCATCAACAAGGCTATCGATGCTAGGAAGGGGATACGAATCTTTTGGACATGCTTTGTTTAAATCTGTGTAATCTACACACATTCGCCATTTCCCGTTTGCCTTCTTCACCATTACGACGTTTGCCAACCACGTCGGATACTTCACTTCCCTGATGAACTCTGCCGCCAGCAACTTGTCAACTTCCTGTTGCACCGCCTTCCCTTTGTCGCCACCCAAGCGCCTCCTGAGTTGTGAAACTGGTTTGACACTTGGATTCAATGCTAATCGATGGCAGATGAAGTTTGGATCAATTCCAGGCATGTCTTTGCAGCTCCAAGCAAACAAGTCTAAGTTCTCCCCAAGCAGTTTTGTCAGGCGGGTCTCCTGCTCTTCTGTCAGTCTGGTCCCAATCTTCAAAGTGCGATCGCCAAACTTTAGCGCCTTCGTTTCCTCAATTGGCGTGGGCCTATTTACTCGCCCCTCGCCCCGGGGGTCAAGATTTTCATCCGAAGCTTCAATTTCATAACATCTATGACCGACCAACGCACTCTTCTTGCCGTACAAGTTAAGGCAATTATTGTAACACTCCCTCGCCATCTTCTGGTCCACCTTCAGCTTTCCCACCTCTCCACTGCTTAGCGGATACTTGACCGCCAAGTGGGCTGTTGAAATTACAGCACAAAGGCGATTCAATGTATTTCGCCCAATGATGACATTGTAAGATGCCACCACCTGGAGAACCAGATACCTTACCTTCAAAACCCTGGCACACTTATCTTCCCCAAATATTGTGTCTAGATCAATGTATCCTCGCACCATTACTTGCTCCCCCGCGAAACCTACCAAGGTTCCCGCATATGGAGTCAGATCATTGTCAGTTAGTCCCAACTTGTCAAATGCATCACCATAGATAATATCAGCCGAACTACCCTGATCCAGGAGTACCCTTCTAACGTTGAAACTGTTCATCCTTAACTGCACCACGATCGGGTCATCCTTATGAGGCTTTATCCCCTCAAAGTCTGCCATCGAGATTGTTATGTCAGGGTGTACGAATCCAAAAGCGACCTCATGAACGGAATTAACGGCACGAACATGGCGTTTCCGCGCCGCATGGGTGTCGCCACCGCCGCCAAATCCTCCGACGATGGTGTTTATGGTCCCGACGGGCGGTCCTGAGTGTTGAGCGAACGTGTCATCAGCCCCTCTTGTGGCGATAGCCGCTGATTCTTGCTTTTTCTTGCCCTTAGTGTCCGCTCGCTCCTCCTCCCGCTTATGCGCTTTGTTTTGATCGCCACCGTTGCGCCACGGACCTTGGCGATTTCCTTGATATCCCGCCCGAATCAACTTATCAATCTCCCGCTGCAAAGTCCAACAGTCATCCGTATCGTGCCCAGCGGACCGGTGGAACTCACACCACTTCTTGGGATTGGCGTCTCGTGGCTGATACTTTGGGGCCTCCGGTTCATCCACTAGATTTGCGTCCCTCGCCCCTCGGAGCATATCAGTTTCCTCCCGCTGGCGATGAGACTTAGATTGCCAAGGCCGACGTTGTTCATAATCATCGCGCCGTGGATACAACTGTTCCTTGGTCGGTTTGAATACCGCCTTCCCCTTATCTGGTCTCTGCTGCTTGCGATCCCCCTTATCTTCGCCGCTCCTATCTTTTTTCGCGCGCTTGGGCGACGTGTCGCCCTTTTCCAACTTCGCGCGCTTTCGTTTGAAAGCGTCGTCCTCCTCATCAAGAATATAAGTGCTGGCGCGAGCACGCATCTCTTCCATCGAGCGCGCCGGCTTACGTGTCAATTTGCTGTTCAACCCTCCCGGTAGCAAACCGTTTTTAAATGCTAGAGCACAAGCTCGAGGCTCCTCGTCCTCTACCTTGACCGACACCGCGTTGTACCTTGCCATGTACTCTTTCAGTGACTCCCCTTCTTGCTGGTGAATATTGTATAGGTCATTGATCGTCACCGGCTGATTCTTATTCGTCGAGAATTGCACTAGAAACTTGGATGAGAAGTCTCTGAAATTTGAAATCGATCCGTGCGGCAAAGTTGTGAACCACGCCATCGCCGTCGATTTGAACGTCGATGGAAACATCCTGCACTTCACCGCATCTGACGCCGCAATTATCACCATCTTCGTATTGAAATACAGAAGATGATCCTTCGGATCGGAATCTCCGCTGTAAGAATCCAGAACTAACGTTTTCATATTATCCGGAATCGCCACACTCTCAACATCCTCCGAGAACGGACGGAACTCAGCCACGGAATCTGCTTCTCTGCTTCCATCATCTCGCTACTCGCGACGGTAGAAATCTAGCTGAGCCTGTAGATGCTCATTCCGCTGCTGGATGTTGCCAATGCTGCGCATCAAATGGCGCCATTGCTCCTGTGTTACCGCCGGTTGTTGCTCCGGAGCAGGTGAATTCTCTGGTGAGCGCTCCAGAGATCCAACCTGTGAAGGCGATGGACGAGGTGGTGGTGATGGAGGAGGAGAAGGCGGCTGTACTCCCGCCGTTCGTACAGGAGAATCCAGGACCACACGATGAGGCCGCCGAGGCGGCGAAATTCGCTGTCGCATTGGTGAATGATGTTGCCTCCTGCGTCGAGTCTCCATCCAAACCAGGAATGACGCAAACTCGATCGGAAAACGGACACCGATCACAGAATCAAAATCAGAAAACCAGAGAATTGCCTGATCGCAATCAAAGATAACTTCCTGCACAATCAATCCATGTGAATGGGAGTAGAAAGTTTACAGTTCCCACAGACGGCGCCAAATGTTCTAGGAATGAACATTGAAGAGAGGTATAGTACCTAGAGGTAAAGGGATTGTGCTAAGAGAGAATGAGAATGAAAGAGAGAGTGCTGAATTTCATGTGTTATTTCATCAAATGAGCCAAAGGTCCCTTACAATTGGTAACCACCTCCTATTTATAGAGCTTGGGTACTACCTATTGGGCCCATTGGGCCTCCGAGATCAAGGCCCAATTTAAGGCCAGGGCCCCGCCTCACGGCGGGCTGCATGCTGGGCGTTGCCCCTCTAGGGGCCCGCCCAGTCCACAAGTTAAATTATTTAAATTGTTCTTCAATTAACCATGACTCATGAATATATTTTTTACCGTGGATATTTTTGTAATTGTGTAGATTTATTTTATGGGAGACCAATCATGATCGTTCGTTGGTTTTCATCTTGAACGTTCTTTGTAACCTTAATTAAAAAACCAATTAGGAGTTAGATAGAAATTTTAAATTTCAAGAATGAATTTAAAATGTCAATTCAAAGTGTCAATACATCATTAAAAACAAAGAACTAAATCCATGAGGCAAAAAAAAATTCCCTACCCAACTCTATAAAACATGTGTAACATTTACATAAATTTAATTAATATCTAAAAAAACATTATAATATGACGAGTGTAAAATAAAAATAATTAACAAATTAAAAAAATAATCTCATTTTAAAACTTAACAAAAGGAAAATTTCATAGAATTGTACTTCATTTATGTTCGTGGATAAACAAACATAAAATACATATTTTTTTACATATCTATTAATTTAAATTATAAAAAAAAATAACAGTTACAAATTATGAATTTGAAAAGTACAAAAATGAAAAATATATCAAAATGTTATTAAAATTAATCTTAAAATTTAATATTGTGAAGGATTTAGAAATTTACATATCTATTGATTATAATATATAAAATTAATGGTTAATATTATGCATTAATATCATTTAGGAGTTATGTAGAAGCTCAAAAGGTAAAAATATTAAAGATTGAATTTAAATCAAATTTTAAAGTGCTTAATCATGACACAATTCAACGTTTAAATTCATGAGGTAAAAACTATTGCACTTCTACAAGTCCATTTACATGTGCTTACTATTATACATAATTCATAAAATTAAAATATATTCTTAACGTGGTACTTCCTTTTATTTGTGAATTAAAAAATAAAATTGAACAATAAATTAATCTCAAATTTTAATTTAAAATTAAAAATATAGATTGAAATGTTTCTGAAATTCATCTAAACAATATATATTGGCTACACATCATTATCATAAACATAAATAAGTATTCTTTGCTTTACTCACAAAAAAAGGACGGTTACATATCATGAATTAATGACATTAAGTAGTTATATAGAAGTTGAGAAGTTTATAACTTTCAAGATTGTATTTAAATCAAATTTAAGGATTAATTCCAAGGGCAAAAGTTATTTCACTTTTACATCTTCATTTCCATTTGCTTACTATATAAATGACTGAGATTGTTCATCCATCTCAATGTACGTATAAACTTCGTGCTCTCTGAAAAAATTTCTCTCATATAAATTATTTATCAATTCAATATCTTCATTAAAATTTGACATTATTTCCAAGTCTCTACAAGCATTCAACAAATTAATATTACTAATGGTATGTTTCAAATAAAAAATCATCAAATTAAAATTTAGTTATATAGTGTCAGAATTCAATTAATTATATTATTTTTGTATATAAAGATTTGTAGAAAATACGAGAGGGGATCAAAACACACAAGTGCGTCTCTCTTATATAAAGTCTTAAGAGAAGGTAGTTTGAAAAATTGAAGGATACAGCAGTCATTCCGTTAACTACGAGTCATGAATGTTTTTTTATCATGTATATCTTTATAACTGTGTAGATTTTTTTATAGGAGATCAATCATGACCGTTCGTTAGTTTTCATCTTTGTTGTTCTTTGTAACCTTTTAAGTGTTATATAAAAAAACTTTTAGGATTTAAATAAAAATTAAGAAATTTGTAACCTTCGAAAATGAATTTAAACCTCACTTCAAAGTGTCTAATCATAAAAAAAAGGAATTAAATTCATGAGACAAAATACTTTTCACATCCATAACTCCATATAACATGTGCAATATTTACATATATTTCAAAAAAAAACAGTGTTCCATATTATGCATTAATATCATTTTATAATCATAGACCAAATCAAAAAATCATATTTTTATGAGTTAAAAAAAAACGATCCAATAAAAAGTAAACAATGTCATTTTAAAATAAAATAAAAACAATTCTTATAATGGTGTTTTATTTTGCAAGATAGAAACTTACTATGTAACGTAGAAATGAGTGCATTTAAAACAAAGATTATATAAAAACAGAACTGTTTATAATGCAATAGTTTTCTTACACTATCAATTAATGTTGTAGATTTAAAACTTACTTAGGAGAAAATAAAAAGTTTCCGTATTTGCAAAAATAACCACTTTATTGCAGAGCAACAACATGTCATTAGACGACTTCCCCTGAATGACTCAAATTGAGAACTTTTATTTGGAGAGAACAGAGAGAACTTTTATTTGGAGAACATTAACAACAGTTATAAGATCAAAGGACGAAGAACCCATTACTCACAAGCATTATTTTGAAGTTGTAGACTGAATACTCAGAGATATTATAATATTTACTAATAAGCACAGTTTCAACCAACCTTTTGGAGGAGAAGTTGTTGTTGTGGAATGACAAGAACAATTGAAAGTTACAACACAAATTTCAACAAAATATTAATTCAAAACAAAAATATGGACGCATATTGTATCAAAATCGACTTTCACCACATCTGGAGGAGGAAGCTCCCTGGAGGTTTTGGCGCATATGAGGTATTTATTGTCACCAAATATGGACACAATGCAGCAACATGTCACAACAAAAAACTCAATGTGACGAAACATATTATTTGGATCCTCCAGAATAGTGTAGAAAAAAGACATGAAGATACCTGCACTACCAACATCAGCCAAAGTAAAAAAAAAAACATATAAAATACTGCATATAGGCAATACAATCCAATATATATATTACCAAAGCAACACACAAACGACAAACGACAAACGACAAGGGTATTTTTTTTTTTGATAAGCCAAATTTGTATTGTAAAAAAGTACAAGGGGTACTTCAACCCAATACATGACAAGGATTGTAAAACAAGACAAGTTAAAAGTATGTGTTATGTCGTCTTAGGGGAGACAAGACACCACAGACACATTAAATATATTATCATGCTACAACCAAACAAAAAAAACACATCTATCAAAAAAATATATTTTAGAAAATAACGTAAAAATCATAAAAACCCACAAAATAAATTAAAATGAATATTCCTGTGCATCGCACGGGTATAAACACTAGTTTGTAACATACAATGACAGTCATAACTCCCTCTAAACTTCAACTACAACACTATCCCCGTTGATATCTTTACATAGTTTTTTTAATTCATCCTCGCAGAACCTGTATCATCTATTAGACAGAAAATTAGTGCTACTTTGAAGGTAGGGAGAAACTTCAGAAAAATAGGATGACCATAGAATTGAGACAAAGAAAGCACATTAAATCAAAATTTAACAAAACTGAAAGAAAACAAAAATTTAGGAATAAAAATATCAAAGAAATTGTCCAAGTCCTGCAAAACAGTCAAATATATTGTCCCCAAAAATAAAATCACTGATAAGATTAGCCATTGATGGAAACAATGACCAGCATCATCAGTTGTTTTATCCCCTTTCTTTGCATCCCCAATTACACATTGTGGAATAAGAGCAAACATAATTCTTTGAAAATTCACAATAGATTCCACTAAAATGTCGTATAACTTATTGTACATGCCAGAAAGGGGCGAATGAGAGAGCACGTGAACTTTGACCAATCTCCAACATGAGACAAATCGGGCAATGATCTTGAAATATTGTTCTTTCAAAATTGATTTCCTGCACGAACACCCTATAATCTGATTACTCTTAGCAGGTTATGAATTCCTATTATGATCATTATGTATACAACATATTCAACTAATTCACAAAAACAATAGAAAGGAAGGTATACCATTGAATTTGATTTAGAAGAGAAAGCGAAGTACATATATAACTCCACCAAGAACATTATAACATCAAGATCAATTTGAACCCCTCATGAAACACAATTGTTATGCCAATTGTTTTAGGTTTCCAAAGATTTGGCTTCCCAAGAATTCAAGGTATGCTATATCAGGTAGAGCTGAAAATCGTTGAACAGATATTAGTGAGGGTTGGAAATGTGTTTAGCTAATTATCATTGATCGATTAAAGTTGGTTAATAAAAAACAAATTAAAAATTCAAATAACCAACGATATTTAGATGTCATTCTTTATATATGATTTTCTTCTAATATAATTTAATTCTTTAGATTAAAAGTTTTAATATGAAAATATTTTCAAGTAAAAGGAGGACAGTCTTTGATTAAAAACGATAGAATGCATAAAACGTAATGTTCATTGCTTTTAACTTGAAATTATTTTCATCTAAAATATTCCTCCCCATGAAATCATTTTAACATTTAACGTAAATGTAAATAAACATAAGCTATACAAAATAATTTTTTTTTATTCTTCCTACAACATATTTTAACTATCAATTTTTTATTCATATTTTAACTATCAATTTTTTATCCCTACACTGCAAAATTTCAGCATCAAATTTAAATGCTTCTAAATATTTACACCTAAAATTATTCAAAAAGTAAGAAAAAGAGACTAAAATTTAGAAATAAGAAAACATAGAGAGAAAGTATATATATATATATATATATATACTACCAAAAAATATATTTATATATTACAAATACCCGGGCAACATAATACATTATCATACTTTCATATACTACATTTACTTCTAAAACTATTTAATTATAACTCCACCATCTGAAATAGAAAAAAAAAATATTTCTATGTAAATTCCTGACAAAAAAAATTATAATTAGAAGTTATTAATGGTCAAAACTGAAACATCTCTTGAAAATACACAATTTAATCTTTCAGCATTTCCAATTCAGAAATTTTACAGTATATTGATGAAATTCAGTCATATTAAAGAGGGCTCAGTTCGAAACTTCTACTATGAATTGATAACCTTCAAACTTCAAAGTGCCCCTAGAAAATGGTTGGAATTCTTAGGTAACTCTTTTTCATTATACCTTTTCCTTTTACAGTTTTCTCAGCGATGGAATTCGCATTTTGGCTAGAACACAATAACTTGCTTAAGCCTCTTTATCAAAGTACTTGACCATTAGTTGAATCTTTTAAACCCGCTATTGCCAAGTAGACTGAAAACGCTGTCGTCATGATCAATTTTTCCATTGACATCTCTAAACCATCTGCTATCATTTGTTC
The DNA here is from genome assembly GCF_012489685.1 of Lotus japonicus. NCBI lineage: Eukaryota > Viridiplantae > Streptophyta > Magnoliopsida > Fabales > Fabaceae > Lotus > Lotus japonicus. The sequence continues at coordinate 46,225,943 of NC_080042.1, read as the reverse complement.
CATTTGCGGGAAAATACCAATGAATTATCTATTAGTGATGCAATTAGAACTTTAATAAAAAAAAAGACATGAATTTACAATTATTGACACGGCTTTGCTTCAAGTAATAAAAGCAAGTTACTCAGTGAAATCTACCCAACTCATTTTCCTAAAATGTGCCTCTTTCTTCAAAGTGCACAGGTTCGTTTCTGATTGAACAGAGCGACTAAAATGCAAGTTAATTAGGAAAAAGATATTAATAATAATATTAAAACAGGTACTATAAAATAATATCTCTGCTAAATCAACAACCACTGATTTTAAAAATAAAAACTAACTCAGTATAATTCATACTACAACAGCATAAACATTTGGGATTATCCTCTTTATTGTCTATTTCACTATCTCGAGACACTTATTTTCTAAAGAATACACAACTTATTAAAAACACTGAAGGTCTCAATCCACCACCATACCTGATTGACAAATTCCTTTAATGCACACCCCAATCAACCAATTAAAACCAACTTCATTATAAGGAAAAGCTTGAATGAATCTTTCATCTTAAAACTTTGAAAATGGTCAAGCTATTTTAAAAAATGCATGCACATTGGCTGTGTAAAAAATTAATGTACTTAACTCGAGCACTAAGATAATGATATGGATTAGCTTGCTTGGTAATGAATTTTGCAATGAAGTAAATAATAATGAAACACACTTCTTTACGAAAGATCCTTGCCTTGCTATTTGTATAAGAGAATACTCTTTTAAGAAATGAACAGGGAGACTACCCTGTTTAAGAAAAAAATGCAGCAGGAATTTAGAAAAATGGTTCCAAAATGATCTCATACTGTATGAAGCAATGCCATCATAATAGCAGTAATGATCAAAGAGCTTATACTGTATGAAGCAATGACATCATAAATCATGAATGTACATGATTCATAATAAATTTAAAGTGGTTTAAAGCAAATATATACAGAGCTATAAATCTCACTTTAGGAGTATAATTATGACCCTTGACCCACATGCTGATTTAGAACCAACAAAGGATTGCAATAGAACTTTAACTCTCTTGCAGCATAAAACAATAACATGAAAGAAGAAAAGTGAAAACCCTACCTCCTAATCAAAGGTGAAAGAGAATTGACTTAAATTCTGTTAGAGGATATCAACAAATGATGACATTGGATTGAACACACCCTTTACTATCCCCTCTTAAAAAGTCATTAACCAAACCATGTGTCATATTACGTACGCACCATGACTCTCCGCCTTGCACTTGCTCCTTGACAAACTGAATATAGAATTTCCACAACCAATGAAGGCTGAAAAATGATAGCAGTGTCATTATGTGCAATGCCAGAAAAAAAAAATGAAGTGATCAAGCAATAAGGCATGTAGATGTTACCTTAAGCCTTACCTATCAAGCAATAAGGCATGTAGAGTTAACATTCTAAAAGAGAAAAGTTAAACTAATATAGTCATTGATATGATGCATAGTAGTTTCAGGAAAGACAAACTAAAGAAATTAGAAATTCTTACTTCTTTTCAATGACCAAACACAACAAAATAGACGGATCCCACCAAAAGCAGAGCCAAAAGCACCCCAACAACCTACAAATAAACGGATCCCACCAAAACAGAGAAAGAAAAAAATCCTAGAAATAAGGCCTAGACTAAAAATAGAGAGGTGATAGCAGCACCTTGGACACAAAAGAATCCTAGTCTTAACCAATACTTCAAAAGGTCTCACCAATCAAAACCAGAGGGAAAACCAAGCTGCTGAGTAAAGAAGAGTGGATTGAGAAAGAGATAAAGTTGAATTGAGATGAAAAAATGTTGGGTTATTTATAGGAGAAAGATGTGATAGAATCCATAAAATTGAATTATTAGAAATTAATAACTATTGGGAAAACCTCCTCTTTATGAGTCTCAATTCTGCTTCCAAGGTTAAAAGGTGGACGGCTTGCTCAATGTATTTTAACAGTTTTATTTCTCTTTTTTTTAAGTGGTCAATTTGGGAGGCAAAGTATTTTCTCTCACATTTATTAACAGAATGAAAATGGAAGATAGGAAGCTATTCAATTAAAAGTCACGTATAAAGAGGAGATATTCCAAACAATCATCAACAAATTTTAAAGAGCACTCACCCACTATTATCCTCCAATTGGCTATATTAGTGGTGGTATTAAATATAAATAATCAGTTTTTTAAAATAGATTAAGTTGTTAAATAGTGATTGCCTTAGAAGTAGGTAGTGGATAATTAATGTGAACTAATAATGAATGTTAGTCAAATTTAAGATTAAAAATATTTCAAAAATAAAATAAATTATAGGTGCTATTACATGGCTACCCTTACATAAAAAACAATTAGCAAAGATGCCACTCCCAAGTTTCCAAAAGTGGTAATAAGATTTTCTTTTTGATTTTTTTTAATCATGGAAAAATTGCTGAAACCTCCTTCATTGCTTGCCAAGTGTCAAAACTTGTCATCTTTTAGGTTCTCTTTTATATATTATTTAGATTTAGATTTAGATTAGGGCTATGTTTGACACGTTTAGCTGATAAGCTAGCTGAAAGCTGAAAAGCTAGCTGATAGCTGAAAAGCTAGCTGAAAGCTGAAAGCTGATAAGCTACCTGAAAGCTGATAGCTGATAGCTTAAAAGCTACATAATTTGAACAAAAGTGTTTGGTAAAACTAGTTGTTGAACAAGCTGAAATTGTAAAATGACATAAAAGGACATACTTGTATAATTTTTTTTATATTTAACATTACTTTATTTTCACATTAATACCTATATGATATTAATATTAAAATTATTATAAATTTTTTAATTTCACTCAAATTATTTATCATCTTAAAAATATAATATTAATTTTTACTTATTTACTTTTCTATATTTTTATTAAATTAAATAGAATAAAATAAATAATTTGTAATTTGTAATATAAAATTATTTATTTTATTCTGAAGTAGTAATTATTTCTGTGCGGGAACGATGTACATATGAGACAAGTGTGATAACTGATAAATAAATAAGTTTTTTTTTGGTACATCGGAAAATGAGTAGGTAAATAGATTTAGTAGAAAACATATAAGGCTAAAGGTGAAATTTTGATAAAATAGTAAGAATAAAAATGAGAATATATTTAATAAGCTATAAGCTTTAAGCTTTAAGCTACCTGAGATAGCTTATAGCTTAAAGCTTTAAGCTACTGAAATAAGCTCCTTCACCAAACATTTTTATAGAGCTTCTAAGCTAGTTAAATAAGCTTTAAGCTAGTCAAATAAGCTATAAGCTAGCTGAAATGCCATGCCAAACATAGCCTAGATGTAAATGAGTGCTTTGGGAAGGCTTATTGAGGTCGGTATAATTGACTCACATGCGCGGCAATTTAGTTCAGGCCAAATTTTAATTGATTAAAATCAAATTTCATGTAACCGTACATTGTTTCTCAGCAACCTGATTCTATAAGCACAAGGTAAACTTATGTAACAAATAGAACTGGACAATTTAATTCTTAGCATCATGAGCTGTCTTCACTAATTGAAGCTGCTACAATGTTGAGTCAAATTCTTTGTGGTTTTGACAATTAGAAAGGGAATTCTGTTCATGTTTGATCATTCAAAATTAACATGTTATCAATATCACATCTGGGAAGTCTTTGTCAACCCCCTATTTCTTGTCTTATCTACCATGTAATCTCCACCATGATTTAACTTTTTTTTTTTTTTGAAACTTCCATGATTTAACTTATAAGCACCAAAACTGCTTTTCGCCCATTACTATCTTAAGCAAAAAGCATTCTGCTAATCAAATCAATTAACTCCTGCAATTAAATATTTACTTTAACTCACAGTTCACAATACATTTATTTAATACATATTTTGTATTTCAACAGTGTCATGCTTGTGTTTTAATTCAACGTCTTTTGAGCATTGTGAATTGGCCGCTTGGGCCGAATAGTTTTTGTACCTATCTTTTATCTTCTTCCACATTGTCTTTATGTCTTTCTTACAAAAAAAAGTAATAACCAGTTCTCTTGAAAAGCCAATGTGTTCAATGATCACTTTTGGTGACATTCTTTCAAACAACATTTAGGAGACTACTTCATCATCCAATCACAGAATGGAAGAATATGAATTCCCATGTTGTGAGGGAAATTTCTGGTTGTTCCTGATTACATGTCTGGTGATTGTGTCACTAGCAGGCATTGCATCAGGCCTAGCTCTAGGACTATTGTCATTCAGCCAAGTTGATCTTGAGGTCATCATTAAATCTGGCTCTTCAAAAGACAGAAAACATGCAGGTTTACCATCTAAACATCACTGCATTCTGTGCTCTTTATGCTCCGCAGTGCAGTCTAATATGTATCTATTTTTATCTTTATCTGCAGAAAGGATTCAACCATTTGTAAAGAATGGACATTTCGTCCTGTGTACCCTTCTTCTTGGAAAATCACTGGCTATGGAGGTATTGCATGTTGTATATAGCATATATATGTTAACTATTATTATTAACCATGATTTTAAATCAATGTCCACAACTGCGATGGTGGCCGTGAGATCATTGGTTCTGAAGGACTCTATGATCACATTGCCACAGCAATTATACCTGAATGAGCAGCATATGTCCATGGTTTTCCGCAATATCAGGATCACGATGAGACAACAACCGCCACTACAATTTAAAACATTATTAATATCTTAACACATGCTAGAGTATAAGTAAATAGGATATAAGGCTTGGACTTTGAGGTTATTCCTTTCTATCTGTAAAATGTTCCCTCTATTTGCGAGTTTTTAGGAAAGGCGAGGGAAAGACTTTGAGGTGAAGGGTAGGGGAGGGGTCTTGAAGTTTAAAATCCCACAAAAATCACCAATTCCGGGGAACTCGAACAAAATTTAGGAGGATTACTTAAAAATTCATCAAACTCTTTCCTACTTTATAAAAAACTTAGAAGGGGAGGATTTCTCAGAATCCTCCTATTTCCCTTCCTTCGCCTCCCAAATCCCACTCTCAAAAAGAGTCTAAGGCAAAATCTCTTTCAACTTGATTTTTTTATAAGGCAAAAGTACAACTAAAATCACACTTTTAACTACTTAGGCAATGAGGAACTAATAATATTTGGACAAAACAATGTAATGAAGGGTCATAAGTGATTTTTATTTACATCATTGACAACAAAATTAATTTTCTAACTGTCTTTGTTCAAGGCATTGCCAATTTTTATGGACGCAATAATCCCAGCTTGGTTTACAATTCTCATGTCAGCACCCTTGGTGACTGTATTTGCAGAGGTAATGCTTCTATCAATAAAATGCAGCTACAATGATGAAATAAGCCACATTTGTCTTAACTCACATCACACTTTTCATCTTAGATTTTACCTCAAGCTATATGCTCTCGGTATGGACTTTCTTTGGGAGCGAAATTGGCTTTCTTTACTCAATTCCTTATGCTGATCTTCTTCCCTATAACCTACCCAGCTAGCAAGGTAAATAATATGCTGTGTGTATCTTATAGCCTATCTTATATTTATTCCATATATTTGTCAAACATTAAAGTTGTGATTGATGATCCATAATCCCGAAAACCAGAAGTAACAAAACAATTTCATTCAGCAACTCATGCTTTCATACGAAAATAATAAAAGCTTTATCCCACTAATGAGGTCGGCTATATGAAGATTTGGCCAATTTTACATTGGTTGTCGCAGGCGTCACACAAACTTCCTCATTTACACAAACTTAAAATAATAATGATAAAAAAATGAAATTAATTAGAGATTGAACTCATTTCTCTAATTATTGGCTTAAGGAAAACTTCATGAGTACACTCATGTAAGGTAATGAACTCTATTGGCACTTCTAGAGAAGATTTAATTAATATCTACATATCCTCCTATTTTGGCAGATGCTGGATTGGGCTCTAGGGAAAGAGCAGTCAGTTCTTTTGAGAAGATCAGAGTTGAAGACATTTGTGGACTTACATGCGAATGAGGTTTTCCTGCTAATATTCTTTATCTTGACTAAATTGATCACAATTGTGAATATATAGTAGTTTAAGCATTCATATGCAGGCAGGGAAAGGGGGAGAATTGTCACATCATGAAACTTCTATAATCAGAGGTGCTATAGATTTGACTCAGAAGGCAGCTAAAGATGCAATGACACCCATATTTGAAACTTTTTCTCTGGATATAAATTCCAAACTAGACATGTAATATGTCATAACTCTTCTATTGAAATCATATAATTTCGTCTCAATTTCTCATCTATAAATGCAGTTTACCTATGTCATCAGGCATACAATGACTCAAATTATGAGTAAAGGTCACAGTCGAATACCTATACACTCTGGAAACCCAAGAAATATTGTTGGTCTCATCTTGGTAAGCAATTGAAGCACATCTGGGAAATATAATTAATTCAAGTAATTTATTGCTATAAATGTTGAAAAGGGTTTTTAAATTACGGACTATATAACCAACACGTGGTTGGTTCAAGTGGTAAATGTCTGACTCCCCTTAAAGTAAGGTCTCAAGTTTGAGTTTTGTGAATGAAAAATAAAAACACTAGGAGAGCTAACCCCGCCATTATCTGGATGTTCCTAATACCATGATGGCAGACTACATTAGGTTTAATTAACTGCATTAGCCTGCAATAGTCCCAATGCAATCTCAACTTCATTTTGAAACCTGATCTTGAATAAATAATTTGGGGTTACAGTTTCATTTATTATATTAATACCAAAGAATGCATGCAAAAAAAGCTTTCATTTGAAATTCGAGACAATGTTGTTATTAACTTCTGTTTCCCAGCATTCCTTACTGCTATATCATATTTATACAGCAGCATTACTATTAAATCTTTCTCACAGGTTAAAAATCTAATCTTCTGCCGCCCAGAAGATGAGACCCCAATCAAGAATTTGATCATCAGGAGAATTCCTAGGTAAGAAAACTAGTATATAATAATATATAACTGGAGTTTTGTGATTATCAAAATTCAGCTGTCACTGATTTATTAACTATATGATATTATGCATGTAATAACCACACAGTGCTTCTGTTTACATCTGTAACAGGGTGTATGAAAGTTGGCCACTATATGAGATATTGAGTCAATTCAAGCAGGGTTATAGCCATATGGCTGTTGTCCTGAAGGGCAACAAGGACATACCCAAAAGTGCATCTGATTCAGTCGATACACCTCCCATTTTATACAATACTCATAAAATATCAAACCAAGCTCAAATTACTGGAGGTAACATGTTACACAATTTAAATTTAACAGCATAAATTATTTAAGATGAATTGAAAAGTTGAGAATAAATCACTTATGCCAGTCAATCTTTTGGACCTGCAGAGTCTGATTCTTCCTTTATTCTTGAAATGAGTCCGAGAGGTTCTATTTATGAATCAACTTTGTCTTCCAGTGACGTTGAATTTCATAGTCTAACATTAAAAAATCTCATGATACCTGATGATGAACTTCAAGAATCCAAACAGTGGGAACAAGAAGGTAGATATGCCTCACAGGAACAAATGGAGTCTCTTGCTGCTATTGTGGATGAAGAGGTGATTGGCATAATTACAATGGAGGATGTTATGGAGGAACTATTACAGGTTATCATAGTGCTTTGTGCTATAGCTTCAATTTTTTTCAATTACGAAAATTGATGTTGGCAATCTTATAATACTTCATTCACACTCCTAATTATGGGATCAGAGACACTTCACTTTTGTTGATAATGCACATTCTTCTGTTTAGGAAGAAAAAGTAAAAAGAAGGTGCATTAAGATAATTTCTATCGAAAATTTATTCTCATTGCTTTCATAAATATAGATATAGTTGATCAAAATGCTGGTTTGTACTTTACTAAAATCTTATTGTTCTGTTTCATATTGTGTTGAACTCACTAGTTTATGATATTCTAGATTATTGACACTGCATGCAGTCATCTTTTCTATTCCCATGCTGATTGCTATATATCCTTTTTTTTCTTTTACAAGGGGGACATACTGGATGAAACTGATGAATTTGTTCAGGTGCATACGAAGTGAGTGAATTTACAACCAAATTCAATACGTACCATGTTTATTCTATTCCCAAAGCAAATTATAACAAATTTCATCCTTCACTTTTTCTTATTTACAGCATTAGAATTAACCTGAGGAATTCACAAAGATCACAATCAAGATCATCAAGGAGAGGTTCTTGGTCCAGTCATCATTTGAATTGAAAAACTTTGTAACAAATATTTACTTTGTCTAGTCTAAGTGACATCAATATTTCAGAAGTTCTTATTGGATACTTTTGTTTCATCATCAATTAAGGCAAAAAATTGACATGTTCTTCAATTTTGACATCACTGATCAACTTCAAGATGATAATGACAAGATTAGGTAACATAAAGTCACAGAACAATGACTAAAGATGGGGACAAAGATAATTACTCTTTGACAAAATATTCACGCTTTCAAATTCTTGGTCAACTTTAAGTCGTTCAGCTGCTACAATAAGAGGCAAAGAACAGTCAGCAATCGTGAATACTTGTAAGCAAACTTCAAATATAATTATACTAGTAAAAAAAAACTTGTTGCAAGCAATTGCATCCCTAGCCTCCATGGAGCTTACTGATCTAAAAGCAAACTCAAGCACCATTTCATCATCCATGATCAAGCTTCAGTTCAGGGTCAATATTTTCAGCCTTCAACGCTGCAGTCATGTTTGCCACAAACAATCTGCGATTATACAGCAATCTCTTGGGCAAATAAAAACTAACATATTGAAGAGAAAATACACATGATTTTCCCCACAAACTGAGAAAGGGCAAGAAAATTCTTGAATGTTTAGAGCAGCTGAGGCAGTGCAACGATTATCAAGATCTATTGCAAGAAGAGTTTCAATAGAGTTAGTGAAGATGTAGGAAAATCCTTGAGTGTTTCTGAGATACACTGTTTATATGGAAGCTGTTGTTTAAATATTGTAGCATTTGGAAATCTAGTATTCGTCAGATAGAGAGCCACACAACTTAAATATCTTGTGCAATTGATCAACCTAACCCCTGTTGAGAATTCAAGTGCGAGTTGGAGTCTCACATTAGTTAAGTGTGGGTGAGGAGAAGAGTTTATAAGAGATGTGACCCAAAAACCTAATGCCTTAAGGTTTTGGGTTAAGATGTGGTGTCGATATCTCTTGGTGTCTTGTTTCTTGGCTCATGGGCTCTCCTGTCTCCCCCAACAAGTGGTATCAGAGCCGATGGTTGGTGTAGCCATGGTTACGGCTTCTTGTGTCGAAAGTCTTCCTAGCAGTGTGGCTAGGCGGCGGGTTCCGTTGACGCGGTGAAGAGAACGACGGTGCAAGCCCCAAGCAACCCACAAGTCAGTCATAAATTGTTACGAATGTGATTGTTAGAGTTAGTTAGACAGCTGGTAGTTAAGCTGTTAGAGTTTGTTAGGAAGTTAGGAAAGTTGTTAGAGAAGTTAGTGAAGCAGTTGAAGTATAAAGAGCTGCTAGTTGATGAGTTGTAACCATGTTGTTGATGAATGAACTTCTCTCTTTTCTCTAAATCTTCTTTCTCTCTCTATCTCTCTCTCTCTCTCTCTGGTTTCTTCCTTAACATTGGTATCTAGAGCCTTCGATTCTCGGAACCGCCATGGCTGAAGCAACACGATTCCAGAGTTCGATTCGTGAAGCTGAGGAACGAATCATGGCTGCCATGGATCCCTGCATCGCGCGTCACAAGCGTGAGCTGGAACTCCGATTCGAGACGCAATTCAATGGATTCCAAGAAGCCATGCGTGGAATTGGGCTTCAGGTTACGGATCTGGCTTCGTCGCGGCGAAGCAGAACAGCAAGCGACGGTGATTACAGAATGCCAACCCGTCTCACGAGGTTGGATTTTCCGAAATTCAGCAAGGAAGACGTTGATTCTTGGATCGCGAAGTGTGAGCGATTCTTCGTGTTGGATGGAACTCCGGAAGCGGATCGTGTCGCCATCGCCAGCATCGCTTTGGATGAAAGCTCGTTCAGATGGTTTCAAGGATTGGAGCAAGGCACTGTGGGCAGAGTGACTTGGCCTGAGTTCGCGACGGCGTTGCGAACACGATTCGGCGTCGAATTCGAGTCCCCGATGGAGGAACTCAAGCGATTGACGCAGCAAGGAAACTTGGAGGAATATCATGAAGCGTTTGATAATTTGGCATGTAGAACAGAGCTATCTGAACAGTTGAAGCTTCAATGCTATTTAGGAGGCCTCAATTCTGAGTTGTGTACTGGGGTGAAGATGTTTGGTCCTCGTACGGTTCTGGAAGCAATGAGGATTGCTAAGCTTCAATAAAGGAGTTTGGAGTTACTGCACAAGAAGTCAAATTCAGTAACCAAGTCCTATAGCAATTGGTCTGAGAAGAAGGGAGTGACTCCTGCAATCGTGGAAAAGAGGGGAATTGATCGGAAATTGGTTGGAGAAAACAGTCAGAAAGGTATTCTGGGAAAACCAAATTACACATTTCAGAAGAAGCTAACTCCCAAAGAAATGGATGAGCATCGAGCTCAGAATTTGTGTTTCTTTTGCCATGAAAGGTATACTCCAGGGCATGATTGTCCTCAGAGGAAAAAATCTCAGGTTTTTTTCATGGCAGTGGATGATCTTGATCAACAGGAACTTCCTGTAGAGGTGGAGCATGAAACTGGAACAGAGGTAAGTACTCCTAAGGTTTCTCTTAATGCTTTGCATGGTGATTCTATTTCTCTCAATGCCTTAGAGGGTGATTCCCAATATCCTATGATGCGGTTAACTGGTTGGTTATGCAAAAAGAGGATTTTTGTATTAATAGATACAGGAAGCACTCATAATTTCATTAATCAAAAATTATGTCATGAGGGTTTAAGCACGCTTCAATGCTTACAACCAATGAAAGTAACAGTAGCAGATGGGGGAATTATACAAGGTTCTGGCTGGTGTGGGGGAATTACTTGGAAGATGCAAGGATACACTTTTACTGATGATGCAATAGCTTTTCCTCTAAGTAGTTGTGATCTCATTTTGGGTATGAAATGGCTTAGACAATGGGGAACTATTTCTTGGGACTTTACCAATTTAATAATGGAGTTTGCTATGGGGAAGGAAATGGTCAAGTTGCAGGCTATGGAAGAAAAGGAGAACAAACTAGTTTCTGCTGCTAAATTGCACCACATGGTAGGGGAGGATAAATTCAGTTATTTGCTGCAGATCCTTCCTTGTTCCAGAGAGGTGGCTTGTTGCACTCTCAAGACTAAGGAGTCATTAGATTCTGGGTTAACTGTGCAAGGGAGAGATGTGGAGCTGCAGGCTCATGAGGAAGCCATTTTGCAAGATTTTGCTGATGTGTTTGAGGAACCTGCTGAGTTACCACCTTTCAGGGGCATCCATGATCATAAGATGATATTAAAAAAAGGGTCAAATCCCATTTCTCTCAGGCCTTATAGATACCCTCCTGCACAAAAGGATGTCATAGATAAAATGGTGAAAGAATTGCTTGAGTCAGGGGTAATTCAACCTAGCTCTTCTCCTTTTGCTTCTCCAATTGTTTTAGTCAAGAAGAAGGATGGTAGCTGGAGAATGTGTGTGGACTATAGGAAGCTCAATGATATGACTGTGAAAGCAAAGTTTCCCATTCCATTGGTGGAAGACTTATTGGATGAATTAGGGGGAGCTAAAGTTTTTTCTAAATTGGATTTAAGAGCTGGTTATCATCAGCTGAGAATGAGACCTGAGGATGTGGAGAAAACAGCATTTCAAACACACTCAGGGCAATATGAGTATGTTGTCATGCCATTTGGTCTTACAAATGCTCCCTCAACTTTCCAAGGAGCCATGATGCTATATTTGCTCCATATTTGAGGAAGAGTGTGCTTATATTCTTTGATGATATCTTAGTGTATAGTGCTACTATTGAGGACCATGTCCAGCACTTGAGAGAAGTCTTTGAAGTCCTTAAGAAGCATTCATTCTATGTCAAAAAGAGTAAATGTGCTTTTTTCACTCCCGTGATTGAGTATTTAGGCCACTTTATTTCAGCATCAGGGGTTTCTACAGATCCTACCAAGATCAAAGCCATTCAAGAGTGGCCTGAACCAACTACAATTAAACAATTGAGAGGATTTTTGGGACTCACAGGCTATTACAGGAGGTTTATTAAGGGCTATAGTATCATAGCCTCACCATTAACAGACCTTTTGAAGAAAGATGGCTTCTGTTGGTCAGTTGCAGCTGCAGATGCTTTCCTAGAGCTCAAAAATGCATTGGTTACAGCTCCTGTCCTTGCTATTCCAGATATGCAGAAACCTTTTACAGTGGAAACTGATGCTTCCAGTACTGGCATTGGGGCTGTTCTGCTTCAGGAACACCACCCTGTGGCCTTTATTAGTAAGGTCTTATCCCCTAGAAACAGGTTGTTGTCAGTATATGATAGGGAACTTTTGGCTCTGGTCCATGCAGTTACAAAATGGCATCAGTATTTGGCTATCCAGCCATTTACTATTCTTACTGATCAGCAGAGCTTGAAATTTTTATTGGAGCAGAGATTGTCTACTCCAGCTCAATATAGGTGGGTTACTAAGTTGATGGGTTTGTCCTATGTAATTCAGTACAAAAAGGGTAAGGAAAATGTGGTAGCTGATGCTCTTTCTAGAGCCTCTCATGGAGAATTATTGCAGCTTTCAGTCTCTTCCATATCTTCAGAACTGTGGGCCTTACTTACTCAAGCTTATGCAGCTGATGATGCTCTTAAACTCCTTATTTCTCAGGTTCTGGCTCAACCCCAGCTGCATACTCACTACTCTGTGGTGGATGGGTTGCTGTTTAGGAAACATAGACTAGTGGTTCCTAATGATGCCCAAGTTAGGACTTTAATCTTGGAGTGGCTTCATTCCTCTCATCAAGGAGGTCATTCTGGCATAAGGGCTACTGTGGTCCGGATTAAGTCTTTCTTTTACTGGAAGGGGCTTAGTAAGGATGTAGCTGCATTCATCCAATCATGTGAGACTTGTCTCAGGTGTAAGTATGAGAGAGTTGCTAATCCTGGTTTGTTGCAACCACTCCCTATACCTGCTGGAGTATGGCAAAGCATAGCTATGGATTTTATTGATAAGCTGCCAAAATCTCATGGCAAGGATGCTATTTGGGTTGTCATTGATAGGCTGAGCAAGTATGCTCATTTCATACCCCTCTCTCATCCTTATACAGCTTCTACTTTAGCTGAGATTTTCATTAAAGAGGTTTATCGGCTACATGGTGCTCCCTCCAATATTGTTAGTGATAGAGATCCTCTTTTTACTAGCAAATTTTGGACTGCTTTCTTACAACAGCTGGGAATTTCACAGAGTTTAACCACTGCTTATCATCCTCAGTCTGATGGTCAGAGTGAGGTTCTCAATAGGTGTTTAGAGCACTATCTTCGAGCTATGACTTGGCAGAGGCCTAAGGAGTGGGCTACATGGCTGCCTCTAGCTGAGTGGTGGTATAACACCACTTATCACTCAGCTATACAGACCACACCTTATGAAGTGGTGTATGGTCAGCAACCTGCAATTCATCTCCCTTATTGTCCTCAGAGTACTATGGTGGAGGCTGTGGATAGAAGTTTTACAGCTAGAGAACAAATGATTCAAAGGCTTCAAGCTAATCTCATGAGAGCTCAGGCTAGGATGAAGGTCCAAGTTGATAGACACAGGACAGATAGGGAATTTTCTGTGGGCGATTGGGTCTTGCTGAAATTGCAGCCTTATAGGCAGAGTTCTACCCAGCATAGAGCCTCTGAAAAATTGTCTCCTCGTTTCTTTGGCCCTTATCAAGTCCTACATCGTGTTGCCAAAGTTGCCTACACTCTGGCTCTACCACCTGACTCAAGAATCCATCCCACATTTCATGTTTCACTACTGAAACCTTGCCCTTCTTCTGCTATGCAACATGTGCCTTTACCTCTGGATTGGGGGAACATGGATCAGCCACGTGCTCCTCTTAAGATACTGAAGCGAAGAATGGTCCAGCGCCGGCACAAAGCTGTTACTGAGGTGTTAGTTCAGTGGCTAGGAGAGCTGGAAGAAGATGCTACTTGGGAGGTTCTCTACAACCTCAAACAGCAGTTTCCTACATTTGATACTACTGCTGATGTTCCTGTGGATTTACAAGTTCTTCCTTGAGGAGAAGGAAGTTGTTAAGGGGAGGGATATGTTACGAATGTGATTGTTAGAGTTAGTTAGACAGTTGGCAGTTAAGCTGTTAGAGTTTGTTAGGAAGTTAGGAAAGTTGTTAGAGAAGTTAGTGAAGCAGTTGAAGTATAAAGAGCTGCTAGTTGATGAATTGTAACCATGTTGTTGATGAATGAACTTCTCTCTTTTCTCTGAATCTTCTTTCTCTCTCTATCTCTCTCTCTCTCTGGTTTCTTCCCTAACATAAATCATCAAGAAAAGAGGCATTTTTTGGAATGCAGGTAAAGGAATATTGTCAAGGTGAAACTAAAACACGAAAAATGCTTTAAAGTAAATTGAATACCATAGCAAGTGCCCGGATTAAATGTTTCTTATATTCTGTAGTTTACCTTTCATTTGTCTGTCTTTATGAACAACGTCTGGCCTATCAAGATGATCGGCCAGTGCCATCAAAAAGCAAACTAAAAGTCGATGACTAAGCCAAAAGCAAGCCCCTACCTTACCCAACTTGGTTGGTAACTAAAAAAACTTGTCTAATAAAATGGCTGAAAAAATTGACGCAGCTCACAGGACCTCTAAAGTGATCCTGATTGAGAAAGAACAGTATTTGAACACAGATAACAAGCATCATAATTAGTGGTCTTACTGGTCTACACTCTACATGCTAAAGTTTAAACTTTAAACAATGAAACTTATAAACAAGATTATGAATAATATACTGTGGCAATGCTCAAGACCAGAAAGCAGTAGCTTCATAAAGCATTTGACCTGTCATAGAGAACATACTGAGAGACAAATCAGCCTTTTAAGTATGATCTAAATCTACCGAAGCAAGTAATGAATCTTATATGATTTAACATTCATATTGCAAATTTAAATCATGGAATTTGTAAACTTTATTTTCCAGTTAAGCAAGGGCGACTAGAAACAAAGAACCAATGTCTTCTTAGCAACCTAATAATCGACCAGAGCAAAAAATCATATTGTGAAACACATCTTAATCACAAATTGACAACACCTGAGGTTACACAAATTTTTATCATATAAGAATAGTATATGCAGAATATATTGAACAAGATGCAAAGACCAGCTTCAAATTGTGGTACCTGATGTTCAGTGAATTATTCAACAGTGAGCAAAACATAGATATCTCTGTTAATTTTGTGGTAAATTCTATGGTACCCTCAAATTTTTTGGGGTATGGTAGCCCATTTAAGTAATTCTATAGATTATTATCATGTTATTCAAGGTAAATACTACATCTTTAGATTTTACAATACTTATCGATTTACTTTATTTCATGAAATTTATTTTTTGATGAAAAATGTACGAGTGATGAAAACGAATAATGGTGATGGAGATGCGCGTAAAATGATAATGGTTGATGGATGCACAAAGCTTAGAAA
Organism: Lotus japonicus; assembly: GCF_012489685.1. Classification (NCBI taxonomy): domain Eukaryota; kingdom Viridiplantae; phylum Streptophyta; class Magnoliopsida; order Fabales; family Fabaceae; genus Lotus; species Lotus japonicus. Next base: position 46,210,353 of record NC_080042.1, on the reverse strand, counting down.
ACACAACTTTCAAATCTCACGTCCCTAAGAATGGAACGTACACGTTGCATTACTACGATAGAACACAATCAAAATTTTAACCGGTACATGAGTCTTTATTGTTAAACCGACTCATTTTGGGTACTACACTTTAGTCTGGCTTAAGGTACCACAGCAACAGCAAGCACCTAATTTTGTTCCTAAATGTAGTTATACCTGTCAGCAGACTGAAAATTAACGGAGAAATAATGTTGACAAATACCTAACTCTATGCAAATTAATATAGTGTTTGAGAATTTACACTTCATAATATCAATGCTGAAAAAGACTTTTTATTAACCGGGTAATGATATATACACACCTCTTTTTTTATACACTTCATTTCCACCTATTTTTATTTCTATCTCTCTCCTCTTATCATCTATCACATCTTATACTTTCTCACTCTTACTTTTTCTTTTCTTCCTATCTCTCTCTTCCTCCGCCTCATTCCACCTCAAAATGAGGTGTGAATAAATAATTATTGTTATTAACCATTTCTCCTATAATTATTTTCCTTTCATGTTTGAAATAAAAATAAACTCAGTTACAAACTCAGTTAATAAAAATAAAAAGACATGATCAATTAGTTTATTTTTTTTAGAATATTTATATTTTTATTAAAAACATAAAGTTTGATGTTTTAATAATATATTTTATATGGATTCAAAAATTAATCACCAAAATAAAAATATCACTTTCCAAAAATATTAAATAATGTTAATCTTGAAAACTGAATATCTGAAAAAATTTCATAGCACATAATAGCATATTTTTGTATTTATATAATATATTAATTAATACTAATATTAACTTTAGAAATTCAAGGCCAATCACCTACAAATTTGTTTATCTTATTATGTGTTTACTTAATATTGATTACACACGAAATAAAATAAGTTAACATTAGTTATGTAATTTCATGGGACATGATAAATACATTTTTATTTATAGAATATTTTAAGTAATATTAATATTTAACAATTGAAGGTATGATTTTTAACATTATATTTTATATGAATGTTAAAGTAAACATTAGAATAACCTTTCAAGATCTAAGGAGGATGTTTTGTCTGCACAGGGGACTGAGAGAGGTCAGTTTGCACAGCTGTGTGTGGAAGTGGATCTCCGGAAATCCCTGGTGGCGAAGTTCTCCTTCAATGATCAAGTTTATGGGGTTGAGTATGAGGGACTGAGCCAGATTTGCTTTCATTGTCGGAGGTTTGGTCATAAGTTGGATGCTTGTCCTCTACTTGCTTCATCTGAAGTGGATTTGCCACGACAAGAGTCGGTGATGGCCCATCAACAACCCCCGGCGATGGAGAAGGAACCTTTCGGCGAGTGGATGATTGCTAAGCGTCGGCGGCGGCCGGGGAAATCTCAGGTGGCGGCGCAAGGTGCTTCAGTGGGCAAGGACAAAAACCCTAGCGGGAATTCCGGAATGAGGGGTAATCATGCAGTTACAGGTACGCCGGGTTTGGAGGCACCTTCTGGTTCTGGAACGAGTAATCAGGGTATGATTGTGACGGTTGGTCATGAGAAGGAATCTAGGGGTCCCGCTCCTATTATTGAGGAGTTGCCAATTATGGCGCACGTGGGGGTTAATCAGAGCACGGAAACCGCGGCTATTACGAATCCTTGGAAGGATCCTGTTGGAATACTCACTAATGATTGTGGCCAGGTCTCGGAGTCCATGACCATTATTACGCCTGTTAACCATCATGGGGCCATAATGACGGGTGTTGCTGACCATGTGACCCAGGGGCCCCACAATAAGGAGGGTGGGCAGCGTTACACCTCATCAACCAATGAGAAGTCGAGAAACCTGCATGGAGCAAAGAAATTAGCTCGTGAGAAAGGCATGCCAAACTCTCCTTCAAAACCTAAATCCCATGGCCATAGCTGGTATTGTGGAGAATCGGAGCTCTGCCCGTCCTTTTCGTTTCCTAGCAAGCTGGTTAACGCATGAGGATTTTCCTCGTGTGATGGCTAACGCTTTGAGGGGTGATGGGGATTGGATTAGGGCTTCAAAGGAGTTTCAGGATGTGATCAGCACTTGGAATCAAAAGGTTTTTGGTGACATCATGAGGAGGAAGAGGAGGCTCATCAAGAGGCTGGAGGGAATTAATTTGAGGCTTAGCATGGCCTTTGATAGTTGTCTTGATTGTTTACAGAGGCAGCTTTGGAAGGAGTATAACGCTGTTCTGATTCAGGAGGAGCTTCTTTGGTTGCAGAATTCTAGATGTCTTTGGCTCCAGTTTGGGGATCGGAATACCAAGTTCTTTTATACGGCCACCTTGGTGCGGAGGAAGAGAAACCGTATTGAAGCCTTGCTGGATGTTAATGGTAATCTAATTACTGATTATGATGTTCTTAGGAATATGACCTTTGATTTTTTCAGGACTAGCTACATGGAGGATGGAGTACATGTTCCCTTGGTGTGCAACACATCCTTTACCCCGCTGTCAGTGGTGTTACTAGATCACCTCCATGCTGAGGTCAATGACTTTGAGGTGAAGGATGCTATCTTCAGTATGGGCCCCCTGAAGGCACCAGGTCCGGATGGGTTTCAACCTATCTTCTTCCAATCCCAATGGCAACATGTGGGGGAGAGAACCATTGATTTTGTCCTCCGATGCTTTGCGGACCCATCTTTGATTGGTCAGATCAATGAAACTCTTATTGTGCTCATCCCTAAGATTGAGAGTCCGGAGCGGATTAACCACTTCAGGCCTATCTCTCTTTGTAATGTGATCTTCAAGTCTGTTACCAAAATTATTACTAACAGACTGAGAAGTGTCATGAGTGATCTTATCTCTCCAAATCAGTGCAGTTTTGTTCCTGGCCGTCATAGCTCGGATAATATAATCATTGCCCAGGAAGTGTTCCATTCTATGAGAACGCTTAGGCGGGACAAAGGGTGGATTGCAATCAAAGTTGATCTTGAAAAAGCTTATGATCGCTTGAGATGGTCGTTCGTGTTGGACACCTTGCGGCTTGTTGGCCTGGAGGATCAACTTTGCAATCTCATTATGCAATGTGTCACTACTTGTAGCTACAGGGTTTGTTTTAATGGTGACCGTACTGATGCTTTTAATCCTCAAAGAGGTCTTCGCCAATGGGATCCTCTCTCGCCTTATCTTTTTGTCCTTTGCATGGAAAGGTTGGCTCATAGGATTAATGATGCTATTGTTGCTGGGGAGTGGAAATCTATTAAATTGTCAAGGAATGGGCCTCCGCTTTCCCACCTTTTCTTTGCAGATGATCTTTTGTTATTTGGGGAAGCTTCTATTGGTCAAATGGACACTATTGTGGCTTGCCTTGAGGACTTTTGTCATGATTCTGGCATGAAGGTTAGTGTGGCGAAAACTAAGATGATGGTGTCCTCTAATGTGGGTGCAATTGTGTCTAATCAGTTGTGTGAGGTGGCTGGTATCTCTCTTACTCATGACCTAGGTAAATATTTGGGTGTCCCTCTAGAGCACCAAAGGATGACTGCTAGTTCCTATCAGTTTATTCTTGACAGAACCCAGAGGCGTTTATCTTCTTGGCGATCAAATGTTTTAAACTTTGCAGGGAGGGTCACTCTTGCAAAGTCTGTCATAGTTGCCCTTCCTACTTACTGTATGCAGACAAATGTTTTGCCTAAAGAAGTCTGTAACAGATTAGAGAAAATGCAGAGAGATTTTATCTGGGGTTCCGCTGAAGGTGGGAGGGTGGCGCACCCTGTGGCTTGGGATAAGCTTTGTCGTCCAAAGCGAGAAGGTGGGCTAGGGCTTCGCCAAATGCATGCGTTTAACCGGTCACTTGTGATGAAGCTTGGTTGGGGCATGGTTTCCAACAAGGAAGCGTTGTGGGCTCGGGTGCTTCGTGAGAAGTATGCTTGTGGCTCAAGCCCGTTACCAATTGTTCGTAAGCGTCACTTAGAGTCTCACGTTTGGAGGGCTATTTGTAACACCAGGGAAGAGTTGAACTTGAATCTTCGGTGGAGAATAGGGGACGGTTCGCAGGTCAGTTTCTGGTGTGATAAATGGGTTCATTCGGGTCTGATCTTGAGGGACGTGGCTATGCATCCTGTCAATTTGCTTGATGCAGATTTACCTGTCGCAGATTTCTTTGACCATGACCTGCGGGCTTGGAAAATCTCTCGGTTTCAGCATCTCCTTCCTCCCCACGTTTGTGCCGAGATCCTTGCTATGCCTCCTCCTGCTCCTAACATCGGGCCAGATAGGATAATTTGGAACCTGACTCATAATGAAATTTTCTCTTCCAAATCAGCGTATGATGCGCGCCCCGGGGTGGTGGAGGGGCATCCTGGGTTGCAGTGGAATCACATATGGAAGTGGGATGGGCCGTTCAAAGTTGCTAACTTTCTGTGGAGGGTTCTTAATAATGGAATTTGGGTTAATTACCGGCGCTGGCGTGCGAGCATGGCTTTGGACTCTCTCTGTCCCCTCTGTAATGAAGAGAGTGAGACAATTATCCATCTTCTTCGAGATTGTGCTTGTGTTCGTCCTCTTTGGCAGCAACTTGTTCCTGGCCACCTTTTTCAAGCCTTTATCGCGAGTGATCTCCGTCCTTGGGTGCTAGGGCAGCTTCGCAGTAGCTTGCTGGCGCCATTGGGAGGAGGTGTTGTTCCTGATTTTGGTCTTCTCCTGTGGAATATTTGGACTTCTCGCTCGTGCTTTGTGTTCTAGGGGGTTCCTTTCGATTTGCATCAAGTTTTGACGTCGGGATTACGGCAGTAGCTGGATTATGTGCATTGCAGAAATATGATGCGGAACCCAGTTCTTCCCCGTCGAGCTAGTTACCACACTGTGCAAGTTGGTTGGTCTCCACCTCCACCGGCGTGGGTGAAGTGTAATACCGATGGCTCGGTTAGAGGCACATCGAACTTAGCGGCGTGTGGTGGCGTGTGTCGTGACAGTTCTGGACGCTGGCTCTTTGGCTTTTGCAGGAACTTGGGAACTTCCAACGTGTTGTGGGCTGAGCTGTGGGGGAGTTTTTCAGTCATTCAGCTTGCTTGGGATCGGGGTGTGCCGCGTTTAGTGGTGGAGAGTGATTCTAGTGTGGCCGTGAAGCTCATCAATGAAGGTAGTGATGTTCTGCATCCTTATGGTGGGCTGATTTCTCAAATTCGACAGTGGAAGGACAGAGATTGGGACTTCCAATGTGTTCATGCTTGTAGAGAGGCTAATAGTGTGGCTGATGAACTCACTAATATGGCGCATGATCTCGATTTCGGTATCCATATTTTGGATTATCCTCCCCCTCGGGTGTCCAACCTTCTTCTGTTTGATGTAATGGGAGGTTCTCTCTCGCGCGCTACTCGCGTGTAGTCTTTTCGCTTTGGGTTGAAATCCCTCCTCTTAACCAAAAAAAAAAGAATAACCTTTCACTTTCACCAAACTTTATTTTTAAGATCATAGTTAATGTTACTATATTAGTAATTAAATAAAACTCTATGAACTTTCCCTAAAAAAAGGATCATAGTTAATATTAGTTACACACCAAATAAATATCAGTTACAGATTTACATAGACACACATAATTAGTTTTAATTTATAGAATAATTAATTAATAAAGAAGGAATGGAGGAGTGGTGGCCGCCTTGAGCGATGATATGCTCTTGATGTTGGCTTTTGGATCTAGTTTAGGACTTCGCTTTTGCGTCCGTTGGGTGATAAGTGCCAAATTTACCTGATTTTCTATATTAATTTCGGCACTTATCTGTTCTAAATGTGTACGTTATCTTTCAAATTATCCCTCAATAAGGTTAATTTAGTAAGTAGATAGTTTTTATATAGATAAATGTAAGATATGTTAGTTTTATCATTTAGACTCTTTGGTTTTTATTGTAGGACAAAAGTCAAGAAGATCCAACCATTTGAAGATCAAAAGGGCTAAAAATATTGAAGTCCGCTTAAGCCAAATGTTTCCTCGCTTAAGACAAATTATATGGCAGTAGCAGTTGTTCTGGAAGACAATTCGGCTTAAGCGAGAATTGATCTCGCTTAAGCCAAAGACCTTACATGAAGGTGAAGAAACCTGCTCGCTTAAGCGACACCTTTATCAGCTTAAGCGAAACGGTTGCCCTGTTTTATAAAAGGTTCGACCATATCAAAATTGAGACATCTCTTGACATATTTTGGACCTCTTAGAGAGAAAATTGCATAGAGAAGAAGGAAAGGAACTTTGGGAGCTTTAATCCACCATCCATCGTGCTGGAGACACACCGAGGACGGCACGGGTCATCGCTTTCACCTTAGTTTCCTCTTGTAAGCTTTGTAAGCAATCCATGGATATGGGTTGCTAAGTTTCTTTGTTGGATTTGGATGTAGCCTTTAACTATGATTTGTTCTTCTTGATTTCTATATGAAAATATCGTTTCTATTACATGATTCAATGGTTTTCTCTTGTTCTTAATGCTATGTTTTAGTTTGTGCACCTAGAACATATCGATTGATTCGGCGTAAGAGCGGAAGCTACGGAGTCTAGAGTCCGACCTAGAGTTAATCATCTAATAAATCTAATTGCTAGGAATAGAGTTAGGTTTGTTAGTCCCTTAAACATCTGAGCTTAAAGATAATTTAACTTTCTATGCATGTGAGGAATCAATGTTTAGGAAAGTAAGTTATAGATATCCACTCATGTGAGGAATCAATGAAGTAGGGTAGAAATGGTGTAGATGAATCATGGATAGGAATGAATATTCATATAGAATCATAGGACACTAATAGTTAAACGGTGAACTCCAATTCCAACAGCTTTCTCATCTTGATATCCAATCGTTTTACTCTTGCTTTGTTTAATTTGAATGTGTTTTGGTCACCGAAACAATTATCAACCTTTTGAAAATCTATTGCTTGGGTAATTTTACTAGAGAACGGCATTTGTATTAGCAATTCCCTGCGGATATGACAAAAACCCTATGCTATACTACAATTGAATCTTGAAGGATTCAAAAGTGGTTCGGTGTAAAAAACCTTTCAACAAAAATGGCGCCGTTGCCGGGGAATTGCGTCAATACAAAAGCATTGCTTTAGTTTTCTTACTTTGAGCAATTGTGAATATAGTGTATAGTTTTAATTTCAGTTAAATTTTCCTTGTTGTTGCTAATCTCTTGTGTTAGCTTGTGTTTTCTTGTTCATTCAATCGACTAGCTTAAGAGAAAATAGCAACAAGAAGCTTCTGAATCACTCACTTCCAAAGATGCAACGACCATCCCTAAGAGATCAGGTAATGTGGTGTGATATTTGTTTTGATACTCACTATGTGGGTTATTGTCATTTCCAGGAAGAACAAGTTCCACCACCACCATACCTACCATATTACTCCCCAGAACATGATAAGATTGCTAGGCTTGAGGATACCTTGGTCCAATTCATGCAGATTTCAATAGTTAACCAAAAGAATACCGAGGCTTCCATCAAGAACCTAGAAAATCAAGTGGGGTATCTAGCACATCAAATAGCTGAATATGGTAAGGTTGTTGTGGAAACAAAAGAAATTGAGAAAGAAAATGAGGAAGAAGATGAGGAGGAAGAAGAAGTAAAAGAAAAAAATGATCCACCAATTCACAACTCACCTCAAAATTCCCCAAAGGTAAAACATGAAGAGGTTGACGTAAGCTTTGAAGTTTTTGATGATTTTCAACATCACCAATGCAATGGTATGATTTATATCGTTGAACATATAGATTCTGTATTTGGTGATAGGTTTGATGAAAATATTTCAATGAATACTTCAAAGAATGTATATAGCTTAAATTGTGAATTAGGGTTGATTGAAAAAAGAAAGAAAAAGAATGATTTTTGGATGGCTTGGAAAGGTTTTGATAGAACACTTGATGAAAACCAGGTCAAAAAGCCAAAGAAGCGGAAGGGGTTATACTATAACCCTTGTTTGTGGTCACCATGATAGTTTTTGTGTCAAGCTAATGACGTTAAACAAGCGCTTCTTGGGAGGCAACCCAGTGTTTAGTTAGATTTTCCAGTTTTCTAGTTATTTTAGTAAGTGACATGGTGATTTTGTGAAGTTTCACTTTAATTTGTGTTTTCCTGTGCTTCACAGCTTTTGGTCACCATATTGAGTATGTTCAAAGGCTTAAAGATCAATGATTTGATGGATTTGTAAAAGATAGGGTTGTGACTTGTTTTTGCATGTGAACTTGAGTAAACTGTGCATCCTGTGATTTTCTGTTTAAAACCTGAGTTTCAAAGTTATAGCAGGTCTAATTTGATGCTTACCATGCATATGAATTGATGATTTTTGAGGTTGGTATGTAGTAGTGTGCACATGATGAAAAACAAGTCACTCTAGGTGATTTTCTGCATTAACTGTGCAAAATTGCTTTCCATAACTTTTGAACAAACTCATGTTTGTGTTTTAATGTTATTTTTCAAATATTAGAATAGGATCCAATGTGAACTCTTTGGCTTTGAAGTGAAAATGCATTAAGACTGCTCATTGTGTAGTCTTCTTGATCTTGGAGTGTGCCTTATGGGGATGTGTTTCAATTGTGTAGTTTAAGGCCTCTCACAAGTTTTAAATGATATGAATGGTGAGTCTAAGAACTTAGAAAGCTAGGAAAATGAGAAAAGAAGAAATTGATGTGTTGGGTTGTGAAAATAGCAGTATTGTGTATAAGGGATGAGTTAGAATGTGAAATAATAATCTTGTGTCTCTTTTCATGATTTTAGTCTTCACACAAGTTTCTTAGATGATAAGTAAGTGGTTTACCTTCTTAGGAAGCATTGAGAATGAATGAAACAAAATTTGAGGTATCCACTTGTGCAAATAGTCAAAATGAATGCAAAATTTAATTCATGTTCTTTGAAGATTAATATGTGAAATTTAAGTGATTCACAGGTTTAAATTGAAGATAGAAATGTCTCATTATGATTGAAAAGCAAGGAAGAAGAGACATACAAATTTTGGAGGTTAGACTTGTGAATTTTTGCAATATTTGAGAGTATTCTGCTGCATAATTACAGGTCCTTCGCTTAAGCCAGCCAAATGATCGCTTAAGCCAAATTCATAAAGCAGTTACAGTGTACCAGGGTTCAATTTCGCTTAAGCCAGAGAAAGTTCCGCTTAAGCGACACTCTGAAGAAAAGATAGCACACAAGAACTGGCAAGTTCGCTTAAGCCAGAAAATTCTCGCTTAAGCGAGATACCTATTAAATAAAAAAATCACTCACTCTTTAAAACACAAACCCCACTCTCACACACAATCACGCATCACTTCCTCTCACACACATGAGCACGTAACTTGGTTCCATTGCACACACATGAGCAGGATTTTAAACTCCTTGGTTCCGGTTTCTCCATTCTCTCCTTTTCAATTGTACTTGTGAATTGGAGATTTTGGTTGTCTACTTCTCAGGTAAAGTTTTCTCATTCCTCCCTCAATTTGATTTCACATTCTAGAGCTCTAAATTTGGAGATTTTGATTGTGCAAGCACTGATGAGCATTGAGGAATTTGTGGTCTCATTAGGAAAAGAATTGCATGCTTTGAATAGGACTGTTTGAGGCTCTTAAGTTTGCTACGGGATTGTAAACTCAAATTGTTATATGCTTCATATGTTAAAGGTTGTGCACCCTAGGTGTTTGACAAAATGCATGAATGAAAATGTTAAAATTGTCTTCTACCTAATGCATGAGATCTAGGCTGTTCAGGAGCAAATGTTGCAGCACAGACAGGGTCGTGATGCTTGGCCTGAGGACAGGCCGAATTCCAGGGAGGAGGAGAGAGCTGCTGGACATGGAGATGGAGATGAAGCTACTACTTCTACAGCAGCTAACTTGAGAGCTAATGAGTGCATGATTGCTGTTCAGGAGCAGGATGGAGTTGAGGATTGATGACCACAGCCACTCATCCAAGTTCATTTTTATTTTCCGTCATTTCACTTTCTAACTATTAGTACTTTCCTTTGTTTTGGTTTTTATTTTGTTGTGTTCTTAATTGCTAGCACATGTTTTGAATTTTGGATTATGAGTTTGTTTTGCTCACTGTTCTGAGTTGCAAATGATTGGCTGTTGGTTTAGGTAATGAGCATGGGCTATGAAATGCTAAGTTGAGCATGATGTGTGTTTTTAAAAGTTCTTAGTTCATTGTGATTGCACTAACTTGGTGTCATTATATGATATGAATGCATCATTCACATGAATGTCATAGGCTCATATTGAAAATGCTTGAAATCAGGGACTCCTAAGCCTAGTGAGGAGTGTAGCCAAACACTTGGTGAGATTCGAGAGATTCGCCATTGTTTTGCACACTTTTACTTGTTTGAGTCTCTAACTATTGAATTGCATGGGAATGATAGAAAATGATCAAGGCAATTTTGTTCTTTAGTGTACATAAACTACTTAGCCAAATAAGCCTACCATTGATTAGGAATTCCAATTGCACCCATTTTGAGCCTAAATGGAAATTTTGTTGTTCTTTGTGTATGATCCCGAACTTAAATGACAAAAAAAAAACAATGTTCCCATACTTTTTAAGTTAAGAGAGCATTTATGTGAGGATTGTATGCTAATGTGCTAAGTTGGGGGAGTGGAGGCTTTGATATATTTTTGTTAGTTTTCTATCCTTTGTATATATAATGTTTGAAAAAAAAAATGCTTGTGCATAGTCTATCAAAACAAAAAAAAACAAAAAAAAAATAGAAAAGAAAAAAATGTTGAAAAATAATGGAAATGAGAAGAAAAGGGGTTTATGTGCATGAAATTGTGTAAAAGGGGTGAAAAAGAGAATTGGTAGAAGGAGAGTGAAAAATGTTCATAATTTTTGCATGAATCCAAATGTAATTGCTCTCTTGACTTGAAAATATCTTGAAATCTAGAAAAACAATTTTCTTGATAACCCTAGCCACATTACAACCCAGAAAGACCTTTGTGATTTTTGAGTTTCCATGCAGTTTTAATAGTTGATGAGACAGGTAACAAGTTTGACATGTTGTGAATCAATGGCTGAATAGTGTGAAACACTTACCTCATAGAGAATTGAAGAGTAGTGAATAGTTTGATGAGAATTTGAATGGTTCCCTGATTGAAGAGTATTGGATTCAATGTTATGCCAATGATTTCATGCTGGTGTGTTTTTGTATCATTACTGTAACCATTTGTTGTGGGCTTCACATGTTCTAGTTGGTAATTGATGCTTGAATCATGCTTGTGAAAAGAAACTTTGACATTAGTAGTTCATAAGCCATGCTTGTTCAAGAACCTTTGTGAATATATTTTGTTAGCCACTACCTTTTGTTTGAGGACAAACAAAGTTTCAAGTTTGGGAGAGTTGATAAGTGCCAAATTTACCTGATTTTCTATATTAATTTCGGCACTTATCTGTTCTAAATGTGTACGTTATCTTTCAAATTATCCCTCAATAAGGTTAATTTAGTAAGTAGATAGTTTTTATATAGATAAATGTAAGATATGTTAGTTTTATCATTTAGACTCTTTGGTTTTTATTGTAGGGCAAAAGTCAAGAAGATCCAACCATTTGAAGATCAAAAGGGCTAAAAATATTGAAGTCCGCTTAAGCCAAATGTTTCCTCGCTTAAGCCAAATTACATGGCAGTAGCAGTGGTTATGGAAGATGTAAGACCCAAGTTTTTAAGCTTATGCTAAGTGAATAAAATCTTATTCACGATTAGGGTTGATGTGTTGTGAAGGGAAACCTGAACTAGAGTTTACCAAATGAAATAAATATATGAAGGAGAAAGTTCAGGAAAAGTCTGAGGATCGTACCGAAGTCGATAAAAGTTATAGCACGATCGTTATACGCTTAAACCTAGGTCAGAAACCCTAGTAAATAGCTAGTTTTCACTTATAGGCATGATGGAAGTTAATTCCAAAAATCTTCAGAGAAATGTTAGAACTTCTCTTTTTCCATATATCACAATCGTTTCGAGGCGAAACTCTAGGATCTACGAACGTCCGATTCCAATCATCGGAAGTTTGCCGAAACCGAAACCCTGGTATTTCAAAACCCTAGAATCACCCGACAATGAAGACTTTTTCTATTCAGAGCTTCAAATGAAGATTCTACACGCGTACACCCATTTCTCTCGATGTTTCTAATCTTTCTTCAGAAGGAAGTTTTCTCATCCGACATCAATTGCAAAAAGTAGTTTTGCGGTATATTTTGAAGCAGACTGCGTTCAAGCCATTTTCTCACTTAAATGAACCCGATGCAAGTATCATCCTTTCTTGGATCGACACTTAGCTTAGATGCACAATATGACAACGTTATATTTATTCTAAATGTCTCAAAATTATTCTTTAGCTCAATTTTTACTCATTTCTTTGTCCATGGATCATTTTAATTTGCTCAAAGTGATCCAAATTTATATTTTATTATTTCATAAAGTTCCTCATAATTTTTAGGATAATGATATATCATTCTTATATTTTTCTCTTAACTTTATGAGCTAAATTCTACGGTATTTAAACCAATTTGTACCGTTAAATATTGTATTATAATGTATATATATATATAACTCACGCACACCCTCCCTCACAATTCTAATCCTCACGTTCACTCTCTGTTTCTTTCCCTCATCACCGACTATACACACACAAAATGAATATACTAAATTATCTCCACTATTTCTTCTTGCTTTAAGTACTGAAGAAAACAATCAAACTTTTCTTTCAAACTCTTGTCACAAAATCAAATTCCATTCTCACTCTCTTTAACGTGTCTCTGTGGCAGCACCTACAAATTTCTCCATCAAATTTCTATTCCATATTACTTTCTCCTACCACTAGTGCAAGAGCCTTGTCTATTTAATTAAATCAAGAAGAATCAGATATCATCTTTTTCACAATTGAAGAAGAGGGGCCGTGAACAAGTAGGAAGTGGAGATTCCGGCACCGTTCCGTCGTTTCTTGACCGATCGTCGCACTGATAGTTGCTACGCGTAGACCTCGAGGTACTGATGCTATTTCTTACTTCTGATCGTCTTTTCCATAGCTTTTCTCTATGTCTTTCTGTGCTCATAGTTTTGAAGTTTTTGCAAAACTATCCTGAATATTTCATTTTTGATTCTAAACATCTTCCTTACGTGCCCAAGATCACTTCTGCCGGATTAGTTTTTCCGTTATGTCGCTGAAATTCCGCCGGAATCAATTTTAGCCTCAAATACCCTTTTTGGAGTAAAGCTTCGTTCTTTGGGCTGAAAACTATCGCCTTAGCTTAGTGCTAGTAGGATTAGTTGTCATAAACGTCGTTAGTAACGTCCCTGTCAAATTTGCTTTTTGGGATTTCAGTTTTGAAATTCTAAGTTAAAAATCATGACCAAAATACCCCTGCGACAGTTTTTAATCCGATAATTTTTCCGAGTTTAGAATACCCTTAGTTACGGCTAATGATAGCATAGGAACCAAGTTTGATCAAAGAAAAATCGACCCACCTAATTACCAAAAGTGGCCGAGAGCTATAGAGGAGGAGGAGGAAAATTTCCTTTTCAAAAACTTGTCCTTTCGCGCTAGATTATCGTACCTCGGAGTATATACTACTTCGTGTAACCTTAGTGAGTATTGATTACTGAGTTTCTGATAGTCCTTGATGGAATTCTGTGGTTTTACTCTAAAGGTTCTTTTGAAGAATTTCCTGCAGATCAAGGAGCTCATTGTGAAGGAACGTTTGAGGAGAACGCTGGAATAACTAGAGGTTAGGGCAACTTACTTACTAGCTATTTGTATTGTAGGCGTCGATAACTTCGACTTGAATATTGCTTGATATTGAATATTTCTTGGATATTGTTTATCGCTTTGAATTGGAAAGTGTTTTCTGGAGGCTTCGGCCGAATGAACTTATATGAGACGTGTGTCTCCGTTTTCTGAGAGGCTTCGGCCGTTTACTGGTTTCTGTATTACTGCTTCCTAGTGGATAGGACAGGGTTATGTTTTACCGCAATTACTTAATTCACATGCCATACTTGCTAAGTGATTAAATGGTTAATCTTAGGCTATGTGAATACGTGTGCACATTATTCCGGAACATGCAATTATTATTGGAATATGCTGACCATATTGTGCAACTTATATCGGTTATTCGTGGACTAACCAAATGTGAGGAATAACAGTTAGTTATGCCCCGTTGGTGGCGAACTCTTAAAGGTTTATTTCGACAGGACGAACTGAGGTTCATGCTCTTGTCTTCTTTTGTGGTTTCAAGACCTTCTCATGGGAATTTGGGGATATTGGGATCTTTTGAACTTATAGTTTTGGAAAGAAAATATTTTCATGAGAAATTTCATAATGCTTTAAACAACATTCAAACTCTTTTAATTAAATGTTAATGATCTCAAATGAACTTCTAGGATTTGGATATTAGTTTTGGAAAATGAGAAGTGTCGTCGAATCGAAGTTTTGGGGAAGCTCATAAGTTTTTGAGTATGCTTATACTCTTCCGCTCGCTGAGCAGTTTTTGACCATCGAAATTTGATGAGTCAGATGACTCAAGAAGTCATCAAGGGTGATTGCACTCCTTTCATAATTAATTGTCTTTTGTCGCCGAATTGACATTTACCTTAGGGTACAGTAGAGCTAATAAACTCTAACACTTTTGCTGATTAAGCAAGTTTTTGGTCAATGACGACCTTATATGCCTTCGGGTACAGTATATGCCTTCGGGTACAGTATATGCAGTATATACCTTCGGGTATAGTATATACCTTCGGGTACAGTATATGCCTTCGGGTACAATATATGCCTTCGGGTACAGTATATACCTTCGGGTACAGTATATGCCTTCGGGTACAGTATATGCCTTCGGGTACAGAATATACCTTCGGGTACAGTATTTGCCTTCGGGTAACTCGGGCATTCGATGGGGGTTATGATCGACCGTATGGTTAGGATCGACCTGTTGATTGTCAGGCATAGCGGAGGGAAAAGTCGACCCACAGGGTTAGGACTGATCCGACTATGTCAAGGTTGTAAGTGACACCCGAGGGTTATGGTCGATACAATGCCAGTGTTAGGACCGACTCGATCGTGCCCAGCCTACTTCTTCCGGAATTGTCGAGATTTACGTTGCATTGACATATCATGCACTCTAATTATATTCGTTGGGATTTGGATGAGTTGATGTTGATAAACATCGTTATGGGTGTTTAAAGTCTACTAAGGTTGGGTGTTAGTGTCCTAGCTCTGACTTATTCTTATTTTTGAGGGCTTGTGTTGCTGACACTTGACCTATCCTTTTGGGATTGTACATTTTGCCTACGGGCGTTACACTTTCTACTTTCCGTCACTGGAGGTTACTCGTGACGAGGTTGCTACTTACAGCGGGGGCTGTATTTATGTTATATACTAGTTTTGTTATCTTTTGTTGGGAGTTTATTTCTTTCAGTCTTTGATTCTATTATCAAAAAAAAAATAATTCACGTTTTCCGCTTTAAGTTTCTTGTTGGTTACTAAAGTGACGCCACCGAAATCGGGGTGTTACATTGTGGTATCAGAGCACGGTCGAGTCTTTCGGGAGTTGTTGGGGAATAGGTCTTCTGTGCTAGGTTGTATGACTCTGCAAAGAGTGAAAATTGATTGTCTGCAAGCGATTTTTCGCTTAAAAATTGATTGAATTTATTGCTTAATCATAGTGTATAGTTATGGAAATGCTATCTTATGATGAGTACTAACTGTTTGTCTAACTTAACAGAACATGGTGAATACTAACCAGTTAGCTGAGATGATGGCCACTATGGCCCAAGCCGTGACAGCGCAAGCAAACGATAATGCGATGAGGCGTGCTGCTGAGGAGGCACGTGAACAGCATCAGCGCCAGAGGGAAGTAACTCTGGACCAAAACAAAGGCCTCAATGACTTCAGGAGGCAAAACCCACCAAAGTTCTCTGGTGGTACTGACCCAGACAAAGCGGATCTCTGGATTCAGGAGATCGAGAAGATATTCGGCGTACTACAAACTGCTGAGGGTGCCAAGTTGGGTATGGCAACTTATCTGCTACTCGGGGATGCTGAGTACTGGTGGAAGGGCACCAGAGGGATTATGGAAGACAATCACGAGGAGATTAACTGGAACTCATTCCGGACCGCATTCTTGGAAAAGTATTTTCCAACAAGTGCTCGGGATGAGAGGGAGGCGCAGTTTCTGACACTTCGTCAGGGAGGTATGTCTGTACCGGAATTTGCTTCGAAGCTGGAATCTTTGGTGAAGCATTTTTAATTCTTCCATGATCACGTGAATGAGCGCTACATGTGCAAGCGCTTTGTAAATGGACTGAGGCCTGATATTGAGGACTCAGTGAGGCCGCTGGGAATCATGCGTTTCCAATCTTTGGTTGAGAAGGCCACGGAGGTGGAACTGATGAAGAACCGGAGGCTAAACCGGGCTGGAACTGGAGGGCCGATGAGGTCGGACTCTCAGAATTTTCCGAATAGAGGGAGGTTTCAAAACAGGAAGCCGTATCAGCGTCCTGCTGGTAGAGGGTTTGCTTCAGGATCTTACAGGCCCATGGCAGGTGCTGCTGGTGGTTCTGGAGATCAGACTCAGAACAGGGAACTGACTTGCTTCAAGTGTGGGAAGCCGGGGCATTATGCTCGTGCTTGTCCCGACACGAGACCCCAATGCTTCAATTGTAACAAAATGGGGCACACTGCCGATCAGTGCAGAGCACCCAAGACGGAGCCAACCGTGAACACTGCTCGAGGAAAACGTCCTGCGGCTAAAGCAAGAGTTTACACCATGGACGGTGAGAGAGCTGAGGAGGTTGCCAGAGGAGAGCGCAAGAACGATGGTAACTTTCTAACCATTCTTTCTTATTCTAGTATAATATGTTCCATTACTCTCGTAGCGTGTGCAAACACACCTAACTTACTTATACTGTCTAAGCTTTGACCTTATAGTTATTACGCCTATTAATACCTTATTTGACCGTAGCTCGTATTTTAGCTATAGAAGTTATACGAGGTTTAGAATGACACGCTAAGCCTAGAAAGTAGTCTTCTACCGATGTGTTTAAAAGGAAGCTAGAAGCTGAAGAATGAACCTCATAGAGATTTCTTATGGATAGTATACGTATGATGTTGAGGGCGTGTAGTTCCGTAGCGGAATCGTTGAGGATGTGATGTCAGGATATTGTGACTACTGGATGATAGGAACTCATTGACTGCTCCAGTGGGTTTTTCTAGATTTTCACCTTCGATGTATTAGGCCTGATCAACTTAATATTGAGGGGGTGATATTCGGAATCACAGCTGGTAATGGACTTTGATAGAAGGTTATGTAAGATGAACTTGAATTGATCGAGGATTAGTCGGATTTGAGAGGAAAGCTCGTGTTAAGTAATTGATTTTCTTAGGGAAGGAGTTATGATTTTAAGAAATGAATATTCATTTAAGAAGTGTTGGAGAGTTAAGGGATATTAGATGCCCAAACTTAGTGAAGGTTTAGATTTTAAGCCAATTGATTTTATCCCAAACGCGGGAGACAGGAAGTCTTGTTAGTTTTGATCAAGAGACCAAGTATTGGATTGATTGGAGGATGATCAAGTTACGGAAAGGAAAGTGTTAGTAGTAAGATGAATACTTGAGGTTTTTACATTTGGATAAGTTTCGTAGAGTTTAAGAGGGAATGAAACTTGTTATGGATTTCGGTGATGCATGCTAGAGTTAGCAAGTGAATTTCGCTCAGTTGAATAAGAATCCTATGATTAAGATTGACTTGAGGAGTTGAAAAATCATGTACGAATCAGAGATTTAGCGGTGTTAATATTTACGATTGTAGTTAAACCTCAGAAAGTTGAAGGATGGGATGATAAGATGACTAGTTAAGTCCATTGAGGTATAGTTATGATTTGATCTTCTAGGGGATGAGACCTTACTTGTGTGAAGTGTTAAGGATTGCAGTAAGTTAAATTGGTTTGAGTAAGGAAGGTCTTGAGGACGAAGACGACAATAATGGATTGTTGGATATTAAGAGGATGTTTAGCTTATGAGTGGTTGATGAATTTATGATTAAGGGGATGAGTCTTGTGATGCACAAGGTATTAAGACTCAAGTCGAGTTTTAATTTGAATGGTGACTAAGTAGAAGATCGATTTCATGGTGCGAGTGATGATAATCACGAAGTTGGAAGTGACGTTAATGGACTAGTAGATTCCAATGGAATAGTTCGTCTAGGAGTTACCAAGCGATCGAGTTGAATTTTTGATCATGGGTGAACATCTCGAGGACAAGTTGAGCATTCACTTCGGAACATAGAAATGTACCGAGTTTCTAATCAGTATTTTGGACGAACAAAAGAAAAAGGAGCATGTGGTTAAGGTTGTGCGATTGCACGAATACCAACAAATATAATTTCCAACGGAGAACCGACGCAAGTGGTCGAACCGGACAACATAGAATTGAAAGATGATATGTCTGTTGAGACGCCGGCGGTCAACATTGGGACTAGAAGAGTGAAACAATCGAAGGGAAAGCAGAGTGCTTTAGAGAAAGTCATTTGGAAACAAAGACACAGACGGTGCCATATGGGAGTTAGAGGAAAAGATCAAGGAACACGATCCAGAACTTTTTACTGATCCTTAAGTTTCGAGGACGAAACTTTCTTTTTGGAGGGTAGTAATGTAAGACCCAAGTTTTTAAGCTTATGCTAAGTGAATAAAATCTTATTCACGATTAGGGTTGATGTGTTGTGAAGGGAAACCTGAACTAGAGTTTACCAAATGAAATAAATATATGAAGGAGAAAGTTCAGGAAAAGTCTGAGGATCGTACCGAAGTCGATAAAAGTTATAGCACGATCGTTATACGCTTAAACCTAGGTCAGAAACCCTAGTAAATAGCTAGTTTTCACTTATAGGCATGATGGAAGTTAATTCCAAAAATCTTCAGAGAAATGTTATAACTTCTCTTTTTCCATATATCACAATCGTTTCGAGGCGAAACTCTAGGATCTACGAACGTCCGATTCCAATCATCGGAAGTTTGCCGAAACCGAAACCCTGGTATTTCAAAACCCTAGAATCACCCGACAATGAAGACTTTTTCTATTCAGAGCTTCAAATGAAGATTCTACACGCGTACACCCATTTCTCTCGATGTTTCTAATCTTTCTTCAGAAGGAAGTTTTCTCATCCGACATCAATTGCAAAAAGTAGTTTTGCGGTATATTTTGAAGCAGACTGCGTTCAAGCCATTTTCTCACTTAAATGAACCCGATGCAAGTATCATCCTTTCTTGGATCGACACTTAGCTTAGATGCACAATATGACAACGTTATATTTATTCTAAATGTCTCAAAATTATTCTTTAGCTCAATTTTTACTCATTTCTTTGTCCATGGATCATTTTAATTTGCTCAAAGTGATCCAAATTTATATTTTATTATTTCATAAAGTTCCTCATAATTTTTAGGATAATGATATATCATTCTTATATTTTTCTCTTAACTTTATGAGCTAAATTCTACGGTATTTAAACCAATTTGTACCGTTAAATATTGTATTATAATGTATATATATATATAACTCACGCACACCCTCCCTCACAATTCTAATCCTCACGTTCACTCTCTGTTTCTTTCCCTCATCACGGACTATACACACACAAAATGAATATACTAAATTATCTCCACTATTTCTTCTTGCTTTAAGTACTGAAGAAAACAATCAAACTTTTCTTTCAAACTCTTGTCACAAAATCAAATTCCATTCTCACTCTCTTTAACGTGTCTCTGTGGCAGCACCTACAAATTTCTCCATCAAATTTCTATTCCATATTACTTTCTCCTACCACTAGTGCAAGAGCCTTGTCTATTTAATTAAATCAAGAAGAATCAGATATCATCTTTTTCACAATTGAAGAAGAGGGGCCGTGAACAAGTAGGAAGTGGAGATTCCGGCACCGTTCCGTCGTTTCTTGACCGATCGTCGCACTGATAGTTGCTACGCGTAGACCTCGAGGTACTGATGCTATTTCTTACTTCTGATCGTCTTTTCCATAGCTTTTCTCTATGTCTTTCTGTGCTCATAGTTTTGAGGTTTTTGCAAAACTATCCTGAATATTTCATTTTTGATTCTAAACATCTTCCTTACGTGCCCAAGATCACTTCTGCCGGATTAGTTTTTCCGTTATGTCGCCGAAATTCCGCCGTAATCAATTTTAGCCTCAAATACCCATTTTGGAGTAAAGCTTCGTTCTTTGGGCTGAAAACTATCGCCTTAGCTTAGTGCTAGTAGGATTAGTTGTCATAAACGTCGTTAGTAACGTCCCTGTCAAATTTGCTTTTTGGGATTTCAGTTTTGAAATTCTAAGTTAAAAATCATGACCAAAATACCCCTGCGACAGTTTTTAATCCGATAATTTTTCCGAGTTTAGAATACCCTTAGTTACGGCTAATGATAGCATAGGAACCAAGTTTGATCAAAGAAAAATCGACCCACCTAATTACCAAAAGTGGCCGAGAGCTATAGAGGAGGAGGAGGAAAATTTCCTTTTCAAAAACTTGTCCTTTCGCGCTAGATTATCGTACCTCGGAGTATATACTACTTCGTGTAACCTTAGTGAGTATTGATTACTGAGTTTCTGATAGTCCTTGATGGAATTTTGTGGTTTTACTCTAAAGGTTCTTTTGAAGAATTTCCTGAAGATCAAGGAGCTCATTGTGAAGGAACGTTTGAGGAGAACGCTGGAATAACTAGAGGTTAGGGCAACTTACTTACTAGCTATTTGTATTGTAGGCGTCGATAACTTCGACTTGAATATTGCTTGATATTGAATATTGCTTGGATATTGTTTATCGCTTTGAATTGGAAAGTGTTTTCTGGAGGCTTCGGCCGAATGAACTTATATGAGACGTGTGTCTCCGTTTTCTGAGAGGCTTCGGCCGTTTACTGGTTTCTGTATTACTGCTTCCTAGTGGATAGGACAGGGTTATGTTTTACCGCAATTACTTAATTCACATGCCATACTTGCTAAGTGATTAAATGGTTAATCTTAGGCTATGTGAATACGTGGGCACTTTATTCCGGAACATGCAATTATTATTGGAATATGCTGACCATATTGTGCAACTTATATCGGTTATTCGTGGACTAACCAAATGTGAGGAATAACAGTTAGTTATGCCCCGTTGGTGGCGAACTCTTAAAGGTTTATTTCGACAGGACGAACTGAGGTTCATGCTCTTGTCTTCTTTTGTGGTTTCAAGACCTTCTCATGGGAATTTGGGGATATCGGGATCTTTTGAACTAATAGTTTTGGAAAGAAAATATTTTCATGAGAAATTTCATATTGCTTTAAACAACATTCAAACTCTTTTAATTAAATGTTAATGATCTCAAATGAACTTCTAGGATTTGGATATTAGTTTTGGAAAATGACAAGTGTCGTCGAATCGAAGTTTTGGGGAAGCTCATAAGTTTTTGAGTATGCTTATACTCTTCCGCTCGCTGAGCAGTTTTTGACCATCGAAATTTGATGAGTCAGATGACTCAAGAAGTCATCAAGGGTGATTGCACTCCTTTCATAATTAATTGTCTTTTGTCGCCGAATCGACATTTACCTTAGGGTACAGTAGAGCTAATAAACTCTAACACTTTTGCTGATTAAGCAAGTTTTTGGTCAATGACGACCTTATATGCCTTCGGGTACAGTATATGCAGTATATACCTTCGGGTATAGTATATACCTTCGGGTACAGTATATGCCTTCGGGTACAGTATATGCCTTCGGGTACAGTATATACCTTCGGGTACAGTATATGCCTTCGGGTACAGAATATACCTTCGGGTACAGTATTTGCCTTCGGGTAACTCGGGCATTCGATGGGGGTTATGATCGACCGTATGGTTAGGATCGACCTGTTGATTGTCAGGCATAGCGGAGGGAAAAGTCGACCCACAGGGTTAGGACTGATCCGACTATGTCAAGGTTGTAAGTGACACCCGAGGGTTATGGTCGACACAATGCCAGTGTTAGGACCGACTCGATCGTGCCCAGCCTACTTCTTCCGGAATTGTCGAGATTTACGTTGCATTGACATATCATGCACTCTAATTATATTCGTTGGGATTTGGATGAGTTGATGTTGATAAACATCGTTATGGGTGTTTAGAGTCTACTAAGGTTGGGTGTTAGTGTCCTAGCTCTGACTTATTCTTATTTTTGAGGGCTTGTGTTGCTGACACTTGACCTATCCTTTTGGGATTGTACATTTTGCCTACGGGCGTTACACTTTCTACTTTCCGTCACTGGAGGTTACTCGTGACGAGGTTGCTACTTAAAGCGGGGGCTGTATTTATGTTATATACTAGTTTTGTTATCTTTTGTTGGGAGTTTATTTCTTTCAGTCTTTGATTCTATTATCAAAAAAAAAATAATTCACGTTTTCCGCTTTAAGTTTCTTGTTGGTTACTAAAGTGACGCCACCGAAATCGGGGTGTTACAGAAGACAATTCGGCTTAAGCGAGAATTGATCTCGCTTAAGCCAAAGACCTTACCTGAAGGTGAAGAAACCTGCTCGCTTAAGCGACACCTTTATCAGCTTAAGCGAAACGGTTGCCCTGTTTTATAAAAGGTTCGACCATAACAAAATTGAGGCATCTCTTGACATATTTTGGACCTCTTAGAGAGAAAATTGCATAGAGAAGAAGGAAAGGAACTTTGGGAGCTTTGATCCACCATCCATCGTGCTGGAGACACACCGAGGACGGCACGGGTCACCGCTTTCACCTTAGTTTCCTCTTGTAAGCTTTGTAAGCAATCCATGGATATGGGTTGCTAAGTTTCTTTGTTGGATTTGGATGTAGCCTTTAACTATGATTTGTTCTTCTTGATTTCTATATGAAAATATCGTTTCTATTACATGATTCAATGGTTTTCTCTTGTTCTTAATGCTATGTTTTAGTTTGTGCACCTAGAACATATCGATTGATTCGGCGTAAGAGCGGAAGCTACGGCGTCTAGAGTCCGACCTAGAGTTAATCATCTAATAAATCTAATTGCTAGGAATAGAGTTAGGTTTGTTAGTCCCTTAAACATCTGAGCTTAAAGATAACTTAGCTTTTCTATGCATGTGAGGAATCAATGTTTAGGAAAGTAAGTTATAGATATCCACTCATGTGAGGAATCAATGAAGTAGGGTAGAAATGGTGTAGATGAATCATGGATAGGAATGAATATTCATATAGAATCATAGGACACTAATAGTTAAACGGTGAACTCCAATTCCAACAGCTTTCTCATCTTGATATCCAATCGTTTTACTCTTGCTTTGTTTAATTTGAATGTGTTTTGGTCACCGAAACAATTATCAACCTTTTGAAAATCTATTGCTTGGGTAATTTTACTAGAGAACGACATTTGTATTAGCAATTCCCTGCGGATACGACAAAAACCCTATGCTATACTACAATTGAATCTTGAAGGATTCAAAAGTGGTTCGGTGTAAAAAATCTTTCAACATTGGGTCTTTTTTCTTTTTGTTCAGGGAGGGTCTTGTTATTTATATCTTTTAGGGATGGTTAAGTGATTGTGTATTCTTGTAGATGATTGAGGACTTTTGTTTTTGTATTCCTCTTTGTCCTATTTTCGAGCTTAACCACTCTCTTCTCTATTATTATTAATATATTTGAATTTTCAAAAAAATAATTCATATTAATATTAATCCTTAAAAGTTGGAGGAAGTGATTTTAATATTAAATATGATATCGATGAAAGAATAACATTCTCATTATCTAACGGTTTCAATCCTCCCATTATTGTCATTCTATATTCTTCTTCTATTTACCCTAAAATATATAGCAAGTGTTTATTAGTATTTGATTCATATGAGTTAGGAAATTTCATAGAGCACGCAAAGTTAGTTTTGGTTTATTGAATTATTACTTAAATAAAAATTAATATTAATATTAATCCATAAAAGATAAAGATAGTGGGTTTAATATCATATCAATGTACCTTCAAAAAAAATATAATATCATTGTAGAAAATAATCTTCCCATTATGCCTTTTCCCTGAAACTATATAAGTATTAAATTAATGGTTTTTAATTATATAAAAAATATTAATTATTTACCTCGAATTTTTTGTAAATGAGTTTATTATTATTTAGCTCATTACTATTTAGTTCATATAATTTAGGGAATTCCATAGGTCACAATTAATATGTTTTGATCTAAAGAATTATTAAGTAGTTATTAATTAATATTAGTATTAAAATTAGAACATAAAAATTAAAGGTGGTGGTTTTAATACTAAATATGATATCACTCCAAAATATAAATTTTCCACTAACCGGTCCTACAACTATATAAATTAGCAGCAACGCTCATTCAAAATGTGCACTCCATATAGTCTGCTTTGACGTATTTGCATTGAATTAAGGCTTGAACTTTAGTCATTTTGCAAGTGCATATACCCAGAGGCTAAATACTGATTTTTTTACCTTAGAATGTCTAAATGTTCTATAGCTTACTCTTTGATTTTGTAATGATTTCTTATTGATTTCATCCTACTTAATATTGGACAGTTTCCATGGTTTACAAATAGGTGTTTCATGGTTTACAAATAGGTTTATTTTCATGTTCTTTTTCACGGTAAAACAAAACTTCCAAATTTATGATTTCTTATATCTAATTTAATTTAAATCTTTTAATTCATAATTTATTTTTATAAATGTAATAAAAGTAACACAAATTTTGAGAAATTTTAGGCTATAAAAAAGTTAATATTATCTAAGGTTATTACTCAATTTTACAAAGGGACTCATTCATTTCTAAACATAAGAAAAGTATATAAAGTTACATATGACACATTCAAGGACGTGTGCTATACGATGAGTTTACTTGAAGATGATAAAGAATACATTGATGAAGTAACAGAAAGCCTTGCATTGCGGCACAACAAACAATCTTAGAAGACTTTTTGCTACATTACTATTATCATATCTGCTTTTAAGGGCATAATTTGTTTGGAAAGAATCCTGAGAGTATTTAAGTGATGATATTTTACATATAGACGAAGACTTATTACGCAACGTAGTGGTAAATACATATTTAATCAAAGCTCATACAAAAAAAAAGTTAGGACAAAAACCATGCACAAAAAATTAAATTTCACCGCTTCTACAAAATAAAAACAAATACATTCATCACTTGAAAAAGAATACAAATTTATATATACTAATATCTAAAATTAATTTTATTCTTTTAATTCATAATAAATTGTCTATCAATAAACATAAAAAAACACAAATTTAGAAAGAAAAAATATGCACGATAAACATAATGAATAACCTGCATCGCACGGGTAAAAGTACTAGTATATATATATATATATATATATATATATATATATATATATATATATATATTACGAGCACTAATGCACTATATATAATATTGTCATATTATGTGGCTGTGGTGTAGCATGTTGTGATACAAAGAATAATAAATGTGAATTATCACTCTCTAATAAACAAAGGAGGGTGAGTAAGGGTGGCAAAATGGGCTTGGCCCGCTGGGTCAGTCCGTTTGACCCACCTTTTTTGATGGATTGAGTTGGAATTTTGAACCCAAATTTAAAAGCGGGTCAGTCCAACCCAACCCGTATTTTTGTAGGTTAATGACAGGTTGGGTTGGGTAAGCCCGCCAACCCATTTTTCACTTTTTATTTTAGAAAATTTTTAAATTTTTTATTCTTTAAGTAGATTATTGTAAGACGCATATATTACGGCATACTTAAACTATTTTTTTTTTTTTACTATTTTGAAATCTAGTCAATGATGACTTTCCATGGATTCACCTATATAAGCAGTGACTCTTGTTTGTAGGTTATGTTTTATCTAAAACCTTCATGGCTGCTCAACATTATCGTTTATAATTGTTGGTTGACTATTATTGGCTGAAGTAAACTCTTGTTGATGATTGTAAAACACATCTATTAATGTTAAGTAATATTAAGTGAGTGTTTGTCAAAGAAAAAATGGCATTTACCAACGATTTGGTGAAAGTTGTTGACACTTACACTTGATAGTTGCTACTTAGGTTACAATTACAACTTTTAATAACAATGCATGATAAATATTTTTTGTATTGTTATTGGTGAGACTTTCTAGTTGAACTCATAACCTTTAAATATAAAGAACAAGTATAATTTTAATTTTTTTCATGTACCAACATTGTAAGAGAGAAAGATTTCTTAAAATTCCTCACTGCATATCTTTTTTTTTTATTTCACTACATTTTCTAAGTGGGCTAATCTGTCATCCCGCCAAAATATGGGTTGGGTTGAGACTTTGAACCCAAATGTCAAAAGTGGGTCAGCCCACCCCAACCCGTGTTTTGACGGGTTAGTGGCGGGTTGGGCCAAGCCCGGCCCGCCAACCCATATTGCCACCCCTAAGGGTGAGGATCAAGCGCCAGGTGATGGGGAAGGTATAGCCGTAAAGAACGAGCGAGAGATTAAGAAAAAAAATGGAAGAGGCTCAAAGAAGGTGAAAAGGAAGGAGCAAAGCAAATGCTTGCCAAAAAAATTGTATTATTATATGTTAATCTTTTAAATCATGGTTGTTATGAGGTATTCCACAATTAAAGGTCATGAAACTAATGTGATCAAGTCTCTAGTACCACATTTAGTTTATCAGATTAAGTGTAAGGTTTTTATTGATAAATCATTCTTGATAACTCAACTACTGTTGAGAGATTGAATCATAGACTAAATGTTTATGAAGGTATGAAAAACGGTAGAAAGGGGGGGTTTGAATAACGTTTTCAAGATAAAACTTCCACCTGAAAGATTTTAACAAATCTTTTCGAGAACTAAGTGCTAAGGATGAGAGATAGAAAAGCACACAAGGATTTTATCCTGGTTCACTTGATAAATCACTCAAGCTACTCCAGTCCACCCGTTAAGGTGATTTCTTCCTTCTTTGAATGAAGGCAATCCACTAATCAGGTATGTGTTACAACTGCACTTGAAACCTACAAATGACTAACAATACACTGACTTAGCTCACACTAAGATTCACTCTCTTAGTCTTCTCTAGGATCCGATCAACCTTGATCTCCTAAAGGAAAACTATACAACTGTATATGAAGTTCTTGTTTACAAAGAAAGTGCTTCTAAACAAGCTTATAGTAAACACAATGAAATTCAGGATGAAAGAAAGCTTAGAAGGATTTGAATATTTCCTGCGCGTGTGTGAATGCTTCTAGCCGCTTCTTTCAATCTTCAGCCTCTATTTATACTCCAAGGATTAGGGTAGTTCTGGAAATTCTAGCTTCTGTTGTGGCTGAGGATGTTAGGTAGGTCGTCAGGATAGTACATATGCTTTTGTACTTGGATAGCGACTTGACCTTTAAACCTAGGAGACTTCTGATCAGGGGAATGCTTCAAGTTGGAACTTGTGAAGCCGGTTGATCAGAGTCAGAGGGAAAGCACAGATCCTCTGACCGTTGTATCTTCTGATTCTGAACTCAGAGGGAAGTACATGGTCTTTAGAGTTTCTTGCTTCTGGACATCAGAGTCTTCACTCTTCAGAGTCTGGATTGTCAGAGTCTTCTACACCATCAGAGCTTCTGAGTCTCCAGAGTCTTTTGGTTGTCAGATCTTCTGGATATTCAGAACTTCTGGTGATTGAGTCCATATCAGAGTTTGTAAGACTTCAGATCTTCTGAAGCTTTTCCACTGTTCAGAGTGAATATGGAGAATGCGAAAGCGTTGCTTGGGTCACTCTTTATGCACAGTGCTTCTGATTTGTGTGAGACAGAATCAAGGTCAGAGCCTGTAAATAGCACACTCAGAAAAACACGTTAGAGTACCATAATTGTTCATATCAAAAGGTTAACTTGTAATCATCAAAACATAGAGTTGTACTACTAGATCAAAACTTGATCTTACAATCTCCCCCTTTTTGATGATGACAAAACAAAGATTTTTGATGAACAATTCTTAAACAATAAACTGAATTCACTCAGAGTTTAGGGATACAGAATAAGACTTATCCTGATGTGAATAGTTTATCTTGCTTATTCTGAATTCAAGTCACCGCTTGATTCTGAGCTTAGCTCCCCCTGAATCTAATACTTGATGAAAACGTTAGAAAAGTCTAGATTCTGAGCTAAATAATATAGGAGTTCAGAGTGAAAGAATGATGACATAGATGAAATAGAATAATCAGAGCGCATAAGTAATCAGAGTCAACGGACAAGGTATCGGAGTCTAGGGTATCAGAGTCAAACTAAAATCACTTCAGAAGAAGTGAAATGTATTCCTTGTATTTACCCAGTGACACATCTATGGTCATAAAGGTGGAACTCTTAAATTCTCCAAAAGAAAAATAAATCACACTAACACATCTTACACATCAAAAACTGGGTTGTACTCCCCCTTTTTGTCATAAGCAAAAAGCTTGGGGTGTGAAAAACTTAGTTTGAAGTACAAGGTACTCCCCCTTAGAGAAGGTCTAAGTTTGAAGAAAAATAAAATGATGCATGAATCAGAGTTAGGCGAAATAAAGAGAAGAGTTAATGCAAAAGAAGAACGTTTACCACCGGCCAAGGAAGTAATGAAAGGGGTCAGTTACCAAGAACTTAACCTCGAGAAACTGTAGAAGCATTAACTTTCAGAGAGAAAGTGAAGCCTATATAAAGCGATGGAGAAAGAGGGTAAGCTTCACAACTCGAACAATTTAGAAAAAATGGCATCATACATGGAAGCACTTGAAGAGCTCAGAAGGAAGGCCTTTGAGGAAGACTTGTTCCTGAACATAAGGCATCCAGAGGGTACAACAACCATATCAGAGCTAACGAGGACACTGCTAGAGGAGGACCTTCGTCCAGAGCTGAAGAACGACTTGAAGGAATTTCTTGCCTTCGTGGAAGAAGTTCAAGAACTCAGCCAGCTTGAGCTGAGGCTACTAGAAGAAAGGAAGACCATAGAAGAGAAGCTCAAGACAACAGAAGAGATTCTGGAGAAGAAGGAGCTAAACGTCAGTCTCAACAACATCCAGTATTCACTGGATCGTCTGGAGAGGGAGAGGTCAGAGCAGCGTCAAGAGTGCAGAAGAATGAGGAAGGATCCTCCATTCTAGACTTGAGGAAAAAGAAAATGTATGATGTAAACAAAATGATTATGAATAATAAAAAAAATTTGCAAACTCAATGTGACAAATATATATATATATATGCAAAAATAAACAGTAACGAACAAAGCAGAATAACTAAAGTAATTGAAGGAAAATATTAAAAAGAAATTAAAAGAAAACTAAGTTAAGAGGAAAAGCAAGGAGATCCTAAGACTAGGGTTTATCAGTGCGTCACAGAAGTTCCATCATCATTTGCTTCATGTCCTGTAGCATAGACTCATGAGTATCAAGACGTTGTTCCATGAGGTCGAGTCTGGACGAGCTTGACTGTGTGGAGCTGGAAGGAACATTCTGAGCAGCTTGATGAGCAGTAGTGGAAGCAGAAGCAGCAGGAGTAAAAACCACTGGTGCAAGTCTAAGGGCTTTAGCTTCAGCTTCAAGTCTCTCTGCCTCTAATCTTTCTTGTTCAGCTTGAGCTGCAGCTTGACGTGCAGCTTCTTCAGCTTGTTCTTGCTTTCTTCTGGCCTCTTCAGCAGCTTCAAGGAGCTTATGTCTTTGTTGCTGTTCATGAAGAGCCACCCTTCTAGCAAACCTCTGCGTTGCAGCCTTGATCCTCTGATCCCTTTCTGCAGTCAGATGCTGCATCATAACTGGAACCTGAGCTACTAGCCAAGAGCTCAGACTATTCCACTTTTCAGCCACAGACTCAGCATCCTCACTCAGATCAGTCTGACCTTGTACATTTCGTAGCATCAAAGAGGCTTCACGATTGAAAACATTGATGCACTCAGAGAGAGAGGTGGGTTTGAGGGAAGTGTAGGGAACGATTGAGAGGTTGGTTTCTGGAGAGGTTGGGTGATTACTGCTATTTGCCTCAGAGACACCTTGAGGAGAACCAATGTTAAACATGTGAGCATTTGGTTCAGAGGTGCCAAGGTTATGTTCAGAGGTTTCAACCAGAGGATTGGGTGATCTAACCGAAGAGTGGTTAGACACAGATTGTTCTGGGTCTGGTTGAACTGGTTCTTGTTGTACAGGGTCAGGTTGAGCTTGTTGAGCCAAAGGGTCTGCCTCATGTAAAGGATTGACCAAGATAGGTTCATCTGGGTCAACTAGACGTTCAGGTCTAGGGCCAGGATATCTCCTGGGGCTTGCACAAGTGAGGTAATACTCTTCTAAGGTAGACACCTTTTCTTTTCTGACCTCCATGAATTTACGCATGGATTCAGAGTTGTTGGAAGGGGAGGAGTCAGCCACATTGGTTGGGAATGATACAGGTGTATAGACACTAGAAGAATCTGTATCAGTGGTTCTGGCAACCAGACGTTCTGATGCTCTGGGGACAGAGTGATCAGACGTTCTGGGTTCAGGTTCTGGTTGAACAGGAATTGTGAGTTCAGGTTCAAGAGTGAGGGGTTCAGATTCTGGATTGTATTGAATGGTAATAGGTGAGGTTGGATCAGAGGGTCCGGTAGGTTGGTTTTTAAGCATATTCCAGAGAGGTGCTTCGTTTGGAGAAGGTTGGAAAAATGAAGAACGGGGTGAATTAGGTTGAGAGGTGGTTTGTGCAGCTGGTTGGGTTTCAGGAATGGGAGTGAGTGGGTTTGTGGATCGTTTGAGCATAGCAGAGATGGGGAGTGCATCAAATGTATTCAAATCATCATCAGTATCAATAACAGACTTACTTGATGATCTCACTGATGACCTAGTCACTCTGGAAGGAGTTTCAATCCTTCTGACCACTTGAGTAGCTGGTTCCACCCTTGTAGGCTTCACCACAAGTCTGACTTGTTTCTTCTTCTTCTTGGTAGGAGAAGGACCATCTTCATTAGTACCATCATTACCATCATCTGGCTTGCTGGTTTCATCATGTTTCCTCTTCGGCTGGTCAGCTTGCTTCCTCTTTGTCAGAGGGATCTCAGATTCCTCAGAGGATTCTTCTAAGACCATCTTCCTCTGAACTTTCCTCTTGGGAGGAGAGTCAAACTCTGGAGCAGGCGGCAGTCTTCTGAAGAATTCATCTAAATCAATTTCAAAGCCTTGAGCTCTTAGGTCTTCAACATAACATCTAATAGCTTCAGGATTGTCTGCCTGTGTCCACAGAGGATAGTCATTCAGAGGCACCCTTCTCTGTCTGATTTCAGCAGATGTATCTTCATGAGCTGGGGCAATTTTCTTCTGAATTAAACCCATCTTCTTCAGAGAATTGGCAGTGAAGACATCACTGACAATGGTGGTCAAATCCTCTATGCATCCAGCATTGACCAGATCTTGCACAAGATTGCTCTCAATGAAGAGATCTGATAGCAATCTCCCAAAAGGAATATATTTGATTGCTGACTTGATGGAGGCAGTAGTTCTGGACTTCTTGATACACTCCTTCAAGTAAGAGAACAGGAAGTAGGGAAGGCAGATCTTCTGCTTGTCTTGGATGAAAAACAACATCGCCTTCTGGCTGAAGTTGATGTAATCTGGGGAACTGCCCTTTGGCCTCTGGTTGATACAGTGCAGCAGAATCTTGTGCTAGATTCTGAGCTTGGGATGAAGATCCACCACTTTGTAATCAGTCTTGCCCGGTTTGTATGTGGTGTACAGGGCCTTGTTGGTTTCATCCTTCGTTTTGGGTTTCAGCTTCGATTCAGTGAGTTGGAATCGATACCCACGTGCAGTGTCTGCACCCAGCAAATTCACGAATGACTTCTCAGTAATTATGATCCTCCTACCAGCAATGTGGGAGACCACCTGAGTATCATCGCAGTCAGCATGTTTCCAAAATTCCTTGACCAATTTGTCGTACACCGGTCCTCGAAGCCTGTTGAAGTAATTTTCCCAGCCTTGAACACGGACTTCAGGACGAAGATCATACCCATTTGCAGCAAGATTGTCGAGGTCGAATCTCCATTCTGCTAGTACTTGAAGTTCTTCAGGAGCATACACACAATGAACGGCACAGCCCCGTTCTGCAATCGGAATAACTTGCTCTTGACCTTGACCTTGAGCAGGAGCTTCAGGACCCAATTGGCCTGTAGCTTGACCCACTACCATGTGAGGGAACCCGGTTGCTTCGGCAGCTTCGTTTCTGGTTTGTCTCACCATTGTTGAGCGGTTGAAGGTTTTGGGTAGAAGATGAAGATGATGAATAGAGAGAGAGAGAGAGATCGTGGGTGAGAGGTTTTGAAAAAGAAAAAAAAAACTGAATAGAGAGAGAATAAAACTGAGAGTGTAGGAGATCGTGTGTGTATAGTGGGTTTTGACAAATAACCGTTGTTGATTCAAAAAGCAAATTAAAATCAACGGTTAAAAATTAAAGACATCATAGTAACAGTAAATACACATATCACACACAGGAGAGAAGCACATCTACACACGTTATGACAGACTGTCACGGGGGCACAAGGAACTATGCATCAGAGAAACTGACACACGTGTTACTGTCTCAGCTTCAGAGTCAGCACCAATGGGTACATACACTCTGATGGAGTTACCTTCTGGACTAGACATCTTCTGATCAAGAAGTATCATAGTCAGAGGTTCTGATCCATCTTCACTCTGGACAAAAGTCCATATTCAGATTTTTCAAAATAAAATTAAATCTATCCTCTGCTAAGGGCTTTGTAAAGATATCTGCCCATTGATGGTCAGTATCAACAAACTTCAGAAGAAGTACGCCCTTCTGTACATAATCTCTAATAAAGTGATACTTTACCTCAATGTGCTTTGCTCTTGAATGTAAGATAGGATTCTTACTCAATGATATTGCAGCAGTGTTATCACAATAGATTGGGATATTGCTCTCATGGATCTGATAATCCTCCAGCTGATGTTTCATCCAGAGCATCTGAGTGCTGCATATTGCTGCTGAGATATATTCTGCCTCTATAGTGGATAGTGCAATGGTTGATTGCCTCTTGCTTGTCCATGAGACTAGATTACTTCCCAGAAATTGACAATTTCCAGAAGTACTTTTTCTCTCTGTTCTATCTCCAGCATAATCAGCATCACAATAACCTGAAAGCTTATACTCTGATGTTTTCTTATACATCAAGCCAAGGTTAGTGGTGCCTTTCAGATACCTTAGGATCCTCTTAACAGCAGTTAAGTGGGTTTCCCTTGGATCTGATTGGAAACGAGCACATAAGTGAACACTAAATAATATATCTGGCCTAGATGCAGTTAAATATAGAAGAGATCCTATCATACCACGATAAAGCTTCTGACAAACTTTACCACTTGCATCTTCTTTCTCCAGAATGCATGTAGGATGCATTGGAGTCTTGGCCACTGTTGATTCCAGCATGTTGAACTTTTTCAGAAGTTCTTTAGTGTACTTGCTCTGATGGATATATGTTCCTTCTGGTGTTTGATCAACTTGTATTCCCAGAAAGTACTTTAGTTCTCCCATCATACTCATCTCAAATTCAGCCTGCATCATCTCAGAAAATTCTTTGCATAGAGATTGATTAGCAGAGCCAAATATTATATCATCAACATAGATTTCCACAATTAAGATATCATCTTTATAAGTTTTGCAAAAGAGAGTTGTATCTACTTTACCCCTTACAAACTCATTCTCCAGAAGGAATGAGCTGAGTCTCTCATACCATGCTCTGGGAGCTTGCTTCAGACCGTAGAGTGATTTCTTCAATTTGAACACATGGTCTGGTTTCTTTTCATCTTCAAAACCTGGGGGTTGATGAACATAGACTTCCTCTGAAATATAACCATTTAGGAAGGCACTCTTCACATCCATCTGATGAAGAACTATGTTGTGATTCACTGAGAAGGAGATCAACAGTCTGATTGCTTCTAGTCTTGCTACTAGAGCAAATGTTTCTGTGTAGTCTATTCCTTCCTGCTGGCTGTAGCCTTGAGCAACTAGCCTTGCCTTGTTTCTGACTACATCTCCTTTCTCATTCAGTTTGTTTCTGAACACCCATTTTGTTCCAATTACATGGACATTCTCAGGCTTCTTCACTAAGCTCCAAACATTGTTCTTGGAGAATTGATTCAATTCTTCTTCCATGGCCAGAATCCAATCCTTGTCCTGAAGAGCTTCATCTATGGACTTGGGTTCAATTAAGGACTCCAATCCTTTCAGACTGAGCAGAGTCTCTTCAGAGGGTCTGAAGGCTGATCTGGTTCTGACTGGTTCATCTTTGTTGCCCAGAATCAATTCCTTAGGGTGAGCTGCAGTGATTCTGCTCTTCTTCAGAGTTTGTGAATCAGAGGGACCAGCTTCTTCTTCTGGTTCATCTTCCTCTAGCTCAGCTTCCTCTGGAGCTTTGCCTTTGTCAGAAACATTTATACTTAAATCTGCAAATTTCTCAACTAGCTTTGACTGGTCAGAGTCAAGCTTATCGTCAAATCTAACAAGAATAGACTCTTCAATAGTCTTAGCATCAGTATTGTAAAATCTAAAACCTTTAGATCTATCAGAGTAACCAAGTAATAGACACTTAGAAGACTTAGCATCAAATTTATGCAATCTATCCTTAGTATTAAGAACATAACAAACACAACCAAAAGGATGAAAGTAAGAAATGTTGGGTTTTATGTTCTTCCACAATTCATAGGGAGTCTTATTCAGAATTGGTCTCACAGAGATTCTGTTCTGAATGTAACATGCTGTATTTACTGCCTCTGCCCAAAAGTGCTTAGCCATGCCAGTTTCTTGGAGCATGGTTCTAGCCATCTCCTGAAGAGTTCTGTTCTTCCTCTCAACAACACCATTTTGTTGAGGAGTTCTGGGACAAGAGAAATCATGTGCAATTCCATAGGAATCAAACAGACTCTCAAACTTGTCATTCTCAAACTCTCCACCATGGTCACTTCTGACACGCACAATCCTACAAGCCTTCTCGTTTTGCACTTGGGCAATGAAGGTAGAGAACACAGCATGAGACTCATCCTTGCGGGTTAGAAACTTTACCCATGTCCAGCGGCTATAGTCGTCAACGATGACCATCCCATATCTCTTGCCACCTATAGACTCAGTTTTCACTGGTCCAAACAGGTCGATATGCAGAAGTTCTAACGGCCTTGAGGTTGAGACAACATTCTTTGCATTGAAAGGGACTTTAGTGAATTTTCCTTTCTGACATGCTTCACAAAGAGCGTATGAAGAGAACTTCAGATTGGGTAAGCCCCTGACAAGGTTTAGCTTGCTCAGCTGAGAAATCTTTTTCATACTGGCATGCCCTAACCGTCTATGCCATACCCACTGCTCTTCATTAACAGAAAGAATGCACTTCACATTCTGAGCCTCCAACTCAGATAATCTGATCTTATAAATGTTGTTCTTCCTCTTGCTGTTAAACAGAACAGAGCCATCGATCTGACTTACAGCCCTGCAAGACTTTTGATTGAAAATAACGTCATAACCCTTGTTAGCTAATTGACTTATAGACAATAAGTTATGAGTTAAGTCGTCTACCAATAACACATTATCAATGCATGGACTACTATCTACACAAATAGTACCAGTACCAACAATTTTACCCTTTTCATTTCCACCAAAGCCAACTTCGCCTCCAGGCTTAAGTTTTAGCTCTTGGAACATACGCCTTTCTCCCGTCATGTGACGCGAGCATCCACTGTCCAGATACCATGACTGGTGTTTCAGTGGAGCTATCAAGGATATCTACAACATAGATAATCTTGTCCTTAGGTACCCACTTTTTGGGTCCTTTCTTGTTAGTTACCCCAGAGGTTCTGATCACCTTGGGTTTCTCAACATGATAATGTAAAGGAATTTTTGCATGATATTTAGACATGGAGAAAGATCCCTTTTTAAGAGGGGTTTTAGCAACTTTAGCAGGTAAAGGATCAGGCAGTATGGTACCAGAGGGAACAAAGCATTCATACAAGGATTTAGCTTTAGACATAGAGGGCTCATTTCTAATTGGTTTAGAATAGCCAATGTCATGCATTCCATTTCTGCTTACGCCATAGATCATTGAAGCCATTAAGCTTCTATCTACGCTCTTAGCCAGGAATCTTTGAAAAGATTTTTCATACTTAGATTCATTTCTACAATCAGAGGCATCACAAGCAACTATTTCTTCTAACTTAGCAATCTGGTTCTTAAGCACAGAGTTAGAATTGATCAAAGCGTGATTATCATTTTTCAAATCAGAAATAATTTTCTCATGTTCAGAAGGAGTCTTTGAAGCAGCAGATAAGTCCTTTTTCAACTTTTTATGCTTAGACAGTAAGGAGTTATACTTATCCATAATATCAGACAAAGCATGTTTCAGTTCAGAGGTAGAGAAAGAAGCGAATACCTCATTTTCATCGTCTGAATTAGGATCTCCTTCTGATTCTGAGTCAGAGTCAACAGCTTCCTTTGACTCTGCTCCTTTGTCCTTGACAATAGCCATGAGTCCTTGGACTTCACCATCAGAGTCAACATCCTCTGACTCTGATTCATCAAATGTCACCATCAGACTCTTCTTCGTCTTGAAGTGCTTCTTTGGCTTCTTGTCCTTCTTCAACCTTGGACAATCACTTTTGTAGTGCCCTAATTCTTTGCACTCAAAACATGTGACTTCCTTGATTGATGACTTCTTCTGGCCTGAGGATTCAGACTTTCATTTGGCCTTTCCAGAGCTTCTGTACTTGCTTTGCTTGTGCTTCCAAATGCGGTTGAGTCTCTTGGAGATCAGAGTCAGCTCATCTTCATCAGAATATTCTGATGCTTCTTCAGATTCTTCTGCTTCAGCTTGGAGAGCCTTTGACTTCTCAGCCTTAGCCTTTTCAGATTTGGATTTCAAGGCTATAGACTTTTTCCTCAGATCTTGCATCTCAGAACGCTTCAGCTCATGGCATTTCAGAATGCTAATGAGTTCTTCTAAACTCATACGCTCGACATCTCTTGTGAGCTCAATTGATGTCACTAAAGGCATCCAGCTTTCAGGAAGAGACCTGATGACCCTTATGACGTGATCTTTTGTTGTGTAGCTCTTGTTGAGAGGTCGTATTCCAGCTACAAGCAACTGAAATCTGGAGAACATTTCTTCAATGGTCTCATTTGGCTCCATGATGAAGGATTCATACTTTTGGATCAAAGACAATGCCTTTGATTCTTTAACTTTCTTGTTTCCTTCATGAGACATCTTCAGAGATTCAAAAATGCCTTTTGCAAACTCACGATCTGTAATCTTCTGGTACTCTTCATAAGAAATAGCACTTAGAAGAATTGCTCTTGCTTTGTGATGTTGTGAGTACAGCTTCTTTTGATCTGCAGTCATCTCTGACCTTGGGATCTTCTTGCCATCTGCATCGACTGGACGCTCATAGCCATCCACAATAATATCCCAGAGATCTGCATCAAAACCCAGAAAGAAACTTTCGAGTCTATCTTTCCAATACTCGAATCTTTGACCATCGAACATAGGAGGCTTTGCGTTGTATCCATCTTTCTGTGTTTCACTGGTGGTAGCCATTGTTTTTCACACCGGCCCGGATCACTGAACACTGTTAGGTGTGGTAATCAGAACTTGCGCTCTGATACCAATTGAAGGTATGAAAAACGGTAGAAAGGGGGGGTTTGAATAACGTTTTCAAGATAAAACTTCCACCTGAAAGATTTTAACAAATCTTTTCGAGAACTAAGTGCTAAGGATGAGAGATAGAAAAGCACACAAGGATTTTATCCTGGTTCACTTGATAAATCACTCAAGCTACTCCAGTCCACCCGTTAAGGTGATTTCTTCCTTCTTAGAATGAAGGCAATCCACTAATCAGGTATGTGTTACAACTGCACTTGAAACCTACAAGTGACTAACAATACACTGACTTAGCTCACACTAAGATTCACTCTCTTAGTCTTCTCTAGGATCCGATCAACCTTGATCTCCTAAAGGAAAACTATACAACTGTATATGAAGTTCTTGTTTACAAAGAAAGTGCTTCTAAAAAAGCTTATAGTAAACACAATGAAATTCAGGATGAAAGAAAGCTTAGAAGGATTTGAATATTTCTTGCGCGTGTGTGAATGCTTCTAGCCGCTTCTTTCAATCTTCAGCCTCTATTTATACTCCAAGGATTAGGGTTGAACGTTGCATGGAAATGCTACCGTTGGAGGGTAGTTCTGGAAATTCCAGCTTCTGCTGTGGCTGAGGATGTTAGGTAGGTCGTCAGGATAGTACATATGCTTTTGTACTTGGATAGCGACTTGACCTTTAAACCTAGGAGACTTCTGATCAGGGGAATGCTTCAAGTTGGAACTTGTGAAGCCGGTTGATCAAAGTCAGAGGGAAAGCACAGATCCTC
The DNA here is from genome assembly GCF_012489685.1 of Lotus japonicus. Taxonomy (NCBI): domain Eukaryota; kingdom Viridiplantae; phylum Streptophyta; class Magnoliopsida; order Fabales; family Fabaceae; genus Lotus; species Lotus japonicus. The sequence goes on along the minus strand of NC_080042.1, from coordinate 46,172,000 downwards.
TGACCGTTGTATCTTCTGATTCTGAACTCAGAGGGAAGTACATGGTCTTCAGAGTTTCTTGCTTCTGGACATCAGAGTCTTTTGTCAGAGTCTTCTACACCATCAGAGCTTCTGAGTCTTCAGAGTATTTTGGTTGTCAGATCTTCAGGATATTCAGAACTTCTGGTGACTGAGTCCATATCAGAGTTTGTAAGACTTCAGATCTTCTGAAGCTTTTCCACTGTTCAGAGTGAACATGGAGAATGCGAAAGCGTTGCTTGGGTCACTCTTTATGCACAGTGCTTCTGATTTGTGTGAGACAGAATCAAGGTCAGAGCCTGTAAATAGCACACTCAGAAAAACACGTTAGAGTACCATAATTGTTCATATCAAAAGGTTAACTTGTAATCATCAAAACATAGAGTTGTACTACTAGATCAAAACTTGATCTTACAGTTTAAACAGTTAAGTTATCTATCAATTGTGTTGAAGGTTGTTAGTATCTTATAAATGATGGTGTTTATAGCTAGCTAGCTAATGACTAATAGGATGAGGGTACAATGCGGCCATTTTCCTGCTATATAGTACTACTATGCTAAGATGTTCTCTAGGAACTTTTAATATAACAAATAATTTAATATAAAATATTAATTTAACACTTACTTTAAAAGTATGTACCAAAAACACTTAGATAGCGTTTAGTAACAGAACGGAACAGGACAGAACAGTATGAATCAGGACAATAAATATTTTGTGTATTGTGTTTGGTAACTTCAAATTATTAGAACAGAACTATAAGTTCAATTACATATATAACCTTAACCTTGTCATGTTTTACATATCATTCACCATAAAAAAATGATCAAAAGTTGAATTGCCATCCTGACCCATCCACCATGATTTCACGACATACACTTGTAAAATGAAGATCATTTCATCAAAGACATCCCTTGCTCCGTTAGAGGATGCAAATGATGATAGGATTTGTTTTTCTTTGTTGTTTGGCTGAAAGTCCATTAACTTGTTGAGAGGTAGTCTAAAATTACAAATACACCAGTAATTTGAAAAAAGAATAAAAAAATTGTTTTTTCCCTTCCTTTTACTCGGTTCAAGATCAACTTCATTTTACCTCAGAAAATTGCTTGTAATATGAAAGGTGTATCTGCAACAAAGTATAAAATAGAGTGAAGCAGACATGATGGAACAATATAATAAAGTTGGAAGCTGCTGCGCTAATTTTGGACAGAAGTTTGGTAGAGGAAGAAAAAAAAAACACCAGGGAAGTTTGATAAAAGTTTGGCCACGGTGCTGCTGGTGGCTGCGGCTCCAATTGCTCCAATTTTAGGTTTTGTGAAGAAGAACGAGGAATTAGGGAAAGGGGTTATGTGAGATATGAAATATAAATTAAGGATATTTTTGTCAGTTTAAAAGTTTTAATGAATGTTCTGTTCTGTTCTCTTTGGTTCCACCTATTTTCAGGGAACCAAAATGTACTGTTGGAACAACCTTTTGTCCTGTACCGTTCCACCTTAAAAATGTACCAAACAAGGAACAGAACACATATGTCCCGTTCCGTCCCGTTCATACGTGTCTACCAAACACTACCTTACTTTAAAAGTGAACGGTTTTCTACCTAACAGAATATTTCATAGAATCAGTATGCGTCACACGCATATCGTGTAGCTATTTTAGGGAAATATATAAATAAAAAAATTAAGAAATGTTTTTTGATACATCGGAAAAATACCAGCAAAACAAAATAAACCAAGGAACAGACAACGAGTCCTTCAACAGAAGGTACTCAACGTCCGGATCTGTCCTATCAACAACTCAAAAGCCAGGAGAAACTGCACCAGGCCCTCTCTAGCTAAACAATCCGCTACAATATTACTATCACGATGAACACCTTTAAGCTTCACATCTCACTCCTTTGCCATCAACTGGCGAATAGAGTTAAGCACCAGGAACTCCAAATGCAGATGCACAGCTTCTAAATTACTCTAGAGGGTAAAATAATAATTTAATGATTATTTGTATATATATTATCTGATTTTTTTTATACAAGAGGACAAAAGAAAAGAAAGCAAAATACAAAACACCCCTAACGCCTCACAAAACGAGTGCCAAGCATTCGCTGCAAGCAAAGGTCCCAGCTTAGGAGGGGGTCCTAACTAGGAGAAAACTTTGCTCCTGATGAGCGCCTGCCTTTACCAAGAAATCTGCACAAATATTGCCTTCTCGCAGTGTATGAATCACCAGGGCCTCCTGATGACCCGAGGTTTATTCTATGTTTGTCAAGTCCTTCTTGTTTCTTTCTTTTCCTTTTTGGGTCCTTTATTGAGTTTTAAGTCAAGTTGAGTCCATTTTTAATTCATAATTGCATCTGCATTAGTTTATGTGTTTTTAATCTATTTATTTGGTCTTTTTACTAGTTTTAGTTAGAGAGTAATTCCTATGGTCATTTTTTAGCTAAGGTCTTTTGAATTCATGAATGTTGATTGCATATTGAGAGTTTTTTTTGCTGAATTGAATGAAGGGATAGTGAATTATCATGATTAATGAGATGTTCCCATGAGTTACATTGTTGTTTTGATGGATTCTTGAGGTTCTTTTTCAGGTTTGAATAGGTTTTTTATGGCAAATGATGATGGTTGAAGGCCAAGTAATGAGCCATGATAATAGGTGAAGAGGGAGTTACAAAATTGGAGAAGAATCTGATGAGCCACGCATGTGCGCCGGCTATGCCACGCACATGCGTGACAGTTCTGTGCAAAGAAAGAAGGCAGGAGTTGAAGACCACGCACGTGCGCCGCCTAGTCCACGCACATGCGTGGTGGATTGACCTGGGCGCTGCATTTTAACAGATAATCCACACATGGGCGTGGATGAGGCCACGCACATGCGTGGATTACCGCTGGAAACTCTATAAATATGGATTTTATTATTTCTTTTAAGTATCTTGTAGTTCTTGGAGCTTGTGGGAGACTTCTTGACACTCTTATTTCAGGTTTTTGTTCTTTTAATTTGCATTATGAATTCTCTGGCCATGCTTGGCTAGTTTACCTTTGTACCTTAGGGATTGTGGATCCTAGTTTAAGTTATGTTATGAACTTCTGAGTTTCTTATATGAATAAAGTTTCCTTTCTATGTATCTTTTCTCTGTTTCAATACTCTCTTGAATGCATGCAAGTGTTTGGCTTTCTTCTTGCACAACAATAGTTGATAAGGATTAAGGTACTTGAGATTAGATTTATTTGTTTGCTATCACTTAGGTATAAGGGTGGGAACTTATTGTGTTGGCCTGAACATACAAGCTTCATTCTTCAATTGAATTGACTAGGTACTAAGGCATTAGGCTTAGCAACTAAAAATTGAATGATTTACTTGATTAAGGTATTAACAAGTGAAGGTAAAGTCTACATCACCATAGAAATTTTTCTAAGAGTTCATATATGAATTAAATTGTGAGTAACATAACTGAATTAGGTGAAACAAAAACAAAAACACCCAACGGAAAACCGCACAAAACCTAGCAGATAGAAGGAAAATTTTCTTTAAGCTCCGCAGCCAACCTGCGAATGACATCTTCATCACTGCCCGGAAAAGACATGCCTGCGTACTTAGCCAGAAAGCCTTCGTAGCACGCGTGAAATACGGGTCGGAAGGAGAGGGGGGACTAGACGACTGCGGCGCAACGGAATTTAAGTCCTTGCAAATTTTATTTTAGTTCAAACCCTCAAACTTTTCCTTTTAATGTGTAACAACCTATCATCATTACCCTTCCATAAAGAAGCTTCTTGAAGTCCTTGAGAGGTGAATTGGGACGCACTTGGGCAGAGGAGAAGCGGCTGTGACGTCTCTGACCGAGAGAGGATAAGGAGTTTTTCATTAGGCTGGAAAAGGAATCGTTGGTGGGATGAAGTGACTGAAAAGTGAAATTGTATTTTCAACAGATTTGAAGTTAAGAATGCCTAAAAAAAAATTGCAAGGATTAAAATCAGAAATAAGGTATATTTCAAGGATAAAAACATACCACATCTAATACTAACATGGACTTTCGTTTATTTTGGATGAAAAAGTTAACGTCAAGGACGAAAAATAAAACAACTGATATTCAAAAAATGAAAAACGAAAAATTAATTTTAAAAGAACTGAAATAAAAAATGTGGTATATTTCAGGGAACAAAAACATATTTAAGCCGTAAAAGAATAATATCTTTTTTTAGGGTCAATGCGCATTCTTTTAAGATGAAAAAACCGTGTTTACAAAAAGAGTGTTTACATCAGGAGGTGATCATCCCACCGCAAATTATAAGAATAATATCATTAACATGCATGTATGGGTGAAAAAAATATAATGAATACCCTAAGATAAATTCAATTTTTTTTATCCCATATTCTTATGTCAGTGCACGGCAGAAACAATGTCAAACCTTGTCACATAGCAAAATAGGACAATATTTGTTTCTCTGTTTCAGGTGTTTATATTTTGGATTTAATTCAATCCTTTCGTTGAAGCAGACCCACAAATTGAAGCACACATGGGGAAAATTAGTTTAGCTAAGACAACACATCTCATGATGACCCTGGTGTTAGTACTAGGATTATTATTGAGCACCTCTGTTGTTACTATTGCAGGAAGCAAACATGTGAGCATCAAGAACAAACTAGGATCTGAGAGGAACATGACCTTACATTGCCAATCCAAAGACAATGATTTGGGCAAGCAGAACATTGAAGATGGGAGTGAATTTGGGTGGGACTTCTCTGATAATATTATTGGAACTACCTTGTTTTTCTGTGATTTGGCATGGGACAGAGTTCAGCAGTATTATATTGATGCTTATTCCTTTGGAAGGGACTTCGTGCGATGTAAGACTGGATGTTCATGGCTTGTAGCAGCTGAAGGAATTTATGGCTTAAATGGACAAACAGGGTTCTGGGAATTCATGTACAATTGGCCAAACTGAGCCATTTAATTTTCCAGAAATTGATTCAATGTTGCATATCAATAAGAGCTAGACTATTGTACTCTATTCTATGAATATCAATAACTTAGGGCATCCTCCAGTAGTATAGTTTGTGTAATAGTGGTATTGAAATTGAAAGAAACAAAAATGGAGAAGAGTAAAATTGGAAGCTTATTTTTCATTGATGATCTTAATCTTGATATCTTTTTTCTTTTTTTGAAAGATCAATTTCATTAGCATAAAGCTTAGGAAGCATGAGAACTCCTGTCTCATATAGCTCCTCAATTACAATTTGTATCTTCAACAAAAAGCTACACTTCCCAACTCTATTACAACCTTCTTTGGTAATGTTGCCTGCCATAACATTACAATCCCCAAACATGTGCCTAAGTTAACTTCCCTCATCCTCATCAAGAAATCGATGTGATTCAGTTCATTGAAAAGTTTCTAAGACTTATTTTCATTTGAGTTCATCCAATCTATTGCGATAGGAGAATGGCTTTCAATGACAAGGTTTCTAAAAAAACCGATGACAGAATAAAAGAATATTCAAAATAGCTTTTGCATCCACTTCATATACCCATAATGTCATGTGTTTAACGAGAAATATCCCAATAATTAGCTTGATCTTATTATATACAAAAATTTATAACTAGCTAAACATTGTAACCTACTAACAGAATAAACTAATCATAGTTATCAAAAACTGAAAAATAACTCTATTTAATTAGCAAAAACACTTCTATTACCCCCTCAAGTTCTAGCCTTGTGATATCCAAGAACATAGAGATGAGGTACGGTACCCATAGTGAGAGGATCGTGATGTGAGAATCTAGAGAGAGTTTAGAGCGTAACCGCTTAGAGAGAGAAAGTAACTGAATTTTAAGCTTTTATTTCTCAAATGAGCTAAGAGTCCCTTACAATTGGTAATCGTCCCCTATTTATAGATTCAGGGGTTTGGCTTGGCGCCCCTAAATTCTCCTAATGGGCCAATTGGGCCTCCCGGGAGAAGGCCCAATTTCCTGGCTTGTACATCGCCCCGGGCTGGCGCGCCTGGGCGAGGGACCCTAGGGTCTCGCCCAGTCCACAAGTTCATAAGACACCGAGCTCGAAGCATGAGAGCTGAGTGTGTCTTTTAAGAAGAAACCTAAGGCGACGATCATGAGTAAACTATCTAACGTCGAAGCCTAATGACTTAAAACAATTGCCAACATGGCTTGACAACTAGAACCTAAGACTAATTTTGATTCTCTTAGCAAGTTTCTTTGGTCTCCCGAGTCCACAAGTGAGCTAGTGGCGACAGCCATCATCTACACTTGGTCTTCTCGCCCAGTTGCAGTCATGCATGCGTCATGAGTCGTGGTGGCTTGACGCGCATTAGGCCTATGCCACGTGGCCGGAGAGGTCTGCAGAATCTCAACTGCCTTCCTTGAAACGTCCCCTCAAAATCCCCGCAAAAGCCTGTCAGTTTGAATTTGAACCAATTAGCTTCGACTGTTGCAGTTTCCATTTATTGCGACATTCCCACTCCCCGAAATCCCGCAACTTCAATCATTTCTCCGTCGGTATGGTGCACGATTTTCCACTTTTCCCCCACGTTTCTCAACTGCCCACAGCACTCCCTCACACATTTCCCCTCGATCATCATCATCCCCCTCCTATAAAGACGTTGCATCCCCATCCCTTACTCCTTTCACAACCCCAACTCCTGGCCACCCTTTTTACGAGCGAAAACCCTTCAACACACCATTGCCTCAGTTCACACAGGGCCCCACGCGCCGCCTTTTCTCCTGGTGAGTCTTTACAACTTCAGAGTTTTTTTCATTTCCTATGCTCTTTCCTTTAATGGCTTCAAGACGCCGAACCAAGAACTCCGACCGCAATATCACCGTTGCCACCCCTCTACGGTACGTTCCTCCTATCGACCTCCCCCCCCCCCCCGGGGGGAGTTCCGCTCGATAAAAATGACATTGTCACTTTCCAAGCAAAGTCTTCGGAATCCTTGCCAGCTCCTATGGTAAGGGGCCTCCCGGCCGGGACAATTCCTAACCAACCGTCCAACTTAGAGCAGTGGTCGTCCATCTGCGAAATTTCCTCAGAGTCTGGTGGGTTTTGTCACGAGAAACCCCTTGACAACATTCTGTACTACGGTGGTTGCTCAGCCTCTGAGCGTCCTTGGCTTCGCCTCCATGATCACCTCGTGAATCAGCCCCACTTCTTCTACGTGTACGAGTACATGTTCACAAGTTTGGGAATCAGGTTTCCCTTTTCTCCGTTTGTTGGCTCCGTGTTGCGTAGTATCAACGTTGCCCCGTGTCAGCTTCATCCCAACAGCTGGGCATTCCTGCGATGCTTTGAAATCCTCTGCGATGCAATCCAGCAAGAGCACGAGCCCTCTCACTTCTTTTACTTCTATGGGGCGTCCGCCCAGCCTTCACCACCACGCAGCTGGGTTTCCCTGGAAGCTAGACCCAACCACAGACGCTTCAACCCCTTTTAGCCCACAATCACCACCGACCTCGCCCGGAGGTATTTCAAGATCGTGGTATCTCATGAATACCCCGAGACTTTTACCCTGAGGGACGAAACCGCCCGATTTCCCTTCTACTGGACCCAATAAGTATCCTCAGTAGTCGACCCACCTGAGGATTCCCTAACTCCTGAGGACAAAGTTGTTATCAGCTTCCTAGTTAAACTCTCGGTTTTAGACTGCTCTCGCGTGATCAGTAAAGCCAAAATTTCATCAACTCCCGCTTACTTAGGTTTTCTTGCCCCTTCCCTGCTTCGACCCTTATCCCTTGTTTATTTTAAACTTCTTACCCCCTGCTGACTCTTTTGTTGCTTTTCGTTTCAGGGAGGATGAATTCTGCCAGTGCGGACATTCTGGCCGCCTTTGAAAAGAAAAAGAACATCTCGTTCCCCCCTGGGTCAACCTGAGGGGCGACAAGACATCTTCTCCAACGGCCCCGGCGGGTGAGGGTGGAAAACGGGCTCTTGGCGAGGGAGCTTCCCGCCCGCCCCCCAAGAAGCCACACCTCTTGATTACTACCTCTTCTTCTGGCGGGGAGAGCGTCCCTGCTACCATCACGGCTTCTCCTGGTCCGAAAGAGACCCTTAAGGCGGCTCAGCTCAACAGACCCCCCAAGGTGACTTCAGCTTCTTCGCTCAACGCCCGGGGCGACCCTGTTGGTGAATCGCCCCCTGAGGGGATGGTTGTCCTGCCATTCTCCGGTCAAAGCTCGACACCATCTGCTATTTCACCGCCGCCACCACCCCCGGGACACAATTTGCCTCCGCACCCAAGTTCTGTAAACCGGGGATTGCCTTGTTCCTTATCCTTGACACCGGCGCAAGTCGTGAGGATGGACGAAATGGTTCAACAACAGGGCTTAGATAGAGTGTCCGAGGGTGCTTTGGCAACGGTGCTCCATGCATTCCACCGTTATAAGTGGTCCACCAAAGACGCCGAGGCGCTACGGTCGGAGGTGGCCCGCCTTCGCGCCCTCAACGCTGGATTCCTTGAGGAGCGCAAGGTGCTTCTTGCTAAGCTAGCCTCCCAAGAAACCTCCTTTTCCAAAGGGTTGGCTGAGTAGATTAGCCGTTCTGAGGTTAGTTTGGAGTTTTGAGACAAGAAGATTTCGGAACTGGAAGGAGCCCTTGCAAAACTCCAGCAAGGAGTCCGACACGAAGGAAGATTTGGTGGCCTCCAAGGATCAAGCCATTTCTTCAATGGGCGAGGAATTTGAAACCCTCCGTGCCGAACTGGCGAAGAAAAATGAGGCTCTGTCTGCAGCAAAGGCCCAGGCCCAGATTGACGCGAAGGCCTTAAAGGAGAAGATGAGGTCAGATGTCGTTGTTGCCGCTGTCTTCGAGCGTGGTCGTGGCTTCTTCCTCGCCAAAACCCAAGTTCAAGGCCTCCACCCCCAAATTGACCTCAGCCAAATGGGAGCATTCAAGAAGGTGACTCCCGCCGGATTGGTCGGTCCCGACGATCCTCCCGGCTTCGTCGCCGAGCATTTCCTGAACGAAGAAGATGTAGAACAAGATAAAAATGTTAATGATTCCTAAATTAGCTATGTAACAACAATTCATTTTTCTGCCCTCTTTCAATGAAGATTCTAAGCTCCCCTTATGTTTTGCTTCGTCATGTTCTACCCCCCCCCCTTTTTTTTAATTGAGTAAGTCGGCCGCAACAAAGTTCGGGTCCCCGCCCCTCCCCGTTGGAGTTATGCCCATCATGAGCCCTGGTGATCTGGCTCAGAACTCTTGGATTGCGAACGAGCGGGTCAACCAACCTGCAAATTCCTGACCCTCATTCCCGAAACGCCTCACCCTTTAATCCTAGCAGAGGATCATCGTTTACCACCGGCCAAGTGAATTTAAGACATTCAAAGCTGACCTCGGTAACGAAGGTCAAGCTCCATCGAAGATTCTCCATCGCCTAATAGCGTTAAGCGTCCAAACAACAAATAACAGACAGAAAGGGTTAACTCCATGCCATTACCACGTATAAAAGTGAAAAGCATGCTATTCAAATTTAAGTGCATATCATGTCACATAAAGTAGCAACTTAATTCAAGATAGATGACGACATATATTCAACAATATAGATTTAAATCAACTATCAACAACCTCAACAATATTTCTACTCAGATATCAACAACTTAACCACATATATGTTAATTCAGATATCAACAACTTAACAATGTAACATTTATTCAGACATCAACTTAACAGCATATAACAACTCAGATATCCACAACCTCCACAGTATAGAATCAAATCATATGACAATAATCTCATCAATATAACATCAAATCAAATAACAACAACCTCAATCTATATCATCTAATCAGATGTCAACAACCCCAACAATATCACATCAAACCATATATCAACGACCTCAACAATATAACGTCAAATCAGATATCGACAATCCTCAACAATATCAATCAAACAATAACGTCTCGCAAGGCGGGACAGTCCTGTGAAAATATCTACTCCACTGTCACTAAGTAACGCCTCGAAGGACGGGATAGTCATGCAAAAATACCCACTCCACTACCACTTGATAACGCCTCGAAGGACGGGACAGTCATGTGAAAACATTCACTCCACTGCCACTTGATAACGTCTCGCAAGACGGGACAGTCCTGTGAAAATATCCACTCCACTGTCACTAAGTAACGCCTCGAAGGACGGGATAGTCATGTGAAAATATTCACTCCACTACCACTTGATAACGCCCCGAAAGACGGGACAGTCATGTGAAAATATCCACTCCACTGCCACTTCAAGCAAATCAAAACATCTCATCCAACTCTGTAGTCACTCAAACAACAATCTCAAATTCAATAATCAAATCAGGATAACCACATGTTATTCATATTATCAACCAACATAAATCAATTCAATTACATACCAACTCAGTTCAATGACAGAAACCAGTAAACGGTCGAAGCCTCTCAGAAAACAGAGACACACGTCTCAATAAGTTCACTCGGCCGAAGACTCCAGAAAACATTTTCCCAGTTCAACATAATAATCATAATCATCTGCCAATCAATATAAACATCTTCATCTCAAACGCAGGCAGTGCGATAAATACATGCAAGACTCAAGGACACTCTAAAATTGAGTTACCCTTACCTTAGCCAATTTCTCCATCCAAGCTCAACATCCCAGTCCAATCCAAAATAAAGCTTCCGAACCCAGCAAGTTCCCCGGCGTCTTCCTCAGTTGTGAAGCCTCACCAATTGCTCCAAAGTCTCTTTCCTCAACTCAACTCGTTCCAAACATTAAGCAAAGTATCATTGCTTAGTCGCTAAGAAACAAAACAACTAATAACACTATCAAAACCCGAAAAGAAGCTTTCGAAGCTTTAGAGTTTGACATTTAGGCACAAATGGACAATAAGACATTTTTTCGCTAAAAAGCACATAACTCGAGCTACAGAACTCGGAATGACATGAAACCAAAGCCAAAATTTCGTCAATCGAAAGAGCTACGCTATAGCTCAGGTCATAGAGACCCAAAAATTATTTTTGGACACGGTACCCTAACAAACAGGTTTCGGCCACTTTAGAAAATAGGGTTTCCCAACTTTTTGTTCGATCTAAATCAATTCCTAGGTATTCTTAGGCGATATCTAGGTCAGGGAAACTCTCAGAAAAATTATCGGATCGAAAACTAGAACAGGGGTATTTTGGTCAAGATTTTTAGCTCGGAAACTCAAAATCGAAATTTCGAAAAATAAATTGGATGAGGTCGATACCCACAATGTTTATGACAACTAATCCTACTGACGCTAAGCTCAGTCGAGAGTTTTTGATTCAAAAAGCGGAACCTCAGCATAAAAATGGGTTTTTTAGCAGAATTGAAGTTCTGCGACGATTCGGCGAAATGTAATCCGCTAAACATGCTCTTGGGCATGCAGGGAATAAGTTTAGACAGAGAAATCAAGTTATTTGGGCAGTTTTACAAAAAGCTCAAAACTTTGAGCACAGAAAGACATAAAGAAAAGCGACAGAATTTACGATCAGAGGTAAAGAAAAACATCAGTACCTCGAGGCCTACGTATAGCAACTGTCAGTGCGACGATCAGGCAAGAAACGGCGAAAATCTTCCCTCCTCCTTCTCCTCTCCAAGCCACGGCCTCCATGGGTGAAAATGGTGAGGATTTTTGGTTTTTCAAGCTATTTATAGGAGAGGGAATATGCGGGAAAATAAAAATTTCGCGATTCCGATTTTTCCTGCACATTCCTCTGAGAATTATAAGATAGAATCCGGCGACAAAATTCCAAAACTCGAAACAGGCTTCTTGGAATTTAAGCAAACGATTCACTAACGGTGTTAATCGATTTAACCCGAAAAGTTACTTTTTGCAGTTGATGTCGGAAGAGAAAACTTCCTTCTGAAGAAAGGTCGAAAACATCGAAAGAAATGGGTGGACGCGTGTGGAATCTTCACTTGAAGCTCCTGAAGGTGCGAAAAACACTAGAAAGGGGGGGTTTGAATAGAGTTTTTGAATCTCGGGTATACTTTTAAGCTTTTTCACAACTCAAAGATAAAAACTAAGTGCTGAATAATAGGAAGTAAAGCACACGAGTATTTTATCCTGGTTCACTTGAGATAAAAGCTCAAGCTAATCCAGTCCACCTGTGAAGGTGATTTCTTCCTTCTTCTGATGAAGGCAATCCACTAAAATCAATGAGTGTTACAACTGCACTTTGCAACCTGCTAAGTGACTAACAATACACTGATTTTCTCACTAGTATCCTCTTAAGAAGCTGATCTACCGATCCTCTTAAGACTAGCTAAATACTGAATCAGTCTTGATTCAGTCCTCTCAAGATCCGACCAACCTTGGTCTCTTGATGAACTTTACAATATGATGTAAAAGGTTTCGGGTTTACAATGAGTGCTTCTAACAAGCGAATAGTAAACTCAGATGTTTAAGAACAGTGAAGAAATAATGCTAAGAGAATGGTTCGTATGTGTTGAATATTTTTAGCAAAGTTTCTTAGCTTCTTTCTTCTTTCTTCAGCCTTTATATACTCCAAGACTTGTGATGTAGCCGTTGCTAGGGTTTTATCCGTTGGAGTGGCAATTCTGTGATATCAGACTGCTAGGCTGTACAAGGTAGGTGGCGGATAGACTGAGACATGTACGACGTTGTACTGTGAAAGCGACCTGTCCTTTCACCAGTTGACTTGAGATCAAGGAGCTTCAGATGAACGTTGGTGAAGCTTCTGATCATCGTCAGATTGAAGCTTGGATTCTTCTGACCTTGCAACTTCTGCTTCTGAATAAGTTCTTCAGAACTTCTGATCGTCAGAGCTAGGATAGCTTGGGTCTTCAGAACCAACTTCTTGCAGGTCTTCAGAACTTGAGTCTTCTGCTTCTGGACCGTTCCACTGGAACATCTGGTCTTCAGAACTTCTGACTTGAGTTCTTCAGATCTTCTTGAGAGCTTCCATCTTCAGAGCTTCTGAAGTATTTGCCACTGTTCAGAACGAACATGGTAGGTTAATGAGCTCTCCTTTTAGTAACCCTTGGTTCTTCTTCTTCTGAACGAATAGGCTTGGGTCAGATTCAGAACCTGTTTGTCACAACTTAAAAGGGCAAACGTTAGGGTACCACAATTGTTCATCATCACAAACCTTAATTGTAATCATCAAAACATAGAGATGCAACCACTGATCAAACCTTGATCTTACAATCTCCCCCTTTTTGATGATGACAAAACAAGTATTTTGATGAACAATTTTTACACAAAAAAACTGAATACACAGGAAAGGAAGGATCAGAGATTAAACTTATCCTTGTGTAGCGGTTTGCAATGCTCTTTCTGAATCTGGGTTAACACCTGATTCTGAGCTAGGGTCTCCCCCTGACTCCCCCTGAATCTATGACTTGATGAATCGGTGAACAGTCTAGATTCGGAGTCTGGTTATGTGATCAGAATTTACGCTTGAAGGGTTGTATACACATCAGAAGTGATGATTCAGAACTTAGCGTATATCTCATAATAGCATAGAGTCTTGTCTAGATATAATTGGAATAAGGCGTCAGAAGCAAGATTAGTTCAAAATGTATTCCTTATCTGAGACGCTTGACAATATCTATGTGCTATAAGTATTGATACTTTGTTCTCCTCTACGGGTTTTATATAATATAAAAGTTTATCAAAACCATTTTATGTACTCCCCCTTTTTGTCATAATCAAAAAGAGTGAAAAACAAAACCAACAATAACAATAACAGGAAATGATGCAAATAAAATATGTTATTATTGCTGAACGGAGAAGAAGTACAAAGGAGAGAGAGGAATGAAGAAGACTAATCCTAGATAAATAGGAACGCTCGAGAATTCTTCATGGAGAGAAGTTGAAGGTGGAGAGGGCGAATGTCCTCTGGATCCGCTTCATCGTTATCTGCTTCATATTCCAGAAGCATGCAAATGCCCTGGAACTGATCTTCAACGTCCTTCCGACGATTGGTCAGTGAATCTGATGAGAAGTGAGCCAGCATTTCAGAAGAGACTCAATCTTCTCAAGAGCGTGAGAGATCTGAGAAGAAGATAGATTGACACTCCATGGAAAGACTTGGTCGAATACCAGAGTCTTGAGTTCAGATATCAAATTGACAGTAGTCATTGTGATTTGGAAGAGATAAGAATAGAGAAGAATGAGATTGAATGTGAAGGGGAAGATGAACGCAGTGAATATAAAGAAGAAAAGTAACAGAAAAACATGCATAAAACTTATCAATCATAAACGCATGTGAGTTACTAAATGGACGGTGCATTGAATCAGAGAATGAAAAAATTAACACAGTCAACATGAAATAAATTCAGTCATAATGAATAAATGCATGCATGATAGATGTGGGGGATTCATGGCTTGGAAGAGGAGGGAAGGTTGTCCATTAGGTACTTCATGATTGCTTCCATTTTGCCTGAGGATTCTTGAATTTGCTTGCTTTGCTAGTTCTGAACACGTCCTTGTTCTTCAACCATCTGAAATAACCTCTGCTGATCATCCTGAATCCTGTCAATCCGGGCAGCAAGAATGGCAACTTCTGGAGCTGGAGCAGAAGTAGGAACTTCTGGCGCTTGTGGATGAGTAGCAGCTTCAGCTTCTGAAGTCATGACAGTATCAACTTGAGTTGGCCTTTGCTTCTCAACCTCATGAATATCTGCATCTTCCAGAATGACTATACCATCTGTGCTTTCTTCTTCCTCCTCTGCTGAGAGCATCACAGCATCTTCTGAGGTACATTCAGAGACAACACATGGTCTTTCAGCCACAGCTCTTCTCAAGGGTTCACAAACCTTGTGCAGCACTCTCTGCCTTTGCTCATAGGCCCTCTCAGATGCATCATGAACTCTTAGTCGTTTCTCCCTGCTAAGTTGCTTCTGAAGTACATGACCTTTGCCTTCTGACCATCTCTCAAAGGCAGACCATAGACCATCAACAAGAGAGGCATCAAACTGATTATCAGTTACCTGATACAGCCATTTCAGTCTTCTGGTGGCCTCTTCAGAGAACTCCTGAATGAGTTGAGTGAGATTCTGAGGATGGAAGGAGGTGGCCAGGGTCAGAACAGGCTGAGGAGTTCTGGCAGCATTGGAGCTTGAAGCATTTGATTCTTCCATGTGCTCAGAAGGAGGGAAATCAATCTCATGGTCCTTCTCGAAGCCTGAGTGATCTGATTCATCCATGTGCTCAGCTTCAGAGATAGTATCTGGCCTTGAATTGACAGTCTTCTTAGGTGAAGTGAAGCTTAGATCCTGTGAGTTGACTGCTGAGTAATTGGACAAGGATACATAAGAGGTCTCAGCAGCATCTGGAATCCGATCTTCAAAATTGGAAGCAATTTGTTGAAGGGGCTTCACATTGAAGGGCGGCTCAAGGATCTGGACATCATCATCTTCCTTTTCTTTCTCAACAGGGATCTCACCAGTCTGGGTTATGAGGAAGGTGTGTGGAGTGGATGCAGGCTTGGGAGAGAACTGTTGAACTAAGGTTCTCAGAGTGGCCTCATGTTGAACAATACCTTGAATGAAGGAATTGAAGGGAGGTATTGGTTCAGTTGGGATGGATGGGGAAGAGGTGTAAATTGGAGTTGAAGGGATGGCTGTGGTAGCTGTTTGGATGGGAGATTTGGGAGCTTGAGGTGCAGCTTGTGTTTGAGGTTGTGTTTCAGGGTGAGGTTCAGGTTGAAGAGGTTTGGTTTGGTTTGTGGTAGGTAGAGAGGTAGATATAGGCAGAGGTTGCTCAGGTATAACTACTAAAGCAGAATCAGAATTAATGCTTTCAGTAATTACCTTACTGGGGCTTCTGATTGGTGAGGTTCTGGTGAGACTTGCAGTCCTTGCTGGATCAGAAGTGCGTTTAGATCTTCTTTCCCTCTCTACTTCTGAAGTTGGTTCAGATGCTTGTTCTGCTGCAGGTTCCTTCTGCTGAAGTGGTCCCCTCAGAGGAAGCTTCCTTCTCTTTACAAGGGGAATAGCATCAGAATCAGTGGATTCTTCAGCATCTGAAGCTTCCCTTATACCCTGAATCACATTCTAGATGATCTCATGGTCATCCTGCTCATCTTCCTCTTCCTCAAGAATAATTTTGCGTCTCTTAGCCAGAGGCATGTCTTCATCTTCAGTTTCCTCACTTGAGAAGTCTTCCCATGTGTCTTCTGAGCTTTCAGAATCAGACATTTGTTGTTGTTGAGCTGAGGTTCTCTTCAGATGCCTTTCAGGAGATGGTTCCCTGATGATCACAGTCTTGGAAGCAGCCTTCTTCTTTGCAGGTTCCTCTATCAGAATCCCTTTGCCCTTAGGATCTGAGGGCTTGCTGCTTGTTGCTCTCCTGGATTTCCTAGTAGCCAGCTTAGGAGGACTTTCAGGAAGAGTGTTAACAAATTCTGTAAGGGTGATAGGATCTCCTTGTCTTCTGAGCATCCTTACATATTCCAGAATGCATGCTGGATTGTCCTTCTTGGACCAAATGGGAAAGTCATCAATGGGGTAATTCCTCCGACGAACTTCATCAGAAGTGTCTTCTTTGGGAGCAACTTTAATCTTCTCAATGATCTGCATTTTCTTCAACTTTGTGCTATTGAGAGCATCACCAACTGTCATGGCCAGATCTTCGTGAAGTCCAAGATCTGATAGAGTCTTGACAAGCTTATTTTGGACGAAGATGTCTGACAGCAGCCTTCCATACGGAATGTAAGAGATGAATCTCTTGTTCTCAGAACCAGTTGTGGTCCTTGATTTCTCAACACACTCCTTCAGATAATTGAAAAGTAGGAATGGCAGACATATAAGCTCACCAGTTGAAATGTAGTACATGATTACCTTCTGAGTTGCATTCAGGTAATCAGTTCCTCCAGTTCTGGGGTGAATGCAGTGCATGAAGATCTTTTGCCAAATCTTCATCTCAGACTTCAAGTCCTTAATGTTGTACTTGGTTTTCTCGTAAGACCAGTTATCATAGAGCGCCTTGTTGACCACGGTCCTCATTCCAGCAACATTTGCTTCAACATTCTTGATCCTTTTTCCCTGCTGAAACTCCATACCCAGCAGTTTTGCTATAGATTCTTCAGAGATCACAATTTTCTTGTCCAGTACATGGGAGACGACGTAGTAGTCGTTGCAGACTGCATTCTTCCAGAACTCGACAACCAATTTGTGATAGATTGGACCACAGAGCCTGTTGAAGTACCCAGACCATCCTTGCAAATTGACTTGGTTCCTAATATCAAACCCATGTTGAGCAAGATTATCAAAATCAACTCTTGCTTCGCAGCACACACTCAGTTCTTCCACTTTCTTTGCACATGTGACTACATTTGTGCATTCAGAATCTTATGTGCTTCCTCGAATCTTTGCTTCTCTTGATCTTTGGCAGTTTGTGTGGTAGAAGCAGAAACATTCGCCTTAGGTTTCCTCGATTTGCCCATGATTCTTAGAGATGGAGGTTTAGGATTCAGAGAGAAGAGGAAATGTTGGAGGAAGGAATATGAATGAATGCAATGCACACGGATAGTTTCAAAACCGTAAGTGTAAGTGAGTGGGAGATCGTGTGTGACAGTGCATATAGTGGGTTTAATGGTAACCGTTGACAGTTTTTCTAAGAAATTAAAGGCAAAATCAACGGTTATAAAATATATAGTCTGAAAATAGCATAGTAGAGGAGAGTAGACATCATCATTATAGCAGATATACCACGCGACTCAAGGAACTATGTCACAAATGAAGTGGCACGTGTATTGTTGTCTACCACAAAAGTTTAACCAGTGGGTTAAGTGCTTCTGATCGAGTAACTTCTGAAAGGGGTAACATCTGATGACTTCAGAGGTACCATGGTCAGAAGTTCTGAAGAAAACCTTACTCTGGACAAAAATCCATGTTCAGGTTTTCAAGAATAAATAAAAACCTATCTTCTGCCAAGGGCTTAGTAAAGATATATGCCCACTGATGGTCAGTATCAACATACTCTAATGATAGAGTGCCCTTCTGAACATGATCACGAATATAATGCTACTTTACCTCTATATGCTTTGCTCTTGAGTGTAGAATGGGATGCTTGCTGAGTGAAATAGCAGCTGTGTTGTCACAGTAGATGGGAACCTTCTTCATAGACAAGCCATAATCTTCTAGATGATTCTTCATCCATATGGTTTGTGTACAGCAAGTGGCAGCTGAAACATATTCTGCTTCTGCAGTTGATAGAGCAATTGTGTTCTGTCTCTTGCTTGACCATGTGACAAGATTTGATCCAAGGAAGTGGCAGCTTCCAGAAGTGCTTTTCCTTTCCACTCTATCTCCAGCAAAGTCAGCATCACAAAAACCTGAAAGTGTATACTCTGATGTTTTTCTATACATCAAGCCAAGGTTAGTAGTTCCTTTCAGATATTTGAGGATCCTCTTAACAGCAGTTAAGTGAGTCTCTCTAGGATCTGATTGGAATCTAGCACAGAGATGCACGCTAAACAATATATCAGGTCTAGATGCAGTTAAGTAAAGAAGAGAGCCTATCATTCCACGATAGAGCTTCTGACAAACCTTAGAGGAAACTTCCTCTTTCTCAAGAATGCATGTTGGATGCATTGGAGTCTTTGAGATGTTGCAGTCACTCATGTTGAACTTCTTCAGAAGTTCCAGGGTGTACTTCTTCTGATGGATATAGGTGACTCCTGGTCGTTGATCTATTTGAATTCCCAGGAAGTATTTAAGTTCTCCCATCATGCTCATTTCAAATTCAGCCTGCATTAACTTAGAAAATTCCTTGCACAAGGAGGGATTAGCAGAACCAAAAATGATATCATCAACATAAATCTGAACTATAAGGATGTCATTCTTATAGGTTCTGCAGAAAAGAGTATTGTCACCTTTACCCCTTACAAACTCATTCTGTAGAAGAAAGGAGCTGAGCCTTTCATACCACGCTCTGGGAGCTTGCTTCAATCCATAGAGTGACTTCTTGAGCTTGTAGACATGCTCTGGGTGTTTGTCATCTTCAAAGCCAGGAGGTTGCTTGACATACACTTCTTCTGAAATGTAGCCATTGAGGAAGGCACTTTTGACATCCATCTGATGGAGAATGATGTTGTGATTTACTGAGAAGGAAATCAGTAGCCTTATAGCTTCAAGCCTTGCTACAGGAGCAAAGGTCTCAGTGTAATCAATTCCCTCTTGTTGACTGTAGCCTTGAGCTACCAGTCTTGCCTTGTTTCTTGTTACTTCTCCTTTTTCATTCAGCTTGTTTCTGAATACCCACTTGGTTCCTATGACATGGAAACCTTTGGGTTTGGGCATTAAGGTCCATACATCATTCTTGGTGAACTGATCTAGCTCTTCTTGCATTGCTTGAATCCAGCCTTTGTCTTCAAGAGCTTCATCAACTGATTTCGGCTCAATGAGAGACACAAGTCCCTTCAGACTCAGAAGAGTCTCTTCTGAAGGTTTGAGCATAGACCTGGTTCTGACGGGAGCATCTTTGTTGCCAATGATCAGTTCTTCTGGATGAGAAGCAACTATTCTTTTCCTCTTCTGAAGTGGATCAGAAGTTGTTGGAAAATCTTCAGATGCTTCTGCCTCTGGAGCAACATCCTCTGGGCTTTTCATTGGTTGATTTGCTTCTGAACAGTCAATGCTTAAATCTGCAAATCTTTCAAACAGCTTTGACTTTTCTGAGCCAAGCTTATCATCAAATCTAATCTGGATAGATTCCTCAACAGTTTGATGAATAATATTATAAATTCTAAAACCTTTAGATCTTTCAGAATAACCAAGAAAATAACATTTTAAAGCTTTAGAATCGAATTTACCCAATTGCTCCTTGGTGTTGAGCATGTAGCAACAACTTCCAAAAGGATGGAAGTAAGAGATGTCAGGTTGTCTTCCTTTGCATAGCTCATAAGGAGTTTTCTCCAGAATTGGTCTAATGGAGATTCTGTTCTGGATGTAGCATGCAGTGTTGACTGCTTCCGCCCAGAAGTGCTTGGCCATACTTGATTCTTGCATCATGGTGCGAGCCATCTCCTGAAGAGTTCTATTCTTTCTTTCAACTACTCCATTTTGTTGAGGAGTGCGAGGACAAGAGAAGTTATGGGAGATTCCTTGAGAGTTGAATAAATCTTCAAAAGCTTTGTTCTCAAATTCTCCACCATGGTCACTTCTGACAGTAATCACGGAAGATTGAAACTCCTTCTGAACTTGGGTAATGAAGTTGGTAAACACAGTATGTGTTTCATCTTTGTGCCTTAGGAACTTTACCCATGTCCACCTGCTATAATCATCTACAATGACTAACCCATACTTCTTTCCTCCAATGGATTCAGTTTTCACTGGTCCAAAGAGATCAATGTGAAGTAGCTCAAGGGGCCTTGTTGTAGATACTACATTCTTTGCTTTAAAAGGCTTCTTGGTGAATTTACCCTTCTGACAAGCTTCACATAGAGCCTCTGATGAGTATTTCAGATGAGGCAATCCTCTGACGAGATTTAGCTTGCTAAGTTGAGAGATTTTCCTGAGGCTTGCATGTCCTAGGCGTCTGTGCCAGACCCATTGCTCATCACTCACTGACATGAGACACTTAACCTTCTGAGATAGCAGTTCAGAGGATTTGATTTTGTAAATATCATTTCTTCTCTTCCCAGAAAACAGAACTGATCCATCTGTTTGACTGACAGCTTTGCAGCAAGTTCGATTAAAGATTACATCATAACCTTTGTCAGCAATTTGGCTTATGGAGAGCAAATTATGTATAAGTCCATCCACCAGAAGTACATCGTTGATGACTGGAGTATTTCCATCTCCTATGGAACATTTTCCAATAATTTTTCCCTTCTGGTTTCCTCCAAAGCCAACGTCTCCTCCTGACTTAAGCGGTGTCAGTTCTTGGAATATAGACCTTGTGCCCGTCATGTGTCGTGAGCATCCATTGTCCAGGTACCATGACAGGTGTCTTGACCGAGCTGCATAAAATGTCTGCAACAGGAATAATTTTTGCTTTAGGTACCCATATCTTGAGTCCTTTCTTGTTAGTTTTCCCAGAAGTTCTTGGAACTTTGGGTGCAGCAGAAGGATAACTCAAGGGAACTTGATTATAATATCTAGACATGTCAAGTTTGAATTTTCCTTTTGGTTTTACTACCTTGGGTGTAACCTTTTCTGGGACGATAGTGCCAGCTGGAACGAAATGCTCATGCAAAGGTTTGCGTTTGGGCTCAGATGACTTATCTTTCATGGATTGAAAGTAGCCAAGGCCATTGTTCCCATTTCTGCTCATGCCATAGATCATTGAAGCCATAAGACTTCTGTCTATGCCCTTTGCAAGGAACTTTTGAAATGCTTTCTCATATTTTGTCTCATACTTAACATCAGATGATGCAAGTTGATCTTCTAGCACATCATTTTTAGCACGAAGAAATTGTCATTAACAAGAATATAGTTTTCATCCCTGAGTTCAGAGACTGTCTTCTCATGAACTTCTGAAGAACTGGTTTTAACAGCATATTTCTTTTTAAGCTCTTTATGCTTATTTAGCAGAATATCATGTTTCTTCATTATTTCAGATAAAGTTGTTCTTAGTTCAGATAGAGAAAAGTCAGAAAATACCTCATCATCATTCTCAGAGTCTGAGTCATCTTCTGAAGCTTCAGCACCTCTGCTAGCGGTAGCCATTAGAGCCTCCACAGCTTCATCTTCTTCTGATTCAGCTTCATAAGAATCAGTTGCATCAAAGGTTATGAGAGCTTTCTTCTTGAAGACTTTTCTTGGTCTCTTGTCCTTCTTAAGCTTGGGACAGTCACTCTTGTAGTGCCCAGATTCCTTGCACTCGAAGCAAGTGACTTCCTTTCCAGATGACTTCTTCTGACCAGATGAAGATTCATATCTTCCTGAGCTTTTCTTTGGTCCTTTGCCCTTGCTATTTCTGTTCTTCCAGAGTTTGCTTAACCTCTTTGTGAAAAGAGACAGCTCTTCATCATCAGACGCATCTGATAGCTCTTCAGATGAATTTTCCTATTCTGCCTGATAGGCTTTTGCTTTGTCAGACTTTGACTTAAGAGCAATAGACATGTCTTTCTTCTGAGGCTTGTCTCCTTTGAGTTCAATCTCATGGCTTCTGAGATGACTCACGAGCTCTTCTAACTTCAAGGAGTTTAAATTTCTGGAGAGTTTCAGGGCAGTGACAAAAGCTCTCCACTCCTTAAGCAAACTTCTGATAATCTTCTTGACATGATCACCAGTAGAGTAGCCCTTGTTTAGCACTATGATTCCAGCAATCAGAGTTTGAAACCTTGAGTACATCTCCTCAACGGTTTCACCAGATTCCATCTTAAACTGCTCATATTGTTGTATGAGAGCAAGAGCCTTGGTTTCCTTGACCTCCTCATTTCCTTCATGCGTCATGACCAAGGAGTCAAAGATGGATTTAGCAGTTTCTTTGTCAGAGATCTTCTCATACTCAATATATGATATTGAGCTGAATAGCATGGACTTCGCCTTGTGATGATCCTTGAAACGCTTCTTCTGAGCGTCAGTCATTTCAGAACGAGGGATCTTCACTCCTGAAGCATCTACTGGATCAGTATAGCATTCAATGACCATATCCCAGAGATCTGGGTCAGTGCCAAGGAAATAACATTCTATTCTATCTTTCCAGTACTCAAACTTTTCACCGTCAAAGATTGGTGCTCTGAGTTGATTGTTGTTGTTGTTGTTGTCAGCGGAAGTATTGGCTTGGGCCATTGTTTGTTTTTCACACAAGGTTCTGGATCACTGAACACTGTTAGGTGTTAAAATCAGAACCGGAGCTCTGATGCCAATTGAAGGTGCGAAAAACACTAGAAAGGGGGGGGGGTTTGAATAGAGTTTTTGAATCTCGGGTATACTTTTAAGCTTTTTCACAACTCAAAGATAAAAACTAAGTGCTGAATAATGTAAGGCCCAAGTTTTAAAAGCTTTGGATAAGTGAATAAAATAAAAGAGTTTATTTGATTAAGATAAATTTGTGAAGGAACAAGGTTCAGGAAAAGTCCAGGAATTTATCGAAAAACCGATAAGAGTTATCGCACGATTAACCTACGCCTAATCCTAGGTCAAAGGTATTAGTGAATAGTTAATTTACACTTTAGGACACGATGGAAACTAATTCCAAAAATCCTCAGAGAAATGTTAGAATTTCTCTTTTTCGTCCTTAAACAAGTGGTTCGACGCGGAAACCTGGAAAGTACGAACGTCAAATTCCAATTCTCGGAAGTTTGCCGAAACGGAATCCCTGATAGTTCGAGAAACCTAAGATCGACAGACGATGAAGACTTTTTCTATTCGGAGCTCCTATTTCTCTCGTTATTCCTAATCTTTCTTCAGAAGGAAGTTTTCTCATCCGACGATCACTGCAAAAAGTAGTTTTCGGGATAAACCGACTTAAACCAACTCACACCGACTTTGTATCGTTTGATTTAATTCCAAGAATCCTGTTTTGAGTTCTGGAATTCTGTCGCCAAAACCTATCTTAGAATTCGCAGAGGAACGCGCAGGAAAAATCGGAATCGCGAAAAAATCATTTTTCCGCATTTTCCAAAACCTATAAATAGCTTGAAAAATTAGATTTTTTGCAAAAACTACCCATTTTCCCTCCCCAAACCCGCGAGCATCAAGAGAGAGAGAGAGAATCCGGATCTTCGTCGTTTCTTGCCCGTTTGCTTCAGGTAGGTAAACTATATCTCTCTTCCGATCGTCGTTTCTGTCGACTTCTCCTATGTCTTTCTGAGTCCAAAATTTTGAGGTTTTTGTAAAACTGTTCAAATAAGCTGATTTCAGCGTCTAAACTTCTTCCCTGCATGCTCCTGAGCGTGTTCTGTGGATTAGATTTTGTCAAATGTCGACGAAATGCCGCCGGGATCAATTTCTACCTTAAATACCCATTTTTCGGTAAAGTCGCAACCTTTAAGCTGAAATCTATCGACTTGGCTTAGTGCTAGTAGGATTTCTCGTCATAAACGTCGTTGTGGACGTCTCCATCCAATTTGTTTTTCAAAAATCCAGTTTTGAAATTCTGAGCTAAAAATAATGACCAAACTACCCCTATATCAGTTTTCGATCCGAAAATTTTTCCGAGCTTAGAACCGTCTTAGTTACGGCTTATGTTAACCTAGGAACCAAGTTTGATCGAAGAAAAATCGACCCTCCCAATTAAGGGAAGTGGCCGAGAGCTATATCAAGGGGGGGGGGGAGAATCCGATTTTTCGAAAACTTGTCTTAACGCGTTAGATTGTCGTACCACGGAGTATGTAGTGTACCGTGTAACCCTAGGGCTCTTTGATTGCAGAGTTTCTGACTCTTGGTGTTGATTTCTGTGATTTTTGCTTAAGGTTCTTTTGAGGAGATTCCTGGAGATCAAGGAGAAGAGCGTGAAGGACACTGTGAGGAGGAAGCTGGAAGACCCACCGGTGAGGGCTACTCTCTGAATTACTAGATAATTCTCTAGGTGTCGATGAAATTCGACTTGATTTATGTGTTATGCACCTAATTGCTAAATGTCTGAAATGATTTCTGAGGCTTCGGCCGATCTTGTTGAGTAATTGATGCCATGACATTGTGTGCTAAATGATTCACATGCTACATGCTACATGGTTAATTTAGGATGTGTTGGAATATGTTGTTTATGCTTATTGGTTGAGCTGTTTCATTTTATGCTATTCCACTCGTGCCTATGTTTCTGGAAAGTGAGAATTACGGGCAAGTCATGCCGAATTTTTATGAGATTTTGAGAGAGTTTGAAAGGACGAACGGAGTTCGGACCTGGTTATGTTTTAATGGATCGAGACCTTCTCAGGGAAATATTTGGGATTATGGGATCTCTGAAAACTCATAGGAAGTATTATAGGATTAAATGAAATCTATTTTATCAAGGAAAATTCATAAGACATTAATCAATCTCTAAATCCCTTGAACAATAATAACATCCTTAGATAAGAGCTTAGAGCCCGAGTATTAGTTTTGGAAATATGAGAAGTGTCGTCGAGTCCAAGTTTTGAGAAACTTACAAGCTTTCGAGTATGTTGATACTCTTTTGCTCGATGAGCAGGTTATTGTTTGGCTATCTAAAGTTTAGCCGGAAACTATGAGTTTCCAAGTACTTCAGTACCTTTTCGCTCGATGAGCAGTTTATTGATTGGCTATCTAAAGTTTAGCCGGGAACCATGAGTTCCAAAGTACATTCTTTCTTCTTTGATTAATTCATTTTTGTCGCTGAATCGACATTTACCTTAGGGTATTCTTTTAGAGACATTAAGTTATTTAGAACACGTGGCGACGTGTCGGGTGAGGTCGGAGACGTTGTTTGGCTAATCACTTGCATTCATGCACTCATTTTGAGGCTAATACACGGTGGGATGCCGGACCTCGGTGGATTCCAAAATGGTCATAAGACCCGGATTTCCATATTTAGGATACTACGGTGGTCATTAGTAGCAGACGGAATGGCAGACCTACGGGTTCACTGCTGATCTGACTACTTTTGTGTGGTGTAAGAGACACGCGAGCAGGAAGGTACCCACCGTGGCTGGTGTTAGGGCCGTCTCGTTGATGTCCATCCTTCTTCCGGAATGCATTTTGTTACCCAGCATTGCATTTCATGCAACATACATTCTGACTTAGTTGCTGAGTGTGATTGGTACTTGTTTATCCTACTTGAGGCATGCTAATTGTTATTATGATCTTTTACATTCATTGTGATATATGAAACCCTAGGATGTTATCCCTAAACTTATAAGCCTGAGAGGCGAATATTTATTATCATATATATATATATATATATCTGGTTTTATTATTTACATAATTCTTTGGAGTTGACCCTCGCGTCTGCTGTATGTGTTTGGGCGGACTACGCCATTTGTCAGATGAGTATGGCAGATTGGTTTACGATGGTCAGCCCCTCGGGGGGGACCAGGTACGAGATGCTTGATCAGGACGACCCAGGTGCATGGGTGGTCGACCCCATAGGCCACCGTGCGACCTACACCGGTCGGATCATGGAGGACCGTGTTGACCGATTCGGACGCTTGACGGAGGGGGTGATGAGGAGACACATAGTGAGCTTCAACTTGCCGCCTGGTGTGCATTGTGGACCCGGCTTGGGAGGACCACCACCACCACCATCATCTTCGGATGATGAGGACCCCTCTGAGGAGGTGCCAGTGGGTGGGACTTCGACGGAGTCCAGTCCGTCTGCTGCTGCTGTCATCGAGGATCTTGTTCCGGGCCCCGAGCCCGAGAGGCCAGTGCAGGAGCGCATCAGGGTGGACAGAGAGGGTAGTGTTGTGTATGTCGACCTAGTCGTCCTGGATGCGGATTCGGACGACGACCGCGCTAGCATGTAGGATAGAGTGTTAGTGTGGGCTCCTCGAGTTAGGATTAGTGTAGGAGTAGTGTCGATGCTCTGACCGTCATGCTTTCAGTTTTGGGACAGGGTAGTTTCCTGCCGGTAGCTTTTTGTGTGGTTTTCTTATGAAGATCACAGAGAGCTGGTTGGACTTAGGAGGTCTTTCCTTAGGCCACTGGGCCAATTTGTTCTCAGTTTTGAGGTATGGTGTTGCGGACACAGGTTACCTTGGTTTGTACATATTGCCTTCGGGCGTTACTTTCTTCTGTCACCCGTCGCTTGAGGTTACTCGCGATGTGGTTGGTACTAGCTGGGCATGTATATATATGTAGATGTTTATTAGTTTTCTTTTATCTTTTGTTGAGGAGTTTATTTTCTTTCAGTCTTTAAATTTATTATCGGAAAAAAAATAATTCACGTTTTTCCGCTTAAGTTATTCTTTTGGTTACTAAAGTGACGCCACCGAAACCGGGGTGTTACAAATAATAGGAAGTAAAGCACACGAGTATTTTATCCTGGTTCACTTGAGATAAAAGCTCAAGCTAATCCAGTCCACCTGTGAAGGTGATTTCCTTCTTCTGATGAAGGCAATCCACTAAAATCAATGAGTGTTACAACTGCACTTTGCAACCTGCTAAGTGACTAACAATACACTAATTTTCTCACTAGTATCCTCTTAAGAATTTGATCTACCGATCCTCTTAAGACTAGCTAAATACTGAATCAGTCTTGATTCAGTCCTCTCAACATCCGACCAACCTTGGTCTCTTGATGAACTTTACAATATGATGTAAAAGGTTTCGGGTTTACAATGAGTGCTTCTAACAAGCGAATAGTAAACTCAGATGTTTAAGAACAGTGAAGAAATAATGCTAAGAGAATGGTTCGTATGTGTTGAATATTTTCAGCAAAGTTTCTTAGCTTCTTTCTTCTTTCTTCAGCCTTTATATACTCCAAGACTTGTGATGTAGCCGTTGCTAGGGTTTTATCCGTTGGAGTGGCAATTCTGTGATATCAGACTGCTAGGCTGTACAAGGTAGGTGGCGGATAGACTGAGACATGTACGACGTTGTACTATGAAAGCGACCTGTCCTTTCACCAGTTGACTTGAGATCAAGGAGCTTCAGATGAACGTTGGTGAAGCTTCTGATCATCGTCAGATTGAAGCTTGGATTCTTCTGACCTTGCAACTTCTGCTTCTGAATAAGTTCTTCAGAACTTCTGATCGTCAGAGCTAGGATAGCTTGGGTCTTCAGAACCAACTTCTTGCAGGTCTTCAGAACTTGAGTCTTCTGCTTCTGGACCGTTCCACTGGAACATCTGGTCTTCAGAACTTCTGACTTGAGTTCTTCAGATCTTCTTGAGAGCTTCCATCTTCAGAGCTTCTGAAGTATTTGCCACTGTTCAGAACGAACATGGTAGGTTAATGAGCTCTCCTTTTAGTAACCCTTGGTTCTTCTTCTTCTGAACGAATAGGCTTGGGTCAGATTCAGAACCTGTTTGTCACAACTTAAAAGGGCAAACGTTAGGGTACCACAATTGTTCATCATCACAAACCTTAATTGTAATCATCAAAACATAGAGATGCAACCACTGATCAAACCTTGATCTTACAGCTCCGAATAGAAAAAGTCTTCATCGACAGTTTTCTTTAAGGTTCTTGAGCTATCAGGGATTTAGTTTCGGCAAACTTCCGAGAATCGAAATCGATCGTTCGTACATTCCTGAGTTTCGTGTCGAAACACTCATCAGGGAAAGGAATAAGAGAAATTCTTATAATCCTCTGAATATTTTTGAATTCTGCTTCTACAATGCTTTAAGAGCGGATTAGCCTTTTACTAACGCTTTCGCCCTAAGGTGGAAGTGAATAAAGCTCGTGCTATAACCTATAGCGACTATAGTACTATTCTTAGTTATTTCCTGAACTTTCTCCTTCATAATACTAATCCAAACATCAATCACAAGTCAAGTTCCTCTCACGCTGACACAAAATCCTATGCGTGAGTTGGAAATTAATTATTTATTAAATTCTAAAATCCTGGGTCTTACAGTTTTAATGTTAAATGCTAGCAAGCGTTCCATGAATATAAATAGCAAGGCTATCTGAGGGAGAGAAACAAACTTGAAAAGAATCATCTATGGCAAACTATGAGAGAGTTTTGAACGAATTGAGAGAAAGAGCTTTCGAGCAGAACCTGTATGCCGCATTGTATTACCGGAGGACGTCCGTAGGCCACATCCGTCAACTAGCCTGTCGGTTGCTGGCAATGGATTTGAACCCGGTTCTAGATGCGGCAATTCGTAACTTTCTAGAGTATGTGGAGGAGCTAGGCAGGCTCCTCCAAGAGGAGGCTGAAATCACCAGACAGATTGGTGGTTGGGAATGGGAACTCGAGCTCCGAGAAAACGACACAGAGGAGCGAAAGGAAGAGTGCACGAATGAAATGGCGCAGCTTATATTTCAGAGGCGTATCTTAGATAGGCAGCTAGCAGCAATGCTAGATAGGTATCATGTAATGAGGATGAATCCTCCGTTTTGAATGTTCTCAATTGGCTTGAATAAAATAATTTTTCTTTACGACTGCATGTCTTTAATGAATGAACGAGCAAATATATAATGAATGGATAAATGAATGAATGAATGAATGAATGAATGAGTGAATGAATGCATGAATAAACGAACGAATAAATATATGAATGAACGAGCGAGTCTGGCAACTCGCTACGTTATGTCGCCCTTTTGCCCATTTCTCCAGTGCTTGAATCCGAGTTTCGCGTGAATAAATTTGAGAGTGTGCTGGGTATAACTAGGACTTTTACTCGGTCTTTGACCGAGGCTTTGTTCACACGCTTTTCCCGTAAGATCAGGTGTGGCCCCACCAGCCTTATTAGGCGGGGACTTATGGTTGCTCGGGACCCAATGGCCATGTGGGTTGGCTTGGCCTAGTTAAAAATGCTCGCCCGCGTTTCGGGGAGACTTGACTCGCCCATATTTCGTGGAGGTTCTTGGGATAAGAAGCTTATCCGCACACGTCGCCAACGGGTGACTACGGTCACGGCCGGACTTTCCGGAGCGATCCCCAGACATCAAGGTCGTGTTGGGATCGCCACCTTCAGAGAATTTTTCCCACCAGGCTGTTGTCTCAATTCAGTTGAGGGTTAGGAGTATTGCTGAGAATATCCTTGTATATTCAATTTGTAAAAAGGTTTTACATTTGAGGGATGCCTCATTAAAAAACTCCCGTGGTGGAGAAAAAGAGTGCATCTTTAGTTTTGTCCTAGTTCTTCAGTCTCCTCGTCGCGCCCTTGTTCTTTCGCCGGCTCTCTTGATCAGAGCACCACACCTAACACCCCATCTTTCAGCTCGTCGCCCTGCCCGACGACTCTATAGTAGAAAGGAGGCTTTCCAATCTCGTTCTCTCACCTGCCGCGTTGGTCCGCCTTTGTTGGCCCCATACCCGCGACCTCCGCTGGGTTCTTGTACTTCATATCATTCCTTTTCTTATCCTGACGGCACCGCGACTGACCCACTTCTTCCTCCGTCTTCCAGTTACCCTGAGCCAGACCAACCTCCCTGCTTGCCCCCTGTAGCTCCGCCTTTTTCACCTTCTTTCCCGCCAACTGTACCGTCCTGTTGAATGTGTGCAACCTTCGGAACGTTGCCTCGTCTTGTTCCCAGCTAAAGAGGTCCACGTTGTCCTTTCCCAACCTATCCAGGTGCCCTTCCTGCTTGGTGGTAAGCCTAGGCTCGATTACTAGAACGCCCCTACTGGATGCGTCCATATCCCAATTCTCCCAACGTCTCTCATCAATGGTGCAAGTAGGTTGTCCATCCTGCCATGTCTCTCGGCTTTCTTCGTCCTGACTTCGATCTTTTCTTGATCTTTTTATGCTCTCGCCGATCGACTATTCTCGCCTTCTCGCGGCGCTTTGGCCCTGTGCAGCTGGTTGTTTCCATCCACCCTCAGTGACTTCAATTTCATGACACTTGTGCCCATCATTAACTCCCTTCTTACCATATAAACTATACCATATAAACTAAGGCAGTTGTTGTAGCATTCTCTCGCCCCTCCCTGATCTACTTCGATTTTCCCAACTTTACCGCAAATCAGGGGGTACTTTACCTCTAGGTGTGCCGTTGAAATCACTGCGCAGAGACGATTCAATGTGTTCCGCCCTATGATGACATTGTACGCCGCCACAACCTGCAAGACCAAATACCTTACGCGTAGAAGCTCAGCGTTTTCGCCAACCCCAAAGACCTTAAACAAATCCACGTAGCCGCGCACCTAGACCTGATTCCCAGAGAAACCTACTAGGACCCCCGTGTACGGCCTTAAATCCTTGTCCGTTAATCCCAACTGATCAAACGCATCTCCGTAAATGATATCTGCGGAACTACCCTGGTCCAGAAGCACTCTTTGCACGTTAAAGCCATTGATTCTCACCATTACCACCACTGGATCGTCTTTGTGCGTTCTAATCCCCTCAAAATCTGCTGACGATATCACTATATCTGGGTGTTGACAACCAAACGGGGCTGGATACTCTTGTACCGATGCTACCGCCTTCTCGTGCTTTCGTCTCACTGTGGACCTGTCGCTGCTCTTGTCGAAACCTCCTGCGATTGTGTTGATCGTTTCGACTGATGATTTGACATTGTTGTTGAAAGTTTCTTCAGGCCCTTTCTTCTTCGCCACCTTTGTTCTCCTCCTGCCCGCTGCTGGTGCTCGTCGACGGCCACTCTATTGGTCCTTGTCTGATTCGCGGTCTGTTGCTTGTGATCGCCTCGCCCTAATCAGCCTTCCGACTTTGCCTTACAACGTGAAACAATCACTGGTGTTATGGCCCTCCAAGTGGTGATATTTGCACCATTTTGTCCGGCCTTCCACTCATCGGCATGAATCAATTCTGTTTCTTCCGCTCTCGACTGCTTGCATCACCTCCACCTCCTAGAGCAACTTTGTTAATTCTTCATTCGAGCACCTCTTTGGCCTCCCACGCCGGCGAGGGCTGGTTGTCTGCCGCGGGCGCAGACGTTCGACGTTTTCCTTTCGTGTTCTATTTGCTTCCTTTCTCTGTATCCATTTTCCCACTAGCGACACATTTCTTCGGCTGCTTATTTTTTTCCGCCATTATCTGTTTCCTCTTAAATGCGTCGTCCTCCTCTTCTAGGATGTAGGCACTCGCCCGGGCGCGAGCCTCTGTCATCGAGCGCCCTGGTTTCCGACTCAGCTTGTTGTTTAGCTTTCCTGGCAGCAATCCATTTTTGAAAGCGCGCGCAAGCCTGAGGCTCCAACTCCTCGATCTCCCTAGACGCATGACTGTACCGCTTTACGTATTGCTTCAAAGTTTCTCGTTTCTTCTGTCGAACGTCATACAGATCTGCAATTGTTACCGGCTCGATCTTGCTTGCAGAGAACTGAATAAGGAATTGCGACGAGAGGTCGCGGAACTTTGCTATTGATCGTCTTGGAAAAGCCATAAACCAAGCCATCGCCGCGCCCTTAAACGTGGATGGGAACATTCTGCACTTCACTGCATCGGAAGTTGCGCTTGTTGCCATCTTCATATTGAAACAAAGCAAATGATCCTTTGGATCAGTTTGCCCGCTGTACGCCGCCAACCCAAGGCTCCTCATATTATCAGGTATAGCCACCTTTCTCACCGCCGCTGAGAACGGCTCGACCTTCGCGACGGCCTCGGCTTCCCTCACTTCTTCACCCCACTGCTTGAGGCGATAATACTCTAACTCTTCTTGTAAACAATCGTTTTGCAGCCTGACGTCGTCATCCCGTGCACGGTGCACCTCTTCACGGCGCAACCTCCTTCTTACGCGGCGCGGTGGGGAGCCATGCCTCTGCTCCAGCTCTTCGTTGCACCGTCGGCGACGCGATTCCATCAAGTACCGTCGGGTGACTAGAATTCCACCGAAAGTCCAAAATCCAAATAGAATTGCACAGAAAATCATATTTCTCTCGAACAAATCACAATCCACGTAGTCCGGGAATCGAAGTCTACCGATCCCCACAGACGGCCCCAAATGTTCTATCCAAGAACATAGAGACGAGGTACGGTACCCATAGTGAGAGGATCGTGATGTGAGAATCTAGAGAGAGTTTAGAGCGTAACCGCTTAGAGAGAGAAAGTAACTAATTTTTTAGCTTTTATTTCTCAAATGAGCTAAGAGTCCCTTACAATTGGTAACCGTCCCTATTTATAGATTCGGGGGTTGGGCTTGGCGCCCCTAAATTCTTCTAATGGGCCAATTGGGCCTCCCGGGAGAAGGCCCAATTTCCTGGCTTGTCCATCGCCCTGGGCTGGTACGCCTGGACGAGGGACCCTAGGGTCTCGCCCAGTCCAAGCCTATAGAGTATATGATATTCAAATTTGGATACAATATGATTAAAATGAGATGTGGGGGTATGGTGAACAAATCAGCAAGCAAGTGATGAAAATATTTTTAGCGCGATACTTTTAAATCCCTCAAAATTCAATTGTAGTATAGTAAAAGATTATACCGTATCCACCGGAAATTAAAAACATAAAGATGTTCTTTAATATAATCACGTAAACAATGAGTTCAACAAATGGTTGATTGATTGTTGGGTAATTCAATGCACAATTAAAAGAAAGCGATAGTAAAAGCCAATTGAAATCAAGTTGAGAAAACGATTGGAATTTGTGTCCACTAATTGACTCAAACATGCTCAATGATTCCACATACATATCACGTTTTATGGTTAGTTTCATCGGATCAATTATTACACGGTCTCCCAATGCGAAAATTACCAACTCACTACATTAAGTCATTAACTTTCAATCTATAGAATATTGATTAACAATAGCATGAAGCATTAAACATAGATGTTGTTTTAACTAATGATCTAATCATATCTTTGGATCTGAGTTTCATTGTATGATATTTACCTAAATCAAATTTAAATAGCTAGTTTTCACTTTACTTTTAAATCTAAATTCATGTTATAGGTGATCAATCCAAAACAAGCATTAGGCGTGTAGTAAAATCATTGAAACCATTCATAGAAACATATATTTATATATAGAAATCAAAGTGAGGACATCATAGCCAAAGAGCTACAACCAATCCCAACAAAGAAGCACTTAGTCATCTATTGACATGGATGCTACTCAAGCTTACAAAGAAAACTATGAAGAAGATGAAGTTCCACACCATCCTTGTTGTATCTTCAACTCAAATGATGTCCTGTGAACCTTATTTCCCCTCCTCTACTTCCTTGCTTGAATTCTTCTCTAAGAAGTAAGTTTTGATGCCCTAAAATCTCCAAAACACAAGTGTTATGGAAAATTAACAGCATAGAGAACTCAACACCTTTTTTTGGGTGCTCAGTGCATGTTTTCTCTCAAAGGAGGGTTTTTTACAGTGGCGGAGCCACGTTGAGACAGGGGAGGGCTGCAGCCCCCCCCCCCAAAGGCCACGTCTGAAATTGTATATATATGTACCTATGCATAGTCGATCATATGATGTATGTTGTCCCAGTGGTTGTTGCTTATGCCATATGACTGCCAGGTTGCGTCTTCAATTCCTCCCCAAGCCATTTTTTCATTATATTTCATTTTGACAAACTTGCTTGTGTTTTTTCTAGGTATGTAAACTTGTTTAGTCATTCATGTACATTATTTTATTGGTACAAAGAAAAGCTAATAGTCGTAGAGCATAACATTAATATATAAATTTCTCAAAAAAACTAATAATTGAAAGAATATTTTTTTTTTCAATAGAAAAATTTGTAAAAAATGAAAAAAGCCAATTTCCAACACTATTAATATAACTTATAATAAATTTTGAAGGAGTATATAATTTAGTTTAGTCATTAATTTTTGTGTATATATGTCTATATGAGTCCATTCCAAATAATAAAAAAATATGTTTCATATCTTTTTTTGGCCCCCACATGATATTTTTTCTAGTTCCGCCACTGGTTTTGTAAAGTTCCAGGGGCACTTAGTAACCTCTTGATAGCTCCTCTGCAAGTGTACATATTTTTCCGAAGTAATAGAAAATATCGAACCACATAGATTGTGTGTTACGTATTAATCTCACTAGTTTGACGTTGTCTGAACCACCCAAAAGTTGAAGTAGTTTTAATTAAAATAAGAGAAATAGTAAAGAAAACGACAAAATAAGTTTCATGGAAGAAAACAAGAAAGATAATGTATTTAGAATATGAGTTCACTTGATTTACAACTTGTTCTCAACCAATATAAGAATAAACATTTAAATACCGATAAGAACTATTACTTACTAATGTCTTAGTCAAGAAATCTCTTCGTTGAAATCCTAACCTTAATGTCTTAAGTCTTATAGATCACAAATGAGCATTATAGCACAAACCTAGTCTGTGAGACAATGACGCGTTGTTCCTAACTTAAGAAGATCACATCCTAGTAGATAGAATCTCTGACTGTCACTCAAGAAATCATAATAGTTCCTACCTAGGTAATCCTATCCTAATAGTTTGTATCCCGAGTAGTCACTCGATTTGGATCTTCTTTCCTACTCAAGATATTCATACCTAAGAGTGGATGTTTCGTATTGTCACTTAGAAAATCTTAACGTAGCCTAAGACAAGTCTTTCTTAAGATGATTGATGCGAGAGTGGTTCCTCTCATAACAACATTCACATCAACTTCTCAATTGTCATGCAAACCATAAGAATCACCATATATCCAAAAAATACATGAACACCAAAGAGAATTAACAAACCTAAGACATAGATGTTTGTCCCCTTCATTTGAACTAGGAATAAATCAATCGATATCAATTTGTCAATGTATTTATGAATCGATGAAACCACATTAAATTAACAACCGACCGATATAAACATTAGCATAAAGAGAAACACAAAAATCATGAAAATCCATCAGTATAACTGTATAAAGATGTATGTATTGAACCAGAGGTAGAATCAAATTATATCATCTCAAATACTAAAATATAGTCAAAACACACAAAAATAAATAAATAAATAAATAAATAAAGAGGAAAGTGAAACTCATGATAGAAAAAACCATATCCGTCCGGATATCATTTCGAATCAATTTAAAAAGTATATTACATTCTTTTATTCCATGGTGTTATAACTTATAAAGTTGTATGCAAAATGTCACGTAAGGATATTTTAAAATTTATTTATAAACATTGTCATTCTTTAAAATGATTTTTAACCAAAGTAACATGTGGTAGATAGATGATCACTACAAGCCACATTAGACATTACACAAGAAGAGTAAGAATCAGAGACCAAATTCATGCAATTTTCGAGGACAAGGAACAAAATAAAGTAAAAATGTAATAATTAAGTAAAAATGACAAGGGACAAGGGACCAAGCTATTTCCAAGATAACATGTAATAATTAAGTTAAAATTTATAAATAAATTATATATTGTAATTTTTAAAATAATTTATTTATCTAATATATTATATTTTGTGAGTTTTATATCACGCGTATTTTCATTTTGAGATAATGAAATTTTAATTATTTAGATTATTGTGGAAAAGGCTCACAAATAGATTTATTTTATTTTATTATCAAATTTTAATTATTTAGATTATTTTACAATCAAATTTTAATTATTTAGATTATTGTGGAAAAAGCTCACAAATATATTTATTTTATTTTATTATCAAATGTCTATAAACAACCTTTTTTTAGTCTTTTTTTTTGAACGAACCTTTTTTTTAGTCTTAATCAGAAGATTTAGTTAGAATCGTTTGGTAAAGGCATTAGAAAGTTTACTTATTTTTAAAATCTTAATGAGTTTAATGGATATGCACTGACAGTGTAAAATAGTTTTACACAGACATCCAATTGAATTCCGCCAAATCAAAAAATATCTTATTCTTTTAATTAAAATTAAAGTCAAATGTAATTATCTCTCCTATGTGGCATGCTTTGATTGAATGACTGTGTAAAACTATTTTACACTGTCAGTGCATATCCATTAAACTCAATGTTAATATCATTAAATTTATATTTTTATATATATAATATCATTTATTCCAAATGTAATAATATAACGAAATATATGGGTAATTCATTAAAATGTATAAAAGGGTATCACTTTATGTAAAATTTACATTGCAAGCTAGTTTCATTTTTTACCAACTGATCATAAATATATTAAAAGGGAAAAGTAATTCACAATGTGTGAGTTATTCTGAAAGGTTTGTTTTCTTTGTATTTTCATGAGCACAAAATCCTAATCACATATAAGAATTACTCATTATATAATTACTCTGTTTGAGTAATTTTTGTGTCAGCACAAACCTAACACATTATCTTTAAAAATGCATCAAATCAAAAAATAAAATAATTAAAATGATAATAAGAATTTATTTTATCATCTCTATGCTATGTGATGTGTCTTATCTCTCTCGTCTTTAATGTTTTTTGAATGTTAAATGTTAAACACTTGAGTCTTGACATTTGTTTTGAATATTTTAAATTTACATGAGTATTATTTTATGCTTCTATGTATATCTTAATTTCTGAAATGGTGAAAACATATTATTGTTTTAAAACTATAAGATATTCTACAATTTTGTCTTTAATGATTGGGATGGTTTTAGAAGAATAAAATAGGAAATTTAGAATCATTTATTTTACATATTTAAAAATTACAATTATTTACATATACTTAATTTTATTTGAAAATAATTTAATTAATAGTATATAAATAGAAAATAAAATTTTAAATTTATCTATTTCTACACATTTACACTCTAAACATGTAAAAAAATTCAATTTGAAAATTTTATTGAAGGTTTCATTAGTATGTTACTAAATTAATTACTACCTTTATATGTAAATAATTTTTAACTTATATACAATAAGTTTAAGATATGAACTTAAGAAATGAAAATAATTAAAATTATTTATGATTGTATTTATAAATTACTTAATACCATTTTCTGTAAACATAGGGAAATAAATATGTACAAATAGAAAGTGTATATAAATAATTATTCAGTAATGTTTGGAAATAATAAATATTATTTAAATAGTTAGTACTATATATATATATATGAATATATTTATGAAATTAGATTTATTCCAAGTAGTAATTAAAAATCAAGAATTATACTAAAAAAATAATTAATTTTCAAATATACTAAAGATTAAAAAATTAATTAATAAAAATATAACATAAAATTAATATTAATCCATGTAGGGATTAAAAATTAAGAAATACACTAATAAATATTAATTTTTTTCGGACTTACTAGAATGAGCCACAAGCATTTACCAACTAGCGATTGACATGCGAGGACGACCATGTGTATAAGTATAGTCCTTACAATGTAAATCAGGTAAACTTCTTTTGTTTTTTCTTTCTTTCTAAGGTCATATATTCTCTAGTCTTACTTGAGTGTGAGAGTCCACTTTTGCAGTACTCAACCTGTTGTGCACCACCCTTGCCTAGCCTCTACATCATCAATACATACGATCAAGCATCATCCAATCTATTTGGAGAACATCTTTCAAATTTGATTCTTGGGTCCAGGAAATTAAGATCAACAAGTCATTAATTTGGCTTGTTTTTCCTATCCGCAAATTATTAATAGGAACCAACTTCCTAAAAACATCATCCAATACTTTTTTCTAAAAACATATCGTTCTTTTTTTAATCCTAGGTTTATTAAATCTAGAACTCAACATCTTACCAACATGGCTAGTTCAACATCAATAAAGAAGACAAGAAACAAGAGACAACGCACTCAAAATAGTGAACAACAGTCTACTACAGTTTCCATTGAATCGCTTCCAAGGAATTTGTTACTAAAGGTGGCTGCAAGAGTAGCCTCTGATTCTTTTGTTGATCTTCACAACCTGATCAAAATGTGTTCCAAACATTTTCTTGATGCTGCAGAGGATAACTATGTTTTGCAACGAGTTTCTTTGGATACTTCTCCTTTATTCTAATGGTTTCCAAATAACAAAGCATCATCGTTCTTAGAGCGTTGTAGGAAAAGTGGAAATGTGGAGAGCTTGTATAGGGAAGGTTTGCGACGATATTTTAATTATCCAAGTAGAAAGATTGATGGTCTTGAGATGTTAAAGCTAGCTTCTCAAAAGGGTCACAAGGAAGCAAAATATGTGTGTGGTATGATTTTATTATGCTCCAAAGATGATGAGTTGAGAAAACAAGGTCTTGAACATATGCATTTTCTAAGGAAGTCTAAATGTGTTGTAAGCTGTAGGATGAAAGTGAAAAAATTGTTTGATTCAATATGGAAAAATAATGCAATGTTGGTGCGAAATCGTAGCCCTATATGCAACTTTAAGAGCACATGCAACGGGTGGAAGGTGAAGAAAGATAAGTGGGTTATAATAGATGATGATGATGATGATACTAACTTATGTGAAAAATGTAGATGGGATCATGAGTTAGAGTATTTTTACCAGTTGGTCAATTTTCAATAGTTTGTGCGATTTTTCCTTAGTTGAGCCAATCATGTAAGGAGCTATCTAGGAAGTGAGTATTTTTTAACATGTGAATGTTTTTTAAAGATGGTATTGGTTGTTACATTTGTGCCTTTCCTTATGTTCATTAAATATTTTCTCTCCATTTGCATATACTTCATGCTCTCGATAGTTAGAAGTTAGAACTATTGAAAGTAAGAAGGAGTGAGGGGAATTGTTATTCAGACCCCCCCCCTCCCCCACCCCTATTTAGACCGAAGGAAATTTCTGAAACCCGAAATTACCCCTTTCGAACGCACCTTTAACTAGCGTGATGGTCGCAGTTTGAACCTCATTTTCAGAGTGCGACACGGACGCACACTGAGGGTGCGATTGTGACGCACTTTGGGAGTGCGCTGACAACGCACCGGCCATTGACCATGAGTCAACAACCGGTAAAACTCATTAAATTAGTCATTAAGTGCATCGTTACAACCTAGGTCACCGCAGCTCTATAAAAAGGGCTTCCCAATCCTTCATTTTTCCCACAAAATCTCTCTTCTTCCTCCCCTCCTCTTCTATGCTTTTCTTATCTCTTATTTTTAGGGAGTTTTGAGTGGTTGGGAATTATGTGGATGTTATCCCCAACATTAGCAACTTTGAGTACTTTGAAAGTGAAATTTCAAATTCAGAGTGCCAAAGTTGCTAATGTAGGGGTGACCATCCTTGCTCATCCTTGCTTGTTTAAAGTACTCAAAGTTGCTAAATAGAATAGGTCCATGCTCCCGTAGAAAAGGCCCTCCGGCGGTGTGAGATTGTGATGGAAACATCAAGGCTCACCCAGGCTCAGGTGGCTGCACTGGATCCATCCGCGATGCCGAGGAGGAGAAGACAAGGAAAAGGAGCTCAGAAACCAAGGTAGAGGACCTGAAGAAGAGGAAGACTCCCTCCTGATTGTATCCCATATGTGGGGGGGTCATTGTACTTGTATATGTCAAGTACTAGGGTTAGGACTTAGGGTCTAGGGGTCGTTGTACTTGTATGTTTGAATACTTTGTAATTTATCATCAAAAAATTATGAATAAAGTCCTTTTCTTGTATATGATTATGTTCTTATTTGTTTCACCATGTTTCTGTTTCATATCTGGTTCTGGTTTCGAGTTTCAAATCGCACTCTCAGGGTGCGTCTTAGACGCTTCTCCAAGGAGCGTCTACGTCGCACCATGTAGAAGCGTCTAACACGCACCCTGAGAGTGCGATTAATTCAGAACTTGTGTCGTGTACAAGGACCCTGGCATGAAACATTGTTTGGGTGTTACATGTCGCACTCTCATGGTGCGTCTTAGACGCATCTTAAGGATGCGATTGAGACGCACCATGAGTGTACGATGAGAAATGAACTCTGCAACAGAAATGTTTCATTAAAAACAGAAACATTAAAACAGTAAATGTTACATGTTACCAAAACAGAACAATTGGAGACTAAATTAATCACATCACAACATAACTTGTCTTTTAAACACAACCTACGTGAAAAGTAATTTGTCTTCAATGCAGTCATCCTTTAATTAATCCTAAAACACTAGACCTAACTAGTCTTCGAGGTAGATGCTTTTGCTTTTCCTTTCTTCTTTCTGTCAGGGCCACCACCACCATGAGCTGCAACTCCATTGCCACCGCCACTGTCATCATCATCACCTCCATACTCCAAGTGCTGCATTATGATATCCCGCATACGCTGGTTTGCCTCGAGGATCCGCTGAGGGGTCTCACTGGGGTCAACTGTGATATATCTCAACTCCCGTAATTGTTCGAGAACATCCTACAAGCAACAATCATAAATTGTAACATAAACAAAATCAAACTAGTCATTAAATTATTGATCCTTACCACAAGAGGTACTGCCACAGGACCTCTTGTTTCAGGAGGGACCAGAAAGCGGTGTGAGATTGACTTGTACCACTCAAAGTAGCGAGGCGTTGTCGTTGGAGTGTCAGTATGTTGTGCAGCCACGCAATGAGCCATGTTCTCAAACCTCTCATCAATATCATCAACAGGGGGAATGTTTGCCGGTGGTAAATTGGGTTGATCCTGGAGCATATGGAACTGCCTCAACACACGCTCTGGCAGATATGGCCGAATGATGCCTGAATGCCGAATCCACCCACTGTAAAGACACTCCTGCTGAAAAGGGCCAATCCACTCTATGCCCGTCATATGGAGTCCATATAACATTGTTATCCCTAAGGTCATCTAGGATTAGCCTCTTCGCATGCAGGTCCACAGTCCCCCTCTTGGTGACCCATTTGCAAGCCCGCGGGGCTTTCTCACTGTATTTCCTGTTCAGGTTTCTATCAAACAATGAAGCAGGGAAGTGCTCAAATATCCATGCATGTAATCAAATAATCATACATAAAAATGTGATACCTTAAATTACGTTAATTACAATTTAACTAAAATAAAGGAAAGTGGTGCATACCTGAAACAGATTTAAGTATCCTCCAAGACTAGTGGTGTAGACCTTGGTGGCGTCCTTCAGCTAGTCATAAAGGAAAGCCAATGTCACGGTGCCCCATGCATACTCCCCAACCTTTTCCAAATCCATGAACATCCCCAAATATGCAACATCCACCTTGTTGTTTGTCTTCCCACAGAAGATTGTCATGCCCACCAAACGCAGCAAGAAGGCTCTAGCAGCTTTCTTGGTCTTCCCTTCCTTAGCCATGTCCTCAGCCACCTTCAACAACCATGTATAACGAGCATAAGGTCCTAATGACTTCCGGATCTCCTCTTCAGCATCTGCTTGTGTAACACAAAGTTGTTTATGCAATACAGTGGCTGCTTCCTCACGAGTCAGGACTAGGAGAGTGAAGAATTTGCCCTTCACAGGAATGTGTAGCAAAGGAATGTGTAACAAAGAACTAACATCATCCAGTGTGATGGTCATCTCCCCAAATGGCATATGGAAAGAGGATGTATCCGGCTGCCATCTCTCCACAAACGATGTTAGCATGGTCTTGTCAACAGAGGGAAAGTTGCATGTCAAAAAAGGCAATAGACCAGCAGCCACAACCCTTCCCTTTACATAAGTCGAAAAGCATTTTAACACATCCTTATGCTTCTTCTTATCATTCCCAAGCATAGCATTCTCATGGTGGTGGTAGGTTTTCAAGACACCCCTATCAAACACTTCAGCATGTTTCTTGTAATGCTTCTACACCTCCAGTGATATATGTTGCTTGAAGCTCTTCAGCAAGGTATTGTCATAAGGCCCCCCAGGAAAGAATATGTCATCATCATCATCTTCCTCACCTTGATCTGCTTGTGTATGCCTGCCATCCTCTTCATCCTCCTCTTCCTCCTCCTCCTCCTCCTCAGTAGATCCCTCCTCCTCTTCTTCACCAGAACTCTCCTCCTCTCCTTGACCAGAACCCTGTTCTGCATCAACCATATCATCATCTTCAGGTTCAGGCTCCTGTACTTGTTCAGGTTTAGGCACAGGCTCCTGTACTGCACTGGCTGCATTCGTTGCATTACTTGCACACCTTTTACGGGTTGCCTCGTCACGCCTTTTACGTGCTTCTTCTTTCTTTCGTAGGGCAGCGGATGCACGCCCCTTACGTACTGATGTCGTGGGGGGGGGGATTCTACTACCATGACTAGAACGGTTGGCTGGGGGCAAACTCAGATTCTTTGTTCTTGCCATATCTGAACCAACATTGGAAACATAAGACTCAAAACAGAACAAAAACATAGCATTAAAGCTTTGACGGATAAGGGTCTATGACTCACTTTCAGGGTGCGTCTGTGTCGCCCCTTAAGGGTGCGCATCGAGCGCACCCTTAAGGTGCGTGCATTCTAAACATGCACCTTCAAGCTACGACACAGACGCATCTACAAGGTGCGATCAAAACCATAACATAATGGGTCGGGTCGCGTAACGAACCTGGGTTCCGGGAAGAATGTTGGGTTGTTGGGGGTGGCGGCGGCCGGCGGAGGCAGTGGAGGATATGCGTGAGAGAGAGAGAGAGATTTTGAATGAGTGAAATGTGTTTGGAGGAGGGGTTGGGGGGAGGGGTTTCAGAAGTTTGAAAAAGTGGGAGAAGTGGGGGGGGGAGTTAGTGGGAAGTTTTTTTTAACAGGGGCATTTTGGACAATTCACCAATTTTGAGGGGTCTGAATAAGGGTCGGGGGTCTGAATAACAATTCCCTTTTATGAATATGTCATGTCATGTTACATGCAATGTGCATCAAGATGTTTTTTCTTGGGAGCTAGTTTACAATGTTAATTCCTCTAATGTGGCTTGTAGACTTTATAGTAAACATCTACCACATATTAAACTCATTCAACAGAAAAAAAACCGAAAGTTCCAACCCAAACAACAAAACTCAAAGACAAACTCATTCAATAATTTAAATTTAAGAAATGAAAATAATTTGAATTATCTATTATTGTATTTATAAAATACATAATACATTTTTCTGTAAATATAGAAAAATAAATATGTACAAATAACAACTATATATAAATAACGATTTATTAATTTTGGTAATTACTAAATATAATTTAAATAGTTATAGCAACTCAAATGCAAGGTTCTTAGTTCTTATTTTAGAGTTAAGAACAAAGAATTAAGAACTTTACCATTGGAGGTGCTGACATTGACTCCTTAGTTCTTAAAAATAAGAACCCAGTTCTTATATAAGAAGTTTTGCTTTTTGAGTTCTTAGCTTAAAATATTAATTATTTCTCTCTCATCCAAATTACTTTATTACTTTATGAGTTTTGTTTTATTACTTTATGAAAATAAAAAGTATAAATAATGTGGTTGGTGGGACCAAATGAATAATGGTAAGAACTAAGTACTAAGAACTCTTGGTTGGAGCAAAATTGCTTGAGAGTTGCTTAAACACATGTGACAATACGGGCCCACATGAATAGTGCTAAGAACTAAGAAATAAGAACTAGAAAGGGAGATGCTCTTAGTTATATATATATAATTACTATATAAATATTTAAAAATATATTTTGTATATATGCTTTGGAAAATAAAGGAAACAATATCTTATTAAAACTAATAATATTTATCTTTGTATTAAATAAATAAAATTTAATTATTTTAAAGTGTACTTTAGTAGTAAATAACAATTTTAATTTATTTCTTTTAATTTTTTAATGTAAAATTATTTTTAAAATAATACTTTTTTTAATTTTAAATTTAAATTTTTAAATATTTCTTTCTCGTGCACTCCATGTGCACCCCCTTATTAATTCCACACCCTCTTTTATTTTTTAAATTCCCTTAATACCCTCTCTTATAAAGAGATAATCAAAGTTTGATAGTATTTTCATACCTACTAACTGTGAAACATTTTCACACTCACTTAATGAGTGTGAAAATATTTCACACTCACTAAGTGTGAAACGCTTAAAACAAAAGGAAGAAAGTGAAGAGAGAATGAACAAACTCGATTCATACAATTGTGTTTCACACTCAAGGGTGTGAAACACAATTCAGTTTCGCACTCAAGACCAGGAGTGTGAATGGACCAACTGTTGAGAATTTTATTTTCAATTTTAAATTTTTCGTTTCTTTAGAATTAGATTTCACACTCAAATGTGTGAAACATTTTCAAATTTCACACTCAAGAGTGTGAATTATTGAACTGTTAATA
This sequence comes from Lotus japonicus, assembly GCF_012489685.1. Classification (NCBI taxonomy): domain Eukaryota; kingdom Viridiplantae; phylum Streptophyta; class Magnoliopsida; order Fabales; family Fabaceae; genus Lotus; species Lotus japonicus. The sequence continues at coordinate 46,127,528 of NC_080042.1, read as the reverse complement.
ATTTTATTTTTAAAAATATTTTTTTTTGTTTTTTTATATTTTCATTTTACACTCAAGAGAGTGAAATCTTTTCAAATTTCACACTCAAGAGTGCGAAGGAACCAACTGTTAAGAATTTTATTTTAAATTTTAATTTTTTTTTTATAATTAAATTTCACACTCAAGTGTGTGAAACATTTTCAAATTTCACACTTAAGAGTGAGTTATTGAACTGTTAATAATTTTATTTTTAAAAATAATTTTTTTTTTTTATATTTTCATTTCACACTCAAGAGTGTGAAATATTTTCAAATTTCACCCTCAAGAGTGTGAAGGAACCAACTGTTAAGAATTTTATTTTTAATTTTAAATATTTTATTTTTTTTATAATTAAATTTCACATTCAAGAGTGCGAAAAATGCAAGCTCACACCCAAGTGTCAAACTTTCTCTTGTATGGTTTGAATTTACCACCTGCTCACACCCTAATGTCAAACTTTCCTTCCTGTTTAAGGTTCCATAGTCAGACCTTATCATAACAACAACAAAGTCATTGTCCTTCCCCACCAACCGAGCCCAATCAAAGACTTTCATGCCGATTTTGGAATTTCTACAAACAACAAACACGGTTAGCTTATTATTTAATAAAGTCAATAAATTGTACATATCATATTAAGCACATGAGATATGTGAATCTTATCAGCGATGAAGGCTTCTGTACAATCTACCATAACAACAGGAGATAATGTATTCATGTCATCTATTGTATTCATTAAATCTTCATCCTCCTTCAATATGTGACCCCATTCTTTCATATCATCCACTTCATTGTCTAGTTCTTTCACATGATCCACCTTGATATGATCCCCTTCAGTCACATTATCGACTTTCTCAATGAGCACAGGAGACAAGATTAGCTATCCTAAAATGGAAAACAGTAAGAATCAAAAAGAAAAATTCGCAAACAAGTAAATTTCACACTTTTGAGTGTGAACGAAACAACTATTTCTCACTCCAAAGTGTGAACTACAAACCAAATTCACACTCTAAAGTGTGAAATACGAACAACAGTGATAAAATGAAATTTTCACACTTACTAATTGTGAAACATTTTCACACTCAGTGAGTGTGAAACATTTTCACAATCACTGAGTGTGAAACATTTAATACGAAAGAAAGAAGGTGAAGAGAGAATCAACATACATCAGTTCACACATACAAAGTATGAAATGTTTTCACATATATTAAGTGTGAAAAGTGGCAACGAAGAAAACTATGAGATGAGAGTAAAAGTGAATGGTGGTGTGACAAACAAAGATGATGGTAGTGATAAGGTAGGAAAAGGAATATGTTTGTAATGAAATTAAATTTTAAGGGTATTTGAGACATTTTAGTGCATAAAGGAGGGTGGAAGATTAATTGAGGGGTGTTAAAACTAATGCCCATATATTAATCGTTTGCTTTTTTATTCCGAGTAAAATTGAGGTTTTAACTAATGTAAGTTAATGAGGTATCTCTCGTTAAAATTAGTTATTCCACTTACAAGCTTCTCAATAATTTATTTTCTATCCGCTGTGAAATTTATTTCATTTCATTCACACACTGTTAAGATCATACTACCACAAGAATCAATAAAAAAAATACATAAAGAGATTTTGACATTACAGATTTCATCAAGATCATTACTAGTTTTGTAAATAGTGTAAAATCTGTTGGGCCTAGCCCATTCGACGAACACGGCCTTATTTTCGTACAAAAAAACACGGCCTCTTTTGTTTTTCTGAGTATTAATTTTTCTTGTCAAACACGATCAACACTGAGAGATTTAGATTTAACAACCAGCGTCACCGTTCGCTCTCACTCAGAGATTTCAACAAATCGCTCGTACTCGTTCTCATTGAGGTAAAGTTCTGTTCTCTCTCAATTTCAAGTTTCAATTTCAATTTCATCTCCTTTCGGAAACCCTAGATAATTTTACTATCTATCTAGCTTCGATTTGTTTTGTGATTTCTCTTAAATCGTTGCTGTGATGTGAGTATTGTCAATCGCGAGATTTAGCTTTTTGATTGACCTCGTTTTGCAGGGTAGATTTGATTTGGGATTTTGAGAATGTCTAAGACTGTGGATCTTCCTCCTAAGGGTGGCTTCAGTTTTGATAACTGCAGAAGAAATGCGATGCTTCAAAAGAATGGCCTTAAGGGACCGTCGTTTTTGAAGACTGGGACGACTATTGTTGGTTTAGTATTTCAGGTCTGAATGAATGGCTTATACTTCATCTTATCTGCTTCTTGTTTTGTGTTCATATGCACCTTTTGTATGGCTAATTTGAAATTGAGTTCCCTTGTCTGCAGATTGTGTTCTTATGAAATGGTCCTGTGTACTAAGAGATAGTGTGTAGTATTATAGCTTTCTGTTAGCTTATCGTTAATGTGGTAACCCCTCTTTCTATTACTGTTAGTATTAGGGTCGGAACCAAGTACATTGAAAATGGGGTAGTCGCCTATAAATTTCCTTCATAGAATGGTATTCAAATGATGTGTTTTCCACCCCTTAAAAATTTAGACTACCTACTCCTATAAGCTATTGTTGGTTTAGTTTAATGTGTTAAATTTTTGCTCCCTGCGCCTTTTTTCTGGTTCTGTCCCTGACTATCATATAGTTTTGACGTTTCCTACGTAATAAATTTGCCTCAGGATGGTGTAATTCTAGGAGCAGATACTAGAGCAACTGAAGGACCCATAGTTGCTGATAAAAACTGTGAGAAAATTCACTATATGGCACCCAACATATATTGTTGTGGTGCAGGAACTGCTGCTGATACAGAGGCTGTAACAGGTATATTTTGAAATGCATCTTATTACGTTATTACTTCATGCCTTGTGCATAGTTGAATATGGATGTTGTTTAGGTTTTGGTCTTGTAATATGGTCATACTACTGAAAATGAGTCGTATTTACTGCAGATATGGTTAGCTCACAACTGCAACTTCATCGCTACCATACTGGTCGAGAATCAAGAGTTGTTACAGCACTGACCCTTCTTAAGAGACACCTCTTCAAGTTGAGTTTTAGACTTTACATCTCAAGTGAATTTGCTCTTTGTATCAAACACTGATTCTGATCTGACTCTTAAAATTATTCTGCAGCTACCAAGGTCATGTCTCAGCTGCCTTAGTTCTTGGTGGAGTTGATATTACTGGCCCTCATTTGCATACTGTTAGTTCATTGCCTAAAATTTTCATTTATACTTAATTTTCCTTGTTTTGAATGCATATAATTTGATTCTCATGACTATTTATGACATTTTGTGCAGATTTATCCACATGGTTCAACTGACACTCTCCCGTTTGCCACCATGGGTTCCGGTTCACTTGCTGCAATGTCTGTATTTGAGTCTAAATACAAGGAAAGCTTGACTGTAAGTGATCAATATTAAGGCTCAGAAATCATGTTCTCTTCAATATATCTCTTCAGAAAATAATTATGAGGAATGATGCCGTTGAAACTTTCTAGACATGTATATCTCTTAGGATTCTTTCAACTGTTACTTAAACCTGTTTTTAAAATGAAACTAATATGTCAATTGAGTCTCAATATCAAGAGGTGCATTGTAATTGTTATAATTGATGATACTGGTTGTGTTTGTAGCTTAAGTCTGTATAAATGTTAACATTCTGGTGTGGTGCAGAGGGATGAAGGAGTAAAAATAGTTGTCGAGGCAATATGTGCTGGTGTGTTTAATGACTTGGGAAGTGGAAGTAATGTTGATGTTTGTGTGATAACGAAGGTTAGTGCATTGAAACCCAATACTAAAAGTTATTGTTTGAGGGGGGTGAATCTAACTTTTTCTATGCAAATTCTTCACTTTTTATTCACAGGGACATAAGGAATATCTCAGGAATCACCTCACGCCAAATCCTCGTACATATGTCAATCCAAAAGGCTTTACTTTCAGCAAAAAGACTGGTCTGTTACGAACTATGCTAATTCACATGAGACCACAATAAACCAAATTATTCTTTTTTGGCTTAGAATTGTGTCATTATTTGCAGTCATGTTTGCATTTAAAATCTTCTCACCATCTGAAAAATTTGACAATCTTGGGAATATGATGTTGTGAAGTACCATTCTTTTAATAGCTGAAGTTATATAAGACCCTTTCTACCTTTCATTCTAGCTGATTAAACAGTATGAAATATATTCCATTTTAAAGTATTATGTATAGGCTCTAATATTTTATTATATTTGACTGTTGCAGAGGTTCTCTTAACAAAGATTACCCCGTTGAAGGAGAAGGTGGAAGTGATTGAAGGAGGAGATGCCATGGAAGAGTAGCATTTACTTGAAAAGTGATTGGCTTTTGAGTCTGAAACTTGATATGTGCAACGGTCGTGGTATTTTGTAATTTGTACTGTGGGAACTTTGACATTTATCTGCTTAAAATGATCTCTATTTCGTTAGATGCTGATGAAAACCAAAATACAGAAATAGAGAACAAGGTATGAGAATAAGGAAACACTTTGATTAATACTGAAAAAGAAGAAACAGAAATGCAATAGCTACTGCTATTGCCCCAGAGTAAGACTCCTGTAGAAGAAGAGACTCTCTTCACTCTACTCTTAACAACCTATTTCTCATCATCCTCCTTCTCATTCTAACAGAAAGCTTATATGAGAATCTCCACTCAGCCTTACGCACCTCTCACACCCTTCCTACCCGCAAAGGTCGTAACTAACTTGTGCCAGCTCACCCTCCTAAGATTCCCCTCTCTTATTCTTTCTCACATATACTTTCCATCCTTTGGGCCTGGTCTCATTGGCTGTGGTCCCACCCTCACTAAGAGCTCTATCAATTCCACCGGCTTGAGGAACAACCTTGTCCTCAAGGTTGAAGGCGGGAAACTGATTTAAAATAGTCAACTCATCTTCCCAAGTGGCTTCATCTGCAGACTTGCCATTCCACTGAACGAGATATTGCTTCACAGTTTCCCCTTGTTGTTGGATGGTGCGGGCAGCGAGCACCGTGCTGGGTTCCACTGATGGTGGCAATTCTCCCGCAAGGCCCTCTGGAAGTTCTTTCTCAACCTGATAATTCCCGATTGCTTTCTTTAGAAGAGACACATGAAACACGGGATGGATGCGAGATGTTTGGGGAAGGCGAAGCTTGTAAGCCACAGCTCCTATGCGCTCAAGCACTTCAAAAGGGCCATAATACCGTGGGGATAGCTTTGGGTTGATGCGTTGTGCCACAGATTGTTGGCGGTGGGGTCGAAGTTTCACAAAGACCCACTCACCCACGTCGAAGTGCTTCTCTGTGCGCTTCTTATCAGCCTGAGATTTCATATATCCTTGAGCTCGAAGGAGGTGACTTTTCAATTGACGCAGTGCCTCATCTCTGTCCAACAGCTCTCGAGCTACAGCTTCCACTTTCGTTTCCCCAACAGTAAAACGGAGCAAGGTGGGAGGGGCACGACCATAGACTACCTCGAAAGGAGTCACTCCCGTGGACGCATGGTAGGTGGTATTGTACCAATACTCCGCCCAGGGTAGCCAGTAGAGCCATGTGCGCGGTTGGTCCGCGATGAAACAACGAAGATACGTCTCTAAGCAACGATTAATGACTTCAGTTTGTCCATCCGTCTCAGGATGGTACGCGGTACTCATAGTCAGATGTGTCCCTTGTAACTTAAAAAGCTCAACCCAGAAGTTGCTGACAAAGATGGGGTCCCGGTCGCTTACTATGGATCGAGGAACTCCATGTAAACGCACGACCTCTTTGGCAAAAGCTTCTGCCACACCTCTGGCAGAGAAAGGGTGGCGCAAAGGAATGAAATGTGCATACTTGGACAGTCGATCAACCACCACAAACACTGTATCAGTTCCTCTGACCTTGGGCAAACCTGTTATGAAATCCATGGAAAGCTCATCCCATATCTTCTCCGGAATTGGTAGCGGTTGGAGCAGACCCCCTGGTGAGGTAGCTAAGTATTTTTGCCTTTGACACACATCACAGGCCTTGACAAACTGTTGAACCCTCCCCTTCATGCCAATCCAATACATATTTGCAGCAATCCTGCGATATGTGCGGTAGAAACCCGAATGCCCACCCTGCGGTGTGGCATGAAATTCGCTGAGGAGTTGAGGGATCCAGCGAGATGAAGCAGAGATTACAAGGCGATTTTCATAATACAAAACCCCCTGATCATAAGTATAGCCAGGTTTACTGGAAGGATCCAATTGTATCGCAGCAATGATCGAGGCCAACTTAGCATCTTGATGGGCCTCGTGAACCAATTCTTTGCCTTCTGACCATTGAGGATAGGAGACAATGGACTGGAATTCACCGTCTTCAAATCTACGAGACAAAGCATCTGCTCCCTTATTCGTTGGGCCGGGTTTGTACACAATGTCAAAACGATATCCTAGGAGCTTGGCGGCCCAATTCTGCTGGTCTACGGTTGTGATTCTTTGGTGGAGCAATTGGCGTAGACTCTTTTGATCAGTATATACAGTAAACTGTCTCCCCAACAAATATGGTCGCCAATGTTGCACTGCTAGAACGATGGCCATCAATTCTTTCTCATAAGCAGATTTGGACAGATTGCGAGCACTCAAGGCTTTACTAAAGTAGGCTATGGGTCTGCCTTGCTGGAGAAGTATGGCTCCTACCCCATTCCCGGAAGCATCACTCTCTATAGTGAAAGGTTGAGAGAAATTTGGTAATGCAAGTACAGGTTCAGTCACCATTCGTGCTTTGAGTGTGTCAAATGCCTGCTGAGCTTGTGAAGTCCATTTGAAACCTTCTTTTTTTGTAAGTTCAGTCAGTGGCCTAGCGATCTTACCATAATCTCGCACAAACTTGCGATAGTATCCAGTCAACCCGAGAAAACCACGTACCCCTTTTACATTCTTAGGTACTGGCCATGAGGTGATGCTTTGCACCTTGCTAGGGTCCATTGCCACTCCCTCCTGTGAAACCACATGACCCAGATACTCTACAGAATTCTGGGCAAAAGTGCACTTTTTACGATTCGCCACCAAACGCTGTGCACGTAGTCTCTCAAAAACCATGGTCAAATGTTGCAAGTGCAGATCCCAATCCGAGCTGTACACGAGGATGTCATCGAAGAAAACAAGTACACTCCGACGCAAAAGGTCACGGAAGACTTCATTCATCAACGCTTGAAAAGTGGAAGGGGCATTCATCAAACCGAAGGGCATCACAAGGTATTCATAGTGCCCTTCGTGGGTACGGAATGCAGTTTTGTGTACATCTTCCTCTTTCACCAACACTTGGTGATAACCCGACTTGAGGTCAAGCTTGGAGAAGTAGCGAGCCCCATGAAGTTCATCCAATAACTCGTCTATCACTGGAATTGGGAATTTGTCAGGGATCGTTGCCTTGTTCAACTCGCGGTAGTCCACACACATGCGCCATGACCCATCCTTTTTCTTCACTAAGATGACGGGGCTGGAGAAGGCGCTTTGACTGTGTCTAATGATTCCTGATTTCAACATGTCCCTGACTTGTTTTTCTATCTCGTCCTTATGGTGATGGGAGTACCTGTATGGCCTCACATTCACCGGCCCTTGTCCTGCTACAAGATTAATCTGGTGATCTTTCTGCCGCCTTGGAGGTAATCCCATGGTCTCCATAAAAATGTCCTCGAAACGACTGAGGAGTGATTCCAACTGATGAAGCTGTTTCTCAGAGAGTCCTGAAACTTCTTTGGTGTTCTTAGTAGTATGCGCTGCTTGCAGCTCTTTGCTCTCACCTTCGTGCTCCTCATTTTGGCCAAAAATGCTCTGCAAAGCCCACTGTTTATGTTGTATTCCCTTCTGTCCTTGCAAAAAGAACCACTTCCCAGCAAGCTGAAATTTCATGGTTTGTCTCCCCCAATTGACTAGCATGTCTCCAAGGGTAATCAGCCACGTTACTCCCAAAACCAAGTCAATACCATCCAAATCAAATAGGATTGTCTCTACCGTGGTTGTGTAATCACCAATTTCCACTCCCACATGTTCAACCTTACCGCTGGCCATCACCTTGCTTCCATCTCCCAACAGAATTCGCATCTCTGGTGTGGCTTGAATTTCCCACCCCATCGCTGTTGCTACTCGTTTGGACAAGAAATTGTGCGTTGCCCCGCTATCAACCAAGATGAGGATTGGAACGCCCTGGACTGTTCCCTGCAGCTTCATCGTGTGGGCTTGAAGTGGCTCGGCTCCCAATTTCATGATGCTTAGCTCACCGTCCACAGCCGCCGCGTCGTCCTCTTCTGCTTCCAGCGACATATTCCCCTCTTCTCCTCCGTCGTCTCCTTCCTCTATCAACATGATGCGGAGTTGCTTGTCGGGGCACTGGTGAAGTGGGTGGTACTTGCTGCCGCATTTGAAGCAGAGCCCCTTCTGACGCCGGTCAAGGAGCTCTTGATATGGCAGATGCCTTATCCCTTTGTCGCGATGGGTGGGACGCTTGTCTTCACGTCGATCTCCTTTGTCATCTCGGTTCTTCACCATTACCCAACCTTGGGTTGAGTCACGACCCGCTAGAACTGGGCCTGATGCTGTTTGGTGGGCCGGTCGGTTATATGACCCCGATCCATATCCATATCGTGGGCCTCCGTTTTTTGACCCGGTTGAGCTGCGACCCGCTCCGTGGAGCTCTGTCTCTATTGCCCGAGCTAGAGGAATCAATCGTGAACGAGGTAGCGTCGTCAGAGCCCGCATACTGCGAACCCGTGCTCGAATGTCCTCACGCAACCCATGGATGAAGTACCCAAAGTACTGTTCATCGGGCAGATTTGGCGTCTGCGAGAGCAAACGCTCGAAATCAACCACATAATCGTCAACGGTCCCCTGTTGCTGGAGATCCGAGAGCTGTTCGAAGACGTCACCCTTGTTGGCGGTGCCATAGCGCTCCAACAACTCATTGGTGAGTCGTTCCCAGGTTAATCCGGGGTCCAAGTGCAGCAAAGAGTTGAAATAATGGATCGTGGATCCTTCCATGCATAAGTGAGCCAAGTTCACCTTGACTTCTGGGCTTGTACCCATGACATGGAAGTAGACCTCAGCACGGGCAATCCAACCCGCCGGGTCTTCTCCATTGAAAAGAGGAAGCTCTACCTTCTTGGCAGACTTGCGGAATTCATCCAACTGTCCTCCATCGAGCTTAGTCCAACCAGATACACCAGATGGACTTCCCTTCTCAGCTCCAGATCTTGCTGGTGTGTCTAGATTTCGCACACTCCCCGAATCATCTTGCTCCTGAGTCTGCTTGGATAATTTCTGGGTTAAAAGATCAATCAAGCGAGCCTGATTGTTCTCCGCTAGTGACAAGAGTTGATCGGAGATTTGCCACTTCAGTTTCCAGTGCTGCTACCTTCGCTTCCATCTTCTTCTTCGCTGGTGGCATTCGTTGTCAGATTCAACGAAGATGAACGCTGGCTTCCGTCTCGTAAATGATCCGGCAGGTCGGACCAATTTGATGAAAACCAAAATACAGAAATAGAGAACAAGGTATGAGAATAAGGAAACACTTTGATTAATACTGAAAAAGAAGAAACAGAAATGCAATAGCTACTGCTATTGCCCCAGAGTAAGACTCCTGTAGAAGAAGAGACTCTCTTCACTCTACTCTTAACAACCTATTTCTCATCATCCTCCTTCTCATTCTAACAGAAAGCTTATATGAGAATCTCCACTCAGCCTTACGCACCTCTCACACCCTTCCTACCCGCAAAGGCCGTAACTAACTTGTGCCAGCTCACCCTCCTAAGATTCCCCTCTCTTATTCTTTCTCACATATACTTTCCATCCTTTGGGCCTGGTCTCATTGGCTGTGGTCCCACCCTCACTAAGAGCTCTATCAGATGCTTGCGAGTTGTTTAATTCTACCTATTCCATCATTTGTTTGGAAGGTGTCTTCGTGATCTGTTTCCCAGTATTGTTGGCTACAAAGTTCTCTACACAGCTAGTGCAAAACAGAAGAAAGAAAATAGCTAGCAAGACAAATAGTGGGAGAGTCACCACTTCCACTTGATTAAATAGTGGAAACACTAAATTGTAGCAACAGAACTGTCACTCTGAACTATTTACAGTTTACCTTCCGACTTTGGACGCCCTGGTCAATTTAAAATGAGGAATTACTGGAGAGACTTTTTAAGCAGTGAATTTGTTAAAATTTTGTTTGTGTTGTTGACGGCTAGAAATAACTGTTCTGATCATGCAAGGTGCTTTTGCTAACGAGTTTGTTTTAGTGTTGCGTTTAAATTTTCAGGTGTAATGTAGTGCCAATAGCATAGTAACTAAACATTCAAATTTGGTCATTTAACTGGGTAATTTTTAGCAATATTAAAAGTTTATTGCTGTCAAGCTCGAAGTAGATTTTGAGAAGATTCAAAGCAGTGGTAAATGTGACTGTTTGTTATGTCCATGAACTAGAATCACATGAGTAAAAAAGACTTGTGATTATATAGCTTTAACTATTTGTGGTGATTCATGTTCTTTTGAGGAGGAAGATGAAAGCACCTGCACTGCTGGTGGTAGTTGAGTACTTGTTTTTCTTAGTTGAGTTATTTCTTTTAAAGAAAAACAAGTACTCAACTACCACCGGTGGAAAAAATGAGCGTATAGGTGGAAAAAATTAGCAAAATATACATTGGTTTTCTAAAACAATAAACATTTTGGAATATTGAAAGAAGGTCCATAACTACAAACTTTCTGGAACGGAGGGAGTAATAGAGAAAGAAGAGGAACAAGCAGACAAGTATCCCGCATAACAAAAGGGTGAAAAACAGAAAGATAAAACAAAACTGGTTCACCACATTAGATACATAAGAGTCAAACAAATCTTAATCTTTGATGAAAATAACCAATGTGTGTATATTGCTCAACTGACGTAACTGGATGCAGAATCAGCCATGAATGGCCCATCCAATGACTTCATCATAGCTAACAAACTCATGTCCTAAATTAAAATGGTGTGATGTGTATGAATTTTGCATATCCAACCGTAATTCGAAAACTCAGTGATGAATAATCTGAAGCTATAAAGTATAAACAAAACATGCTAGTAATGTGTATGAATTTTCCATATCCATTTTGAACTATCTGCTAGAACCTGGAGCATGATCAATCAAAACCACCACTACCATCACCTAGCAAATCTATCAATTCTCCGGCGACGCAATTCATCCACCGGAAGCCCATCAGAATCGCGACGGCTCCTCGGAAAAGAAGCCAACCCACCACTCCCACCCCTTCTCGTCCCACACATCTCACACTCATTCAACAAACCCCAATTGTCAAACGTACACGCCTGACACCTCCAAGCATTTCTTCCCGTCCGATCACCACCCACAGCTCCCCTGCCGGAGATCCTCCCCCGCCGACTCCGAAACAACCGACGCAGAAACCTCAAAGGCCAGTTAACCGCAGCACCGACCCCCCTCATCAGAGAAACCACCGGATCAGAACCGGAATACCCGCCCCTCAACCTCAAGTACAGAAGCCCGGCGAGGATCCCACCGAGATGGCCGAGAAACGACACACCGGGAACAAACATTTGAATCAGAAAAAGCTCCGCCCAAGCAGCGTAACGCGACGGCACGATCACGCCGTAAACCTGGGTGAAATTCTCCGATTGCGAGTTCAGAACCACCTTCAACGCGAAGAGCACGCCGGAGAATCCAACAGCGTATTCATAGTAATACGGCCTTCCGTAATCGAAGAAGAGAAGCAGCGATTTGGAGAGTAACAGAGTGACGCCTTGTGACAGAGCAAGCAAGGAAGCCACCATGGAAGCAAACTCCGCGCTTCCCATGGCGGTTTCCAACTGCATCCCTTTCCAGAGAAGCGATAGCATGTTGTATACAAGGTGAGGCTCTCCGATGTGGTAGAACGCCGACAAGAAGAACCGCTTCAGATCCTTGTTCTGGAGAAAAATGGTGTTGAATCGTTAATTGATTGAATCAATTCAGAGGAATTCAGAGAGTTAATCGATGAATTACCTTGACGATGAGGTGTGGATTGAACCAGACTTGGTCGATTGGGGGGATGAAGGGCTCTAGGAAAGAGGGACGGAGGTGGATGAGGGTGTTGGCGGCGATGAGTGCGGCGGTGACTGGCGGTTTCCGATCAGATCGGTAGTACTCGGCGAAGGTGTGAAGAGCGAGGAGTGGAAGCATTCCTCTTGAAACCCTTCTCCCAATTCTCACTTCCATGACTGTGATTGAAGGTTTTCGATTTTCTTTCAATCGTGATTCTCAGAAACAAACACTACACAACTTGGTCTCTAAGGAAAGAAATATGAAGTGTGAGCAAAGAAGATTCGAGATGTTTCCTTCAAGAAAAGAAAGAAAAACCCCAATGATATTGAAAAACCATCAATTCCATATATAACAACTCAATTCTTGTTCACAACTAACAAGAAAATTTACACTAAATAATCAAACATTTAGCATCTTGTAAAAAAAATTCAACTCGTGATCCCATCTGCAATATTTGCATGAGCTAATATCATCGTCGTCCTCCTCGAGTAAGACCCATTTGTCATTCTTCACTCTCCATCCTTGGCATGTGTTCTTGAAATTGCATAGAGGGCTTTCATTGCGCGCCACCGTTGCATTTTTCCATAGAGAACCTAGAAAGAATTTTACTTTCTTCCTGGAGCTTACGACGCTCTTAGAGTTTCTGAGGAAACGCATGTGCTCGAGACCTTGTTTTCTTGACGCGTCGTCTTGGGAGCATAAAGAAATCATGCCGTACACGTATTTTGCTTCCTTGTGACCCTTTTGAGCGGCCGCCTTCAAGGTATCGAGACCATCGATCTTTCCGTGGTTGAAGTATTCTCGCAACCCTTCTCTATACAGGCTCTCGATGTTTTTGCTTCTCTTGCAGCGCTCCAAAAAAGATAGCTTCTTGTCGTTCGGATGCCATTGGACCAAAGGAAAAGTCTCTAAAGAAACTCGTTGCCAAACATAGTTATCCTCCGTGGCATCAAGAAGATCTTTGGAACACTTTTTCAGGTTGTGAAGATCAATGAAAGAATGAGAAGCTACACTTGCAATCACCTCTACTAACAAATCTCTTGGAAGTGATCTTATAGCAACAATAGAAGAATGTTGCTCATTATTTCCGGCGTGTCTTCTCTTCTTCCTTGCCTTCTTTGATATTCTTGAACTAGCCGTGGTTGGTGACATGTTCAGTTTGAGAGAGATTCAATAAACTCTGAATCGTGTGTTTTAGAAAAGGAGGGTAGGATGGTTACTTATATATTTATATGCTTGTAAACCTGATGCTTTATTTAAGAAGTGTACTTGTGGTTTAGGTTGATCATTTAATTAATGTAATAGTTCTAGATATCCTAAATATATCGAGAAAGAATCAAAATAAATCTTCTTCTTGATTTTCTATATTTTATTTTATTTATCTTTATCTAATACTAAAAGATCTAAATTAAAATTAAGTAATTTATTTTTCTTCGGTCAAAATTTATCTTTTATTTGAAAAATGTTTCATTTATTTGAGATAATATTTAGTCTTCAGATTTTGAAATTCAAAAAATAATATTTTTTAATTGATAGCATAAATTTTGGAGCAGTATAAATCTAAATCAAGGAAATCTTCTTCTTATCTTTACTGAGATTTTGAAATCAAATGCATGTATAGTAATGCTTAGCTTATATTGTCTTAATTTTTCGATGAATGCTCACATTGTCTTAATTAATGATCTAAAGAATGAATTTTTTTTTAAGTTTTAATTTTAATAGTACTAACTTTCAAAAAAAATAAAATTTAATAGTACTAACTTTTAACTAATTAAAAATGGAGAGGATCTTTTTTTTTTTGAAAGGATGGAGAGGATCTTTTTAGATACAATTTTAGGGGTTGTCTAAATGACCCGTAATAAAGTTTGGGTTAAATAGCTCATCATCCAATCACATTGGAGATAAATGAGTTAGAAATGAATTAATAAATAAAATATAGAAATTTCAACTCACTTATGTCCAATGTGATTTGATGATGGGTTCTTTAACTCAAACTTTATCATGAGTCATTTAGACAACCATTTTAGGGGTTAGACAACTCCTTTTAGTATATGACTATGTTATGTGAATTTTTACATGATAGATCTCACTATTTATTTAGTATCACAATGTTGTGTGAAAAGCACTTTACATGAGACAAGACGCATGCCAAGTATGTGAACTTTTGACATATTTGTTGAATTATCTTCTAAATTCATTTAATATTATCTTATTTCCATTTATAAAAAATATGAACCGTAAAAAAAAGTTTTATAAAAAAATATTTAAAATGATGATGAAAGTAAAGAAAAAGTTTGGTTTATCTCTCATTTTTCTTGCTTGATTCTTTCAATCTAAAGAGGAGGAGGGTGGATTGGGATTGTGGCAGCTTACTTTCTTTATTTTCTTCTTCTTTCGAGTTGTCTCTTTTAACATTCCCTGTCTCATTTGTGAATTTCACCAAGTGTCCTGTGGATTTCGTCCCCAAAACAAGCCAAAATACGTCAAATGTATTTTGAGATGTGATTTGACCATTCCTTGATTGGTAGCCAATAGCAATGGTGTTGTGATTTCCCTGTTTCAATTTTAGTATATGTGTCTTAAAACATTACCAAAATGATGTATTAGCTAGGAATATCAAATTTACAGTAAGAATCAGAGATATCATATATCATAATCTAATGCTTCACAATGAGTTCTTTGTCTTCTTTCAAGTCCAAGATCATGCAGGTACATCACAAGGATTTCACCATGGAGACTAGTACTTTTGATTCCTCTTGGTGATTGCAGGTTCAGAAAAGTTAGCAGCTTTGGGTTGGAAAAGCAAAGAAGCTTGACTTTTTTCTCCTTTTGAATTTTTGGTGATGAAAGCTTTGATTCTTTTGGAAGTGAAGAATGCAAGTGTTTTGCAATGCTAGCATGGCCCTTTCCAATTTCCGCTTCACTAATTTGGCTTGACACACCACTAGAGCTCTGTGCCTATGCTTATGAATTATGATAATTGTGTAGTCTCATTCTTTGTTCAATTGAATGGTATCTCAGTAAACTTTGGTCCAAAAGAAAGTTTGTCTCATGAAAAGAAATAGCTCAGCTGGTCTCATGCCCTGTTGCTCCGCATGGCTCACATGAAGGAGGTGATGGTGTTGCCAATTGTTACTATGACAAACACACATTGCTTTAACAAACTATGACAAACTCACATGGCAAGAAGCTGGACAGTGCCTTTGAAAAGCTCTTGTTTTGATTCAATAGTTGCTCACAGAGTGATCCTGCACAAGGTTGTCAGACTCGTGAGTCTAAGCAGACTCGTTTTGGGTAGGTAGACTCGACTCGTAGACTCGACTCGTAGACTCGACGAGACTCGAGTCTACCAGAAATGAAAATTTACTAAGTATAACCTTGTCACATGAAGAATAAATACAAACATATAATCTAATTATAAGAGCATCCAAGATTTTTTGAAGCAAAGAAGGAAGAGGAACGCGATAGAGGTTGAAAATAGGTTTAGTTTTAGGGATTTTTAATAAATTTGGGATTTTTTAACTTAAAAAAAAAAAAAAAAAACTTGACTCTGTGACTCGGTCACCGAGTCAGGCCAGAAAACGAGTCTGGCAGCGAGTCGACTCGTTTTTCCTATGTAGACTCACGAGTCTACCGAGTCAGCGAGTTAACTCGCGAGTCTAACAACCTTGATCCAGCATATGAGATTTGTTGGCAGTAAATAACACCATGATGATTCCTCCACTCCAATGCAAATAAGCAAAATTAGAAAAGATTAAAGAATTGAGTATTTGGCTGGCTGCCTGGCTGCCTGGCTCTATGAGTAAGCACATGGAAAATAGTTAACTTGCACACAGGCAATAACAATAACAAGTGCACTCTATCGCTAAAGTAATATATAGATTAAATTAAGTCCAAGTTATCGAACCAAATTGACTAATGCTTCAATATTTAATTTCAAGAGATGAATTCATTGTTTAGACAAATCAATTATAGGATGAAAGCTTGGTTTGTAACATGCAAGAAATAACATAGCAGTTTAAAAGGAAGAGAAAATAAGAGATTAGAGGCCTTAAGTTTGTGATTGTAATTGAATCAGATCTTTCAATTTTATATTCTAGTTAATGATTCAAATAATGATTATCAATTATGCTTCTCAAGTTGTTAATTTGGTTGGTAATGCAAAATTAGCAGTCTTCCTCCAAACTCATTGTCTGATGGAAGTTTTAGAAGTATTAGAATAAAATAAGCATGAAGTATTGAGAAGTTGCATAAATGACGTTTTACCGTCAGCTACATTCTAGACGAATCGGAAATTCATAAAATCCTAATATTAACATCCTCTTTTAGAGGCAAGTTACGGGTGAGAAAACTAAGCGCATATAGTATTTTCTCTCTAATATTCAATTATCCCTCACTTCTCCAAATGAACACTCTCTTTTGGGGCTAAAAACTAATAGTATACTACAGTTGATCAAGTCACAATAGAGAGAAAATACTAGTAAGGCATGGAAGCAAAATTATAAAATATACAATTGGGGTTCAAATAATCAGTCACATCATAACCTCGAGAGATAACGTTTAGCCACTCATGCGAAACATGAAACACACATAATTCATAATCATTGTTAATATCATGAAAACAAAGGGAGAAGACAAATCAATCATCCCCGATGTAGTCTTTACCATAGCAAGTCATTGATCTCCAATCGCAAAACACGCATTGGGTAACCTTTTACCCCACTTTCTCTACTTGGTTTGATATGCACGATTATCTCTTTATTGGTTCTAACCCCTTTCTTAAATAAAAAAACTCAGTTTGAGTTTCAAAACAGTGGGTTGCGAAATGGGCATGACTTTGCTTAGTAAGTAGCATGATCGTGCACTATAACACATGTGAGAGGTCATGTTGTAGTCATGTACTGTGAGTGCTTTGTGAAAGCATTCACAACCGTGCTAAACTTCAACACAAACATGCTCAGGAAGCAACCATGATCGTGCTAACTTTCAAAACGTTCATCTTTTCGCTTAATTGTTTATGTTTTCTTTCATGGTTTTACCCTTTCACATGTGACATGTGACCTGACTATTACACAATTATCATGAAAACTGTTCTAGTCTGAGGTCTAAAGAGGATATAGAGTATCCTTGATAAACCCTAGCAGGGCTAAAAGAATATATGTGATGTATGAATAAGGAAATTATCTCATTAATGATCAAAAAGGTACCTAGTACAAGGTGAGGACACCCTTTTTTATAGTGAAAGTGGTCCTTATCTAGAATATTCATGGATTTGAGCCTTACACACAAGGCCCAAATCCCAATGTAGAATAAGACAAATACATATTTCCTTTAAATACAAACAAGACAAAGTAATCCGGGCCCACGTCCTTAAGTTGGGACCCACGCCTTTATCCATAAGGCTTTAACTTTACAGGGCGGGTCAACATGCTTGTACCAACCCGCCCAGTCCACAAGTCCACAAGACATGAAGCTTCGTCTCTTTCTGGAGCTGAAGTGTCTTTATTATTGAGGCAAAAAGATCCATACTGCCCTTACGCAAGCAACTCGCCATATCTAACCTAGCCCACAAGGCATTTCAGCTTGAAATTCAAACGAGGCCGCCCTTTTATCCCTGATCGCCCAAACTGTTTAACTTATCCCGTGCCGTTTCATATAGCGTTGCACTGTTACCAAGAAATTGTCATCATTAGCATTCAACTGCCGCTGTCTTTTCACGCGGGATTCGTGCAAGCGTTTTTATACAATCACGTCGTTTCTCCTTACTTTCTCTTTCTTCATTCAGTTGGCTATAAAATCCCAACTCAAAAGCTTTATTTTCTTTTACTACTATTTACTCTAAGCCTTTGCCCTTCTCTGCATTTCTGAAGTTCCTCCGCTCCGGTGATCCTTGCTACTTCGGTGACCTTTACTACATCATTCCGACCACCATAGCTCGCTGCTTTCCAGTTACTTCGCTTGCCTTCGGTCAGTTTCTCTCTTTACTCTTTATCTTTTGTTTTCTATTCATCATCTCCTTCCCATGAAGCTTCCAAAAATGTCTGCACAAGGTCAATCCTATTCTTCCCTTTCCCTTAATTCTAGGTCTGATGATGATAAAACCATCGTTAGCCAAGAGCCTATTAAAGTTGACTCTGACTCTGGAGTCCAACAACTCGCCCTCTTCTTCAAACCTTACCAACAAAAGAACCGCCTCCATAACTTCCCACCTTTCCACCGATAACCCCTCGACCTCTGAAGATTGGCGTACCAGTGAAAAGTGCATGGATGATAAGTGCCTTTTCCTTTCCATTTGGAACAGTGTTCAATCTTTAAACAATAATCGCCTCACCGCCCAGGGTTTTACCAGAGTAAACCCTAACAGCGGTCACAACGACGATTTATCCCTGAATGTCTCCCCTTGTGACGATAACGAAGTTGTAACCCTTAAACCTTCAGGGGCCGATAGGGCGCCCGCTTGGTTTTTCCTTCACTGATATATTTTTACCGAGCTCTTCATGAAGCTCCCTTTCTCTAACTTTGTCTGCGACGTACTCACTTTCCTGCATGTCGCCCCGTGTCAGCTTTTACCGAACGCCTGGGGTTTCATTCGCTGCTTTGAACTGTTGTGTGAGCAGCTAAATTTCGCCCCCACTTACCCCTTATTTTTCTATTTCTATAAGACTAGCATCGCCAAGCCCTCCTGTGTATCTTTTGTTCCATTGTCGGCCCGCCCCAACATGTCAATCTTTAAGCCTTTGAAAAGTAATTTCAAACATTGGCAAAAAAAGTTTTTTAAGATTGTCTACTCCCCTGAAATTCTCAATCTCATCCTTGACGCGAAAGATCGCCCTCTGTTCCCCTTGCACTGGACTGTCAACCCTCGCCGCGACATTACTGTTGTGCTCGAGGCGTTGACCGAGGAGGAGCAACAGGTCGCCCTATATATTCTTACTCTTCCCCAAATTTCCTGTTGTGACCTTCTCCAAGCCGCCAAGGATGGGAAACTCCAAGAATTTTTTAGTAAGTTTAGATTTGTTGAATGCTCCTCTTGAAATACTATCTTCCTGAATCGCCTATAACTGACCTGCATATTTTTTTTTGTTTTATGTGCAGCTGAGATGGGCAAGAACAAAGGCGGCGTTAATGCTGACAGTATGCGAGCCTTTATTTCAAGCCAAGTCGAAACTGTCAAGGTTCAGAGGAAAAATGAGAAGAAGGACCCTAAGGGCGAAAGAAAGAAATCGCCGCTGGTTGATGACTGCGAGCCCAAGCGCCAGAAATCTGGCAGTTCCTCCAAAAATGATCCTAAGCAAACAACTCTGCCTGAGTCTTCGTCTAGGGCTCAGAAGAAACCTCAAGGCAGCGTTCCCCCGCCCAAGCATCAGACTCCTGGTGCCTTTGACAATTTGCTGGCCACCGCCAGCCCTGTTCCGCAATCATCACGGGACGCGGTGCCCGGTAGTGTCACCGGCGCTCTTCACAGCGTCTTCGACACGAAATTCAATGGTCTCCACTTTATGGAGAGGAATTTTAATACCCAAATTCCCCATGAAGTGGCCAGCCAGGGTGTTCGAGGCGCAGTGACCCTCGCCGTGAACCAAGCTCTTGTCGCTGCCAGTTGTACCGCCGGTCTTCTCCATCATTTAAAGAACATTGAATCTGACAAGACCCGCGCCAATCTGAAGCTTGAAGAGACTAGGGCGGCCTATTCCAAGTTGAAGACTGAGACGGATACCGCCGCTAAGCGCGCCAAAACTACGAAGAAGCAGACTGAGGTTGCTTTGGCCGGTGTTCGTCGGCAGCTACAGGGGCGACAGAGGATCTCGCCAAGGAAAGGGCCGCCAAAGCAGGTCTTGAAACCAAACTTAGTGTTGCTGAAGAGAAGATCAGGAAGCTTGAGGCCGAGCTGAAGAAAGCCGACGAGACTCTTTTAGAAAAGAGCTCCCGTCAGTATGTCTTGGGTCATCTAAGCGCCAAAGATCAACAGCGGATTCTTTATCCTAAGCTTGATTTTTCAGAGTTTGGTTTCATGAAGAAGATTGTGGATGGGAAGATCGTCGGCCCCGCCGATCCTGAAGTGAGCAGCCTCCCTTTCATGTAAGAGTCTGATGACGAGGACGAGGACGAGGGCGTGGAGAAAGCTGCTTCAAATGAAAAGGTTCAGGGCGAGGGCGTGGAGAATGCTAGCCCCACTACCAATGCGGATGATCAAGCGAAGGATAGTTAAAAATATTTTCCATGATTGTAACTTGACTTTATTTTGCTTTCATTTTGATCCTGGGCCTCGCCCTTTTCTGTAATGACTTATGACATTGGGCGTTCGTCCTATTTTCTATTTTTAATCACTTTTGCTTGCGATTATTATAATTCTTTTATGGCTGCTTACTGAGGCTTTGCTCGCCATTTGGCGAGGCTTTTTGTGCTTGGTATGATGACCAAGGCTTAGGCACATTTTACTGGCCTTAGTCGTTTTACGAACAGGGCTTGGTTTCTAGTGGCCACTAGAATTTCCAAGGCTATGTTTGCTCAGTGATGACACTTTCTAATTGCGAAAGTTTTTTGTCACATTAGATCATTGCCATAGAAAATTTGGTTAAGAAAGTTTATGAGTTAGATCTTGTCAGTTGTGACGAATATCAAACTGTAAAAATTTCTTGTAAGATCAAGATTTGGTCATGTGGTACAACTCTATGTTTTGATGATAACAAGTATTTATTTGTGGATGAACAATTATGGTACTCTAACGTTTGTCTTGAGTGTTTTGAAAAACAGGTTCTGATTCTGATACCAGAAGATATATTCATCGGAAGATCAGAAGTTCTAAGGTCCAGAAGCTCTGAAGGTCCAGAGGCTCTAAAGGACCAGAGGCTCTGAAGGACCAGAGGCTCTGAAGGTCCAGAAGCTAAGAAGTGAAGACTCTGAAGTCCAAGAGTAAGCTGGCTCTGAAGACTAAGTACTTTCTACTCTGAGGTCCAGAAGCAGAAGTTACGAAGGTCAGAGGATCCAAGCTTCCCTCTGACTCTAATCACCAAGCTTCACAAGTTCCAACATGAAGCGTTGTCAGATCAGAAGTCAATGGTTACAGGCAAATGTCACTATCAAGAAGTACAAGAGCAGTGTACTATTCTGACAAGCCTACCTACCAATGTTCAGCCACAGCAGGTTCTGGAAGTTCCAGAAATGCCCTCCAACGGTCACATTTTCTCAACATAAATATCCTTTGCACCTTGGACTATTTAAGGCTGAAGAAGATAAGAAAGAGAATAGAGAGAAACTAAGAGCTGCAATACAAGAAAAGATTCAAGCCTCCACTTTCTTCATCTGTTCTTATTTAGTTTACCCTTAGCTTATTCAGAAGCAAACTTTTGTAAACACCAACCTCAAACAGTTGTTTGTTTTTCCTTAAGGGACCGGGTAGGTCAGTATCCTTAAGAAGACTAGGATCTGTGTATCTTAGTGGTGATTCCTTAAGGGACCAGTTAGGTCAGTATCCTTGAGAAGACTAAGAGAGTGAATCTTAGTGTTTACTAGTTCATTGTATTGTTAGTCACTGAGCAGGTTGCTAGTGCAGTTGTAACAAACTCTGAATAGTGGATTGCCTTCATTCTAAGAAGGAAGAAATCACCTTAACGGGTGGACTGGATTGGCTTGAGGGATATATCAAGTGAACCAGGATAAAATACTTGTGTGCTTCTCTCTTCTCTCAATCTTTATCCGCAGCACCATCTATCTCAAATAAACTGAAAAGATTTACTTTAAATCTTAAGGGGAAAGTTTTTAAACTCAAAACTCTATTCAACCCCCCCCCTTCTAGTCGTTTTTCACACCTTCATTTCTCCTTTACTTTAAATAAAAACTTGGGTTTACTGACCCGTACATGAGAGTTTCCTCCCTTCTTTTACATAGGTCGCCTCATTAAAAACCTTTTTCAAGGAAAAAAGAGTGCGACTTTCTTTTTCTTAACTATAATATTGTCTCAAATTGGAGGCGTTCCACGTGCGACGCACTGTTCCGCCATCCAGCTGTTCAAGCTCGTACGCCCCAGCGCCCACTTCAGCCTTAACCCTAAAAGGACTTTCCCAGTTTGGTGTCAATTTGTTCTTTCCTGAAGTGAGCGTTCTTTCACGCAACACTAGGTCTCCCGCCTTCATTTTTCTAGTGACGACCTTAGTTGCGTATTTTCGGGCGACCCTGAGCTTTCCAGCTTCGTTGCGTAAATGTGCCTCTCTTTGCAATTCTGGGAGCATAATTAAATTTGCAATCAGATTGTCATTGTTTTCTTCTTCATTTCTGTGTATAACCCTCCAGCTTTGGTTTTCTACTTCCACGGGCAACATAGCATCTGAGCCATAGGTTAGCCTGTACGGCATTTCCCTAGTGCTTGTTTGGACCGTAGTGTTGTACGCCCATAAGACTCCGGGTAATTCTTCCGCCCACCATCCTTTCGCCTCATCTAGCTTTTTCTTCAATCCGTTCAGTATGACCTTGTTGGCCGCCTCAGCTTGACCGTTGGTTTGAGGATGCTCGACTGAAGCGAAGCGCATGTCAATCCCCAGGTCAGCACAAAAATCTCTTGTCAATGCACTGGTAAACTGCGTGCCATTATCCATAACCAACGCCATTGGAACTCCAAAGCGACACACCACACGTCGCCATAAGAAATTTCTTATCTTGGCTGCCGTAATTGTTGCTAGTGCTTCAGCTTCTATCCACTTGGTGAAATAAGCCACCGCCACCACGATGAATTTCATTTGAGCCTTTGCTTTTGGAAAAGGTCCCAAGATATCCGTCCCCCACATGGCGAAGGGCCATGGGGCGGTCATTGTTGTGAGTTGCTCTGGCGGTGCCTTGTGTATATCAGAGAAAACTTGACACTTTGAACATTTCTTCACGTATTCCAGGCAATCTTTTTTGATAGTTGGCCAATAGAATCCCGCCCTGAGTACTTTCACAGCCAAAGACCGCCCTCCAATGTGGCTTGAGCAGACTCCTTCATGGACTTCAGCCATTATTTCTTGAGACCTAGCGGTATCCACACATTTAAGCATTGGAGACATAATTCCCCGCCTATACAATTGTCCACCAACCAGGGTATAAAAAATTGCCTCTCTTCTCTTCTCCTTGGTGTTTTTGCTTTCATCCTAAGGTGGCTGACTTAAAAATTCGATAATCGGGTCCATCCAAGATGGTTCTCTATTTTCTATAGCCTTTGCTACTTTGAATTCAACCATATCTGTACTTGGGCGGGGTAGTACTTCTTGTATCACCGTTTGGTAATTTCCGAGTCGCCTAGTACTTGCCAATTTAGCCAAAGCATCTGCGGGCTCATTCTGGCTTCTTGGTATGTGCTCAATCTTAACTTGTCTGATCGCCTGAATAAGCCTCTGAACAATTTCCAAATACTTAGACAGTTGTGGGTCCTTCACCTGATACTCGCCGCGAACTTTCTTTATAACCAACTGAGAGTCGCCCTTTATGTATAGTCTTTGCACTCCCAGCTCAATGGCAAGTCTCAAACCAGCTATTAATGCCTCATACTTGGCCTGATTGTTGCTCGCCCGGAATTCAAACTTTAACGATTGTTCAATCCGCATTCTATCTGGGCTTTTGATTGACACACCAGCCCCGCTTCCTGATTCATTTGACGAACCATCCACTGAAAGTACCCACTCTGAATTTTCTTTGTCGCCTTCAGTAGGCGTTAATTCTGCTACAAAGTCAATTAAACTTTGAATCGTGACTTGTCCTCTTGGTTCATAAATGATGTCGTATTCTGATAACTCTACCGACCAACTAACCAGTCGCCCTGATAAATCAGGTTTTTGTAGAACTTGCCGCAGAGGAATGTCAATCTTGAGTCTCTTGACCCTTATTTGAAAGCTCTGAAAATATGGACGAAGTCGCCTGGCCGTTTTCAGTATTGCTAGACCTGCCTTTTCTATTTTTTGGTAACGCACCTCCGCCCCTTGCAGTGTATGACTAACAAAGTATATGATTTTGTACTGCTTGTTTTCCTCCTGAAGCAAAACTGTGCTAACCGCCGCGTTGGTGACCGCTAGGTAAAGAATTAGAGGAATCTTCGGCGTAGGTTTAGCCAGCATTGGTGGCGAGGCCAATAACTCTTTCAGCTGCTGGAAAGCGTCTTCACACGCCTCCGTCCATTGAAAAGTTGTATTCTTTTTTAAGCATGCAAAAAATGGTGCCGCCTTATCGCCTGCTTTTGGCAAAAAGCGAGATAAGGCCGCCAATCGTCCTGTCAACCTTTGGACCTCTCGAATATTCGACGAGCTCTTCATATCCACATTAGCCTTGCATTTGTCAGGATTAACCTCGATCCCCCTTGAAGTGATCATGAACCCTAAGAATTTACCGCCCAAAATCCCAAAAGAACATTTTTCCGGATTCAACCTCATGTTGTACTTCCTGATCTGTGCAAATGCCTCAGCCAAGTCTTTGTGATGCTCGCCCCCTTTGACAGTTTTAACAATCATGTCATCCACGTATACTTCCATGTTTCTTCCCACTTGACTTTCGAAAACTTTGTCCTTCAACCGCTGGTAAGTTGCCCTGCGTTTTTCAATCCAAAAGGCATCGTCTTGTAGCAATAGTTCGCCTGACTTGTCATGAACGTCGTTTTCTCCTCATCTGGGCGATACATCATAATTTGATTGTATCCTGAATATGCATCCATCAAACTAAGAATTTCATTTCCAGAAGCTCCGTCTACCAACTTACTCACATTTGGGAGAGGATAAGAGTCTTTTGGACACACCTTGTTTAAACTTGTGTAATCAGTACACATCCTCCATTTCCCATTTGCCTTTCGCACCATAACAACATTTGCCAACCATGTGGGGTATTGAACTTCCCTAATGAATTTTCCTTCAAGTAACTTCTGAGTTTCTATCTGCACCGCCTTGTCCTTTTCCTCGCTCATACGCCTTCGAGCTTGCATCACAGGTTTTACCCCCGGTTGTATTGATAGGTGATGAGATATGACATTGGGATCAATGCCTGGTACATCCTTGATCGTCCATGCAAATAGATCCAAATTATTTTTGAGCAAATCAACCAGCCGGTTTTCTTGCTCCTTTAACAGGGTGCTCTCAATTTTCAAAGCACACCCAGACACCTGAATAGATTTGTCTCTTCCGCAGGCTGAGGTCCCAATTCCTCTGAGTCATCACGTGGATCCAAATTAAAATCTTCATGTGGAAAGATTTCCGTGATACGATGAGCCTCCTTGGCCGCCTTTTTACCATAAAGCGCCAGACTTTCAGCATAACATGCTCTTGCAGCCTCTTGATCTACCCTTAAAATTCCAATTTTTCCATTACAAGCTGGATACTTTACTGTTAAATGGGCGGTTGAGATTATAGCGCGCATTTTGTTTAAAGTATCGCGCCCCAAAAGTACATTGTACGTCGCCTTGCATGGAAGAACTAAATACTTCGCTTGGAATTTTTTCACAAATTCCCCTTCTCCAAAAGTCGTCGCCAACTCCACATATCCTCTGACTTTGGCTCGGTCGCCGGTGAACCCCACTAAACATCCTGTATATGGCTTCAAGTCTGTCTCCTTCAAACCCAACCTTTCAAATGCATCGCCATAAATGATGTCCGCTGAACTACCTTGGTCCAAAAAGACTTTCTTAGTGATATAATTGTTCACTCGCAAAGTCACCACTATTGGATCATTGTCATGTGGAATCACATGATCAAAGTCTTTAGGTGTGAAAGTGATAGGAGTGTGGTTCAACCAACATTCCCCTTCATAGGCTTTGTGAACTGAATTCACCGCCTCTACATACCTTTTTCGCCCTCTACAAGATAAACGCCCGCCACCAAATCCTCCAGCGATTGACGAGCACGACCCAGCGGGCACTCCCAAATCCTTTACTACTTTCTTTCCTTTTGATGAGCCACCCCCGACGGCCTTGACAGCTTCACACTGTGCGTTTTCACCTAAGACGAAGTTTGCCAAGTGACCTGCTTTAATCAATCTCTCAATTTCTTTGCGCAAAGTCCAGCAATTATCCGTAGTGTGTCCCATGGTTTTATGAAATTCACACCACTTGGTAGTGTCCACATTTGCAGGAGGTCGCCTAGGTGGCCTTGGGTACTGAACTACATTTGTCTGTCTGACCGCCCGCAAGATCGTACTAAGAGGAGCGTTCAATTTGGTTTGTTGCCCTTGGGCGGGTGCATTTCCTCCCTGGCTTGCTAGAGTGGGCGGAGCATTCGGATGCCAAGTGTTACCTTGTGGCCCCTGTCTTCCTGATGGATATGGCATGGGCCTAGGCTGGCGCGGCGTTTGGGCTGGACGCTGATCTTTCGAACCACGCCCTTTTTCTATTGTAGCTTCAGGTTGGGTACGCCAGTTGTCTCTATCTTTTTTGGTCTGTTCATCTTGTTCCACCAGGATGAATTCCTGTGCTTTGGCACGTAGGTCCATCATGTCCTTGGCTGGTCTTCTAGTTAGGTCCTTGTTCAACGATCCACACCTGAGTCCGTTCTTGAAGGTCGCCACACATACTTCTGGACTAGCGTCCTCTAACTGAACTGAGACTCGACTGAAACGAGCCATGCATGTTTTGATGCGCTCGCCCACGTGTTGACGAATGTTGAACAAATCAGCCGGGGTCACCTTTTGAGTTTGATTGGCTGAAAATTGTGTTAAGAACTTTGTCGACAAATCGGTGAAGTTTGAAATGGAATACGGAGGCTGTTTGATAAACCAAGTCATTGCCACGTTCTTAAATGTGGAAGGCAATAATATGCACTTTACCGCATCAGTCGCCCCTCCAATGACCATCTTAGTATTAAAATACCGTAAATGATCGATTGGGTCAGTGTCGCCCCCATACATATCCAGCGTCAAAGTCTGCAAGTGCTCCGGAATCTCCACGGCAGCTACAATGGGCGCAAAAGGCTGAAAATCAACCACGTCCTCAGCATCCACACGTTGTCCACGCCTCAGATCACGCATTTGGTTAAGATACTCTACTTGAGCATGTAAGTGCTCATACTGGCGTTGCACCGCCTGTATGGTGTCCAACACTTGCTTCAATTCAGCAGATGACGCTCCCAACGCATTATCCGGCGCCCGCGCAGGTGTGTCAGCCTGCTGATCACCCAAAGCGTCTGTATCCGGGCTAGGAAGCTTCGCTTTAAGGTCCAAACCTGACCTAACAGTCACACCTGGCTGTACCTGAACTTCTGAAACCGTGGTGGCGTGAGATCTTACTGCCACCGAGGCTCCATCTGAGGAAGCTTCTCCCTCCAGCTCAGGTCGGACCACGTGAGCTTGGCTTCTGCCTCCACTATGACGGCCACCACCACGACGGCGTTGAAACATCCCGTATTATTTATTTATTTATTTTTAAAAGAAAAGAATTAAGGGAGCAAGAAATACAAAACAAAATACATATACATATATATAATATAAACAAAAACAAAACTTATAATAATAATAATAGTTAAAAAGAAAGATTCACTAAACCTACTTATCCAAAAACCCACGATGCAGTGCCCACCCCCAATTGTTTCAAAACCGTAGGCCATCTCCCATTTTCTCACAAAAAACTTTTTCCTCCTGCGCGCACAACATCTGATGCTTTTCCTTCCCTTCAATTCCTTTTTCACTTAAAATAAAATACCACACAATGTCCCCACCATCAAATAGACGTTGATGAAGATAAATCATCTTGCAAGGGGAAAAGCTTTTGGCATAATCTTGGGAGTTAGGATTTGTGCTCTGAGGAAGGAGAAAGAGTACACACTATTTCAGAATTGCATAATTGGTTTATTGAGACTTACCAGCAAGTGGTTCGTTCGTTTCTCATGGAGTTGTGGGAAGCAGTTCAGTCGATTCGTCGTAGTTGCGAGTGGTTTTCAATCACTGTGGCTTATTTCTAATAATTAGATAACTGATGATTTGATTACTTTATCATATTGCCTATTTATTTAAATTGGGGAAACATGTTTTACAGTTCTTTAATTATCTGAAAGCTGGTTTTATGAAGTTGATTTGAGTCTGCTTATGAACTGACTTGAGAAAATAATTTATATTGCTTTGATTTTGGAAATTATGAGAAACTGAGATTGTGAACTTGTAAAGTGGATTTTGAGACTTTTGACGAGACTTGAACTGGTTTGAGAAAACGGTTTTGGGGATCCTTGATAGAACCCCGTAGCCGTTAACGGAGGTAACGGCCTAGGTGCACCTAGCTAGTTTGATTCCGGGAGGAGAGGGCTATCCGTTAGATGGAGCCGCCAGTGCACAGAAAGGGCTATCAACGAGATGTAGCTTCCCCCGATGAGATTGATGATATATGACATGATTCCGGGTGGAGAGGGCTATCCGTTAGATGGAGCCGCCTCTTGGGTAAGATAATCCTTAAGAGGAAAGGGCTATCAACGAGATGTAGCTTCCCCCGATGACACGATGTGACTTAATAAAGGAAAGGGTTATCCGTTAGATGGAGCCGCCCTATCGGAGAGGCCATCCCTTAGGAGGAGAGGGCTATCAACGAGATGGAGCCGCCTCACGGTTCTACATGTGTGACCCTATTAAATTATATTTCTGATTTTGAAATGCTTTCATATGACTGACATGATTTTTATTCAGTCTCATTGAAACAGTTATTTATAAACTTGGCACTTTGATCATCCCTTATTTGAAAGGATTCTTATTAATTTTATTAATATTATATATTTTATCCACTCTGAACTGATAGTGAAAAACTCGTG
This sequence comes from Lotus japonicus, assembly GCF_012489685.1. Taxonomy (NCBI): domain Eukaryota; kingdom Viridiplantae; phylum Streptophyta; class Magnoliopsida; order Fabales; family Fabaceae; genus Lotus; species Lotus japonicus. The sequence continues at coordinate 46,098,769 of NC_080042.1, read as the reverse complement.
CTTCATATGTTCCCCATTTCCTGTTCATGGTGGTTGTTGGCTTCTCACTAAGTCGTTGTGACTTACCCCATTCATTATTTCCCACACAGATTCTCAGGCAACTAAGTAGCTGGCTCGTGTCAGATTCAAATCGTTCGATTATCTTATTGGTAGCCTCCTTTGGTTGGTGGCTCGATTGGTGTCTTATATTTGATTCTAGTTATCTGCAGCTATAGGGAGTCTTAGGTGGATTGATTCTGAATTGTTATTTATTATTGGCTTAATTGCACTTTTCGTCTCTGATCTCTACCCCTTGTGCAATTTTGATCCCCTTTGTTTAAAACGAGCAATTTTGGTACACCAAAAATTAGAATGTGACAATTAGGTCCACCGTTAGCTTCCATCCAATTTTAAACGGAATATTCTTATTTTGATTCCTTTTTTTGCTTATTACACCACCATGAATGACACATCATCAAATAAATAAAATATATAAAAATAAAACAAATTAAATACAGAATAAAATAAAAAATATAGAACCCTAATCCCAATTTCCCCCAGCCACCGTCATCCTAACTCCCTTGTATCCTCCATCGTGCATCTTCATCTTCCCCCCTCCTCATCTTATCATCATCAATAATACATCATTTTCACTTTTTTCTTCATTTTTCACATTACCCAGTTCAATTTGCTGCTAAAAATTTTCACATCTCCACCAGCTAATTCTTCACACCGCACCACCAGCCCCCATCCCCAGCCTCACACCCCCAATGTAAGACCCAAGTTTTTAAGTTTAGGATAAGTGAATAAAATTCCTATTCACGATTAGGTTTGTTGTATCGTGAAGGGAAACCTGAACAAGAGTTTATTGAATGAAATAAATTTATGAAGGAGAAAGTTCAGGAAAAGTCTAAGGATTGTATCAAAATCGATAAAAGTTATAGCATGATCGATATACGCTTAAACCTATGGCAAGAACACTAGTAAATAGCTAATTTACACTTAAAGACACGATGGAAACTAATTCCAAAAATCTTCAGAGAAATGTTAGAACTTCTCTTATTCATCTATAAACAAGTGTTTCGATGCGAAACCCTAGAATGTACGAACGCCAAATTCCAACACTCGGAAGTTAGCCGAAACTAAAACCCTGATAGTTCAAGAAACCTAAAATCAACCGACGATGAAGACTTTTTCTATTCGGAGCTTCAAATGAAGATTCCACACAAGTGCACCCATTTCTCTTGATGTTTCCAATCTTTCTTCAGAATGAAGTTTTCTCTTCCGACATTCACTGCAAAAAGTAGTTTTTCGGGTAAAATAGATTTACACCGACTTTGAATCGTTTACCTTAATTCCAAGAAACCTCTTTTGAGTTTTGGAATTCTGTCGCCAAAACCTATCTTAGAATTCACGGAGAATGAAGCCGGAAAAATCGGAATCGCGAAATTTTCATTTTTCCGCATTTTCCAAAACCTATAAATAGCAAGAAAATGAGAAATTTGGCAAAAACTTACCCATTTTCTTTCCCAAACCCGCGAGCTCAAGGAGGAGGAAGGAGGAGAAGATTTTCGCCGTTTCTTGCTTGATCGCTTCATCGTTCGTTGCTGCTTGAAGGTATCAAGGTATAGATGCTAATCCTTACTTCTGATCGTCATTTCCGTCGTTTTTCTCTATGTCTTTCTGTGCTCTAAGTTTTGAGGTTTTTGCAAAACTGTCCAAATAACTTCATCTTTCTATCTAAACATCTTCCCTACGTGCCCAAGAGCATGTTTAGCGGATTACATTTCGCCGATTCTCGACGAATTGCCGCCGAGTTTCAATTCTGCTCCAAATACCCATTTTTATGCAAAGATTCATCCTTTAAGCTGAAAACTATCGACTTAGCTTAGTGCTAGTAGGATTAGTCTTCATAAACGTCGTTGTTGACGTCCCCATCCAATTTTTTTTTCGAAATTTCAATTTTGAAATTCTGAGCTAAAAATAGTGACCAAAATACCCCTGCGACAGTTTTCGATCTGATAATTTTTCCGAGTTTAGATTCACCTTAGTTACGACTAATAATAACCTAGGAACCAAGTTTGATCGAAGAAAAGTCGGCGCACACAATTGTTGTGTGTGGCCGTGAGCTACCCTAGGGGAGGAAGAAAATTTCTTTTTCGAAAACTTGTCCGATTTCGTTAGATTATCGTGCCTCGGAGTATATGCTACTTCGTGTAACCTTAGTGAGTATTGATTGCTGAGTTTCTGACTGATTATGATGGAATTCTGTGGTTTTTGCTTTAAGGTTCTTTTGAGGAATTTCCCGAAGAACAAGGCGTGGATTGTGAAGGAGCGCTTGAGGAGAACCCTGGAGGAGCTACAGGTGAGGGCTACTCACTGAACTATTAGCTAATGCTTTAGGTGTCGACGCATTCGACTTGATTTACTGTTTATGCACTTGTTTGTGTTTGACTGGGAAAACGTTTTCTGAGGCTTCGGCTGACAATGATGATTATTCATCTATTGACTGTTTTTGAGTTTGAATCACATGCTATGTGCTAAATGGTTAATCTAGGATGTGTGATATCTGCTCTATATGCTAAGTGCTACGTGGTTAATTTAGGATGTGTTGATACATGAGCTATGATTGTTGGATTGTGCTAATTTAACTATGCTATTACACATATGTATGTGGTACTGGAGAGTGAGGATAGCGGGCAGGTCATGCCAAATTTTTATGAGACTTTGAGAAAAGTTTGATGGGACGAACGGAGTTCGGGCCTTGTTATGGTTTTAGTGGATCGAGACATTCTCTGGGAATTAATTGGGATTATGAGATCTTTGAAACTCATAGGAATTACGATAAGACTAAATGGAAACTATTTTTACAAGGAAAATTCATAAGATATTAAACAACCTCTAAACCTTTAAATAAAGATAACAATCTCGGATGCAAGCTTAGGATTGAAGTTTAGTTTTGGAAAATGAGAAGTGTCGTCGAATCCAAGTTTTAGGGAAATTGTAAGTTCTGAGTATGTTGATACTCCTTCGCTCTCTGAGCAGTTTGTTTAGCCATCCAAGGGATGAGCCGAGAAGCTTCACTGAGGCGTGAGACCTCGTGAAAAGCATGGATCTTCACTGAGGCGTGAGACCTCGTGAACAGCATGAAACTTCACTGAAGCGTGAGACTTCGTGCAAGTGTGTAAATTCACTGAGGCGTGAGACCTCGTGAAAGCATAAAACTTCAATGGAGCATGAGACTTCGTGATTGTATGAGACTTCACTGAAGCGTGAGACTTCGTGAAAGCATTGATGACTCGAAGAGTTACCGTGAGTGATTGCACTCTTTTTATGATTAATTGTATTTTGTCGCAGAATCGACATTCACCTTAGGGTATTCTTTTTAGAGACAATAAGTTAGCTAGAACACGTGGCGACGTGTCGAGTGAGGTTGGAGACGTTGTTTGGCTAATCACTTTGCATTCATGCACTCATTTTGAGGTTAATACACGGCGGGATACCGGACCTCGGTGGATTCCAAAATGGTCATAAGACCCGGATTTCCATATAAGAACACTGCGGTGATTCTTAGTAGCAGACGGAAATGGCAGACCTTCGGGTTCACTGCTGATCTGACTACACTTTGTGTGGTATAAGAGACACGCGAGCAGAAATGGTCCCACCGTGGCTGGTGCTAGGGCTGACTCGTTGATGCCCATCCTTCCGGAATGCATCTTGTCAACCAACATTGCATTTCACGCAACATGCATACTAACTTAGTCGCTGGGTGTGATTGATACTTGTTAAACCTTTTTGATGCATGCTAATTGTTATTATCGTCTTTTATATTCATTGTGAAATGTACAACCCTAGGATGCTATCTCTAACTTATAAGCCTAAGTGGCTACTCCTTATCTTTACCTATTGGATTTATTATTTACATAATTCTTTGGAGTTGACCCTCGCGTCTTCTGTGTGTGCTTTGGCGGACTACGCCCATTGTCAGATGTCCATGGCGGACTGGTTTACGATGGTCCACCCTTCGGGGGGGGACCCGGTTTGAGATGCTGGACCAGGATGACCCCGGTTCATGGGTGGTCGACCCCGCTGGCCACCGTGCGACTTATTCGGGGAGGATTATGGAGGACCGCGTCGACCGACTGGGACACCTGACGGAGGGAGTACTGAGGAGGTACACTGTGAGCTTCAACTTGCCACCTGGCGTGCACTGCGGACCAGGAGTGGGAGCACCACCACCACCGTCATCTTCTGATGATGAGGACCCCTCAGAGGAGGAGCCTGTGGGAGGGACTTCTGCGGAGTCCAGCTCACCCACTGTTGCTGTCATCGATGATTTTGGCTCGGGCCCTAAGCCCGTGAGGCCAGCACAGGAGCGCATCGGGGTAGCGAGAGGAGGTAGGATGGTGTACATAGACTTGGTGGTTCTGGATTCAGATTCGGACGACGATCACGCTAGCATGTAGGATGGAGTGCTGGTGTGGGCTCCTCGAGATAGGATTAGTGTAGGAGTAGAGTCTTAGCTCTGACCGTCGTGTGTCTAGTTGGAGACAGGGTAGTTTCCTGCCGATAGCTTTTTGTGTGGTTTCTCTACGGAAATCACAGAGAGTTGGTTGGACTAGGGGGTCTTGTTTTATGCCGTTTGTGCTAACTTATTCTCATTTTTGAGGGATGGTGTTGCGGACACTTAACTTTTCCTTTGGATTGTACATATTGCCTACGGGCGTTACTTTCTACTACTTCCCGTCACTGGAGGATACTCGTGACGTGGTTTGCTTCTTACAGCGGGGGCTGTAAATATTATTGTATATTAGTTATGTTATCTTTTTTTGTTGAGTATCATTTCTTTCAGTCTTTAATTTTATTATCAAAAAAAAAATATTCACGTTTTTCCGCTTTAAGTTTCTTTTTGGTTACTAAAGTGACGCCACCGAAATCGGGGTGTTACACCCAACCCCATCTTCACCCTCTGGTTATTAACTTCAGGATCTGCAACTTTTTGTTCCCGCTTTGCTTGTCTTGGGGAACCAGATCCAACAAGGAAACGAACTTGCTCGGCGACTACGACAAGGAGCTGCTCAAATCCTTCAATTCGTCCTCATCTTCACCTAGATCCAGCGCCATCCTTCAATTCGTCCTCATCTCCGCCGCAAGCTTCCCCTATTTTCTTTCTCAATCCCACAATCTCTTTATGGGTTTGCATAGGGTGGATGGGAGATGAGGGTTTATTTTTTTGATTTGGCAGCGATGCTCCACGACCCTTCAACATGGCGTGGCTCGGCAGGGCACGAGGTAGCAGCGTGGTGGAGGTCTGATGGTGATGCAGCGACCAGCGAAGATCGGAGCGGTGGTGAGAAGGGGGTTTTGGGGTTGTTTTCTGGGTAATGGGAAAAGGTTTTTGATGTTTTCCAGATGAACATGAAGATGAAGATAATGGTTGATGTTAGATTTGTTGTTCTTTCTGGATAATTTTTTTGGCTTTTCCACTTGGGTGTATGTTCCTGGAATTCCTATAGCTCGTTGGTGTTGCTTCTAAATTTGTTTCCAGAATTTTTTGTTGTTGTTAATTGATTGCAGATGAAGATGGAGGGTGATTAGAGATCAATAATTTGATTTGAATTAAAGTTAAATAATTTTTAAATTTTAATTAATTGTACTTTTTATTACGTGGTGTCCTAGTGGCATCTAAGTGGTAAAATGTGTCAGGGTCACGTCATGAATGAGTGCCACGTATGAAAAATCTGTTTGGAATTGGACGGAAACTAATTGAAGGACCCAATTGTCACAAATCGATCTTTAGTGTACCAAAATTGCTCGTTTCAAACAAAGGGGACCAAAATTGCACAAGGGGTATAGATCAGGGACGAAAAGTGCAATTAAGCCTTTATTATTTTATTTAAGAAATTGTACTTTAGTGATGAAATTGGAATTTGTGTTTTCATGGAATTTTGGTTATGATGAAAACCATTTGACAGGTTTATTGTTTTGAAAATGTTGATATTATAAAGGAGGTTTTGTTGAATTATTTTAAAATATAGAGCAATGCGTATAATTTTGGAAAATAGTTTGGAAAATGATTTTGTGAGAAACAGGCTTGCTAGACTAAGGTGTTAGTCTGTGCGCCGGTCACGACTTACGATTTTGGGTCGTGACAGCGTGGTGCTCGCCCACCACAAGAACGTGTCTCCATAACAAATGATGTGCCTTTCACGTCAGTAGAAGAACAATCACTGAGTGAGAGCCACAGACGGCGCCAATGTTCTAGTCTAAGGTCTAAAGAGGATATAGAGTATCCTTGATAAACCCTAGCAAAGCTAAAAGAATATATGTGATGTATGAATAAGGAAATTATCTCATTAATGATAAAAAAGGTACCTAGTACAAGGTGAGGACACACCCCTTTTATAGTGGGAGTGGTCCTTATCTAGAATATTCATGGATTTGTGTCTTACACACAAGGCCCAAATCTCAATGTAGAATAAGACAAATACATATTTCCTTTAAATACAAACAAGACAAAGTAATCCGGGCCCACGTCCTTAAACTGGGACCCACATCTTTATCCATAAGGCTTTAACGTTACTGTGCGGGTCAACATGCTTGTACCGACCCGCCGAGTCCAAAAACCATGAGGTTTTGTAAATGTAATGCAACAATTGGGCACAATGTCAATTGAGAAATCATAGGAAATTTTTTACAAAACATACTTTTATCAATAATCTTGAAATGATCCCTTAAGCCAAGCACCATTTCCAATAGAAACCCTCATCGAAGTGTTAATCATCATCACTCACTAACTAGTAACTAGGTCAAACAAGGTAAAATTGACAGAACACGGGTCTGTTAAACGACGTCGTTGTCAAAATTCCGGCAAAGCAAGAGCTCCGGGATGGAAACACGGCGGAGGAACGGCGGAAAGTGGCAATACATATGGCCGATGTGGACGACGCTACTGCTTCACCTCATCGCCATTCTTATCTTCACCACCGGCTTCCTCCTCACCCGAACCGAGCTTCCTTATCACAGCCACTGCTCCGACGACGTTTCACACTCCCCTTGCTTCTCTCCTTCTTCTTCTCACAACAATGGATCTTGCTGGACCAAACCTTCCATCAACCGTCTCGTCGTCATCGTTCTCGATGCTATCAGGTACACACACCTGCTCTCTACATCATTCATTACGATTCATTCACCATTTTGTGATGTTGTGTTATGCTTTCTACATTTCAGATTTGATTTCGTTGCTCCTAGCACCTTCTTCCCAGGTTGACTTTGCTATCTCTGTTATACCAACGATTTTTCAAATTTATTACATTGTGAACTTCATTGTGTGCGTGTTATGTTGCAGAATCAAAAGCGTGGATGGATAAATTGCCGGTTCTGAAGAATGTGGCGGTTTCGCGTCCTTCCTCAGCTAGGATTTTCAAAGCCATTGCTGATCCACCTACCACGAGTTTGCAGCGCTTGAAGGTATCGCGGTCGCAATTGAAGTTGTAATGTTTTATTCTCTGTTAATTAGATTTTTTTATGAATGAATTGGGTATTTGATGTTTCATGGTTTAAGCTGAGGGTTGTGCTTGCTTTACTTTTCATAGGGCTTGATGACAGGTGGACTTCCGACTTTTGTAGATGTTGGTAATAGCTTTGGTGCACCCGCTATTGTTGAGGATAACTTCATAAATCAGGTAGGCCTTATTTGAAATATTGGTTTAATTAAAGAATTGAAAACAAGGACTTATTTCTAAATTTATGAGTTTGAATTGCTGAGACAATGCAGTTAGATCTAACTCTTATTCTAAATATGAATATTCACTTACAGTTGGTTCAAAATGGGAAGAAAGTTGTTATGATGGGGGATGATACATGGACTCAGTTATTTCCTCACCATTTTGAAAGATCATATCCGTACCCCTCTTTTAACGTCAAAGATCTTGATACGGTAGGCCTTATATTGTGTTGGGCTTGGTTTTGGAATCAACTATTAATCCTTGCAATACATGTTAGCTTTTCATCTTTTTGTTTGGTTGATCATTTAAATGATTGTAACATAACACTTAATTTTCTAGGTTGACAATGGATGCATTGACCACTTATTTCCATCTCTATATGAAGAAGATTGGGATGTCCTTATTGCACATTTTCTTGGAGTGGTATGATTGATATTATTTCGAATTATACACCTAATAATTCTACTATTCATATTCTATACCCTTTTAATTCCCATTCTCTTCTGCATCATTAGGATTAGTAGTTTACTAATTTCACAATGTCTTCTACGATATTTGATTGGTTTAGGATCATGCTGGACATATATTTGGGGTCGACTCCACTCCGATGATAGAAAAGTTGGAACAGTACAATACCCTTTTAGAGGTATGTTTGATTCTAGAATTTTTTGCCACAAGTTTGTGGTCAATCCTACATGGTTGTAACTTAACAAGTGACGCTTTTTGGCCTATGTTGCTGCTTCAGTTATCCAATAATTTTTTTACTTACGTGCTGGCAATATTCCTGAGTTTTGGCACCTCTCCCTTACTGTTTGTTGTATGGTTGTATACTGTTGTCTTATTCTTTTCCAATTTAGTTGGTTTACTCTTTCTTGATTCCTGTGACTGGTTAATAAACAAACTAATCTAAGTTTGCTTTAGAGAGTTATTGAAGTGCTGGATAATCAGTCTGCACCTGGGAACTTACATGAAAATACTTTGCTTGTGGTATTGGGTGACCATGGACAAACCCTTAATGGTGATCATGGCGGCGGGAGTGCTGAAGAGGTGTGTACCAACATTTCATATATATACTTTTATTGAATAGTGTATATTTAGAGGTGTGTACCAACATTTCATATATATACTTTTATTGAATAGTGTATATTTTCCCTCCAATTTTACTTGGGATATTTGGGATGATACCTCGCAGGTGGAAACTGCCTTGTTTGCTATGAGTTTTAAGGAGCCTCTTTCCTCTGTGCCACCAGAATTTGTTTCTGCTTCTTGTCAACCAGACTTGGTATTATTTACTCTCCCTTTAAAGTTTAAAAATGCTTGAACATGCTGGAATTCCAATAACTGATAGATTTTTTCTGATCGCTCTGGCAGCAATCTTTTGTCTCCTTGCACATGCTCACTTCCCCTCGTGTTATGCTAGAAAGATCAATAAATAGAAACCATAAAAAATATTAGAGTAATGGGAGGGACAGAATAATGTATAGTTACATATATAAGTGACCGAGGGGCCACCGAAAAGACACAAACATTAAATTACGTAATATATCAAACTTAATGGATATGCTTGGATAAATGATCATTCTACTGATCTACTCATAGGAAGTGTGACCCTGTTCCTACTCTGGTTCTGAAGATAGTAAACCTGAGTTAGATCTTTACAATTTCACTCTTGTATTTAATATTTTTAAAGTGTAACTACCCATCATCTCTTATATACCAGGACGGGAAGAATGTTTGTATCAGCACCATGCAACAGGTTAGAAAACCTATTCTGTTGTAATGGCATTTTGAACATTCTACATATACCGCATTCATGCCACTATTTAACCCTATCATCCGTTACAGCTTGACTTTGCAGTAACGATGTCAGCATTGCTTGGCGTGCCTTTCCCTTATGGAAGGTGCAGCGTAAGCATCCTGTCTATGTTACTATTGTATACTTTTTTTGTTATATTTGTATATCAATATAGTTAATCGTACGGTATTCACTAAACTGATTTTCTATGTTTTTCACTTGCTTTTTGTTTTCCAGTGTGGGTACAAGGGAATTCTGTTTTGGTCTTATAAGTTCTGATTTACACATCCATATTTGGTGTTTTGAGATGATTTGCTAGGGCACTGGGTAGTTACTGTTTGAAAATATTGATTGAGTTTTGTTTGATGTTGACAAAGAATCATTGAGAGTCGAAGGGGGATTTAACTTTGCAAAAAGAAAAAGAATTAATTTTTTTAAGATATATAATTCTCAAACAACTGTGTCTGGGAAGATGTTTATCTCATCACCTACAGTTTAAATGTTTATCTCGTCACCTACATGTTTAAATGTTTATCTCGTCACCAGAGAATCTCAGAAAGTTTAGCTACTTTGTAAGTCTAGATAAAAGTGCTGGACATGAATATGATAAATTAAATGATTACACTATTGCAATTCTGCAGTCATGCCAAATAAATATACAGTGCAGCAGAACATTATATCTCATGCTTTTATTAACCTCCAGATTTCCGGTGTTTAGCGAACTTTATCAGTCATATTGTTGTCTCTAATCTGTTTGACCTGAATCCTATTTTTCAATTATTTCCTCAATCCGGAAGCTTCTATTTTAGTTTTATATTTTCTTATGGCATGGCATCATGTTGTATCACATTGCTTTAGAAATTTCTTCATTGGAGCTATGTTAAGAACTAACAAGCTAATTTTTTTCATACCTCAGTATTGGTCGCATCAATCCTGAACTATACGCTTTAGGTAGTTGGAATTTTGATGCCTCTCAAGAGCTGTCAAAATCAGATCTTTGGATGCAGAATTATGCTCATGCACTGTGCATAAATTCTTGGCAGGTACAAATCTTAGATTCTCAATTACAAATTACCAATTTTAAATTTTGCTACTAGATACTACTAGGATTCCCAGATGAAAATAAAATGCACTTTGTTTTCTATAAAAAAAATTACTTACATTTTTTAGGTAGCTTTCACTCTGTTACAGTGTAGTTTTTTTTTTGCTTCCAAAATGGCTTCATTATTTTTTATACCATCCCTTTTAGGGTGTTTTATTATGGCAGTTCCAAAAAGGATATAAGCAGTGGGGACGGGAGAGAGTGTTTGTCAGAGAGAGATCATTCAATCATTTCAATGGTGCATTTCTCCTTTTCTAGGTGAAGAGATATGTGGATGCTTACTCAGTTTCATCAGCTGTTGGATTCTCCCATGATGACTTATCCCAAATTGCAAGTGCTTATGCTCAAGCAGAGAATTGGTTGCACTCTACCAAAAAGCTGCTGCTCGATAGACACATTGGCAGTGATAAAATAGTACCTGCACTTATGAAGCAAATGGATGCATACTTCAATTTTCTTACAACAGTCGCTGAGTTAGCTCGGTCTAAATGGACTGAGTTTGACTTGAACTTGATGGGTGCTGGCATTGGAGTCATGTTAGTGTCGCTTATATTTCAAGTATTTGCCATTTTAAGGGTGAACAAGCAGCATGGTGTAACTTCACCATCACCTGGAAGTTCTTTGATTACCAGTGCCTCAACTTTTACATTCTTTTTACTGGGAATACGTGCTTGTAGTTTCCTTTCAAACAGTTTTATTTGTAAGTGTTAAGCTTTTTCATCGTCCAGAATGCTTAAAATTCAGTCATTATATTCTCACGTGAACTTTGTTTTCAGTGGAGGAAGGGAAAGTAGCAAATTTTCTTTTGAGCACATCTGGGATTGTGGCATTACGCCATTCAATCATCAAGGAGAAGCTGCTAATAGAAGTATGAATTTTGTTTAGTTTCATTCTCTCTTGTTTAAAAACTTGTGTTATATCTGTAGTCTGAACGTGCATGCTAAGGTGTGTGTGCCTATAGAAGTTTTATTGAATTCTAATTAAATGGATCTTAAACATATCTTTTCTGCAGAGTATTGGATTTCTTATTTTGAGCACCTTTTGTCGATTTGCCGTTGAAGTTGGACTGTCCAAGCAAGCTGCCACATCTGCTTTCATGAAAGATTACACTTCATGGATTGTCAATACCTTAGATTTACCTGTTTGGGACTATGCAGCTAAAGTTGTACCAATGCTAGTGCTGATTCTGTTGGCATTGTGGCTTTACAAGGTCACCAAGGGCAACTTCTTTGATTGGCCATGGATGTATGCGATACTGGTTACTATCTTGAGTTATATGCTAATTATTCTGCATTGGATCACAGAGAGTAATGAATATGTTGCAGTGCTGATACCTCAAAGCATTGGAAGAAATTATATCCCTAGAATCATTTATATTCTTGCTTCGGGACAGTTGTTATTACTGGCATTTGGTCGAATATTTAAGCACACCAGTTTAGATTGCAAGAAAAACATAGTTGCAAAAACAACGGCCATGTTATCTGCTTTGAGTTCTACTGTCATTCTTCTTTCAGGAAAACAGGGTCCTGTGATTGCTTTGGCATCCATAGTTGGAGGTGCTCTTTCTTTTTGTGCTCATATGTTGTTTAAACTTTGCTATATCTTGCTGCATAGTTCCTCAAACACATCTGTGGCATAGCCTTGTTTATACTCTTAATATTTGTAGATTAGCAATACTGCAATAGTAGTGTCATTTATTAGTCATTTCATTCGCACCCAGCTACGTATGGGCTCATAGAAGTTGTTATTACTGGCATTTCATTCTTCCAGGTTATTGTATTATGAGGTTGGATAATATAGTAGAACCTCGTAAGGATGGATCTCATAGAAGTTTTGCTGTCATGCAATGGAGTCTCCTTGCCACATGTCTCTTTTTCTGCAGCGGTCACTGGTATGATGCGGCTTTAATCATTTAACTTTTGCAGTTATAATTATCATTTCTTTTCATTGATTGTGTATGGCTTTACAACTTTCTTGGTCTTGCATTATCTTGGTCTTCTAATAAATTTTGCAATTTTGTTTTCAGGTGTGCTTTTGATGGTCTCCGCTATGGTGCTGCATTTATAGGGTAAGTAAGTTACATCGTATTACTTTTGAAGAGTGTATATATTGAACATTTGAGATTCTAGTGGGGTCTGAACCTGATGTGTGAACTCAAATCTGCTCTTTATTAAAGTTGTTTCTCCTTGAAAAGATCGGTTATTTGCTTTTAAAGTGTTTGATCTCTATCAATTATTATTACTACTTCTCAATTGGTAAATCATTTATCGAAGTACTAATCATTTTCAGGTTTGAAGAATTTAAGCTTGTTCGCCAAGCAATCCTCCTTACAATAGATACCTTTGGCTTTTCTATCATCCTTCCGGTATTTGGACTCCCGTTTCTTGTAGCAACCAAGTATCAAGCTAATCTAGGAAAGCATTTTCTTTTCACTAAGTTATCGCAAGTGAGTTTTCTTCCCCGTTAATAGATCAACGAGTTGATAATTTTGAATGCATCGCTTGTTCTATGTAATGACCCTCCAATGTTTTATATAGATTTATACAACATATGGGCTCATAACAGCAACTATGACCACTTTCACGATAGTATGTGTTACAATTCAAAGGCGGCACCTCATGGTAAATAAGCTGTCTTTTTACTTCAATGTTTTCGTACTACGAATTTCTGAATTTTTCAATATATACTCAACGCATACTAATTTTTTGCAGGTTTGGGGTTTATTTGCTCCGAAGTTTGTCTTCGATGTGTTTAATCTCATTCTTACAGACGTGTTGATTTGTTTGGCCTCAATTTACTATTTCGATGAAGCGAAGGTTGACCCCCAACTGAAATCATAAGGTTGCTGAATAGACACAAACACACACACACACACTAGAATGATATTTATTTTAGTTTTGTTTTTACTTAGCTAAACTATGTCATATGGGCTTCAAATTTCACTTTGCATTCCCCTCTACAGCAAATTTTGTTCCTTAATTTGGTGATATCCACTCTTATAAACTGATGTTTCAATTCTTGACAGCGAGATAATCTTCATGTGTAGTTTTCTTTTTGTGAAATCACATCATACTTTTTTTTTTCTCACGAAATCAATGGAATTTTTCTACTATAAAAATATAATTATTTTTATTTTCTCTTTAGTTTATTATTTAATCAAGGATGTTTTTCCTTTTTTTTCAATTTCTTTAATCAATATCTATTTTGTTTTTCAATCACCACTGGACACAACGTGACATTTACAAATTATCAATACAACAAATTATTGTAGATTAACTTTTAACGTTTTTAAAAAATTGGAAGCTTTAAGTATTTAAACTCTAAACTGGAATTAATGTAAGTGCGGTTGACAATTAGAGGTGTGACTTGTGAGCTTGACAAGGAAGTAAATATACCATTGCTTGTGAAGATAATGCATTTAGGTAGTATATCCATTTTAAGAATAATAATCACATGTCACAATGCATATTAACATATTTTATTATTTTATATTTATAAATTATGTAATGTAATAAAATATTCAATTATAATCTACTCCTTGACAATAGTCGAATGTGTGTTTGGAACAATATTGAACACGAATTTCTAATGACGTTTTCAAAGTAAAATCACTTTAAAATAGATCCTAACACACCTTGAATTAATTCAATATCTTTACTGTTCCATGTGAAATAAAAAAGAAACACATTATCCCACACATTCTTTTTCCAATTTACTATAGAGCAAATCAATGTAACCTTAAATTGAGGCGATCCCCAATATAAAATGAAGAATGACAATGATTGAGGTGAGTTGTTGATTCCTTTTCATCTTAGATTCCATTTTCATCACATGGTTGGGTGGGAGCCATATGGCATATGGGGTTTTCAGAGCTCATAGTCCCAAACAATAAATGCAATATAGATGTATTATGATAATGGTACCACTGAGTTAAAGGAACAAGACAAGTTGAAATTTTCATTAGGTGGGTCACCTCTAACCTTAGTGTGACTTGTTTACTCACATTATCTCTTAACTATGAGGCCAGATTCGATCATTGTCCATGAGAATGAAACACATTTCATGACCGACCGCTTATCATTTAATGCAAGTATCAATGACGAGCAGATTAGTCGCTGTTGTCGGCGGTCCGGTCCATACATGTGAATACCATAGTTTAGAAAAGGTGGGTCACCTTTTGGTATGGAAACAGATGTTGCAAAACAGAGTGAGAGGGCTCCACAGTGAGTGAGAGTGATGGGAGTGAGGTACAGCTCTACCCTGGGTTCCTTCCTCTCATGCCAATGTCTATGTAGGTGAGATTTTGAGTATCACAATCACCAACTTTCTAATTCATCATCATCCATTCATTTATTCATCTTCATTTGATGCTATTTACCACTCTAGAATCGATTCTCACATTGCACACTGTTTGGTCATCTGCATTTATGTTCATCCTGCAAAAAAGTTCCCTCCTTTTTTCGTTTGGCGCTATTATTGCTGCATTGAATGCCATTTTTCTTCACAAAGTCAAAAACTTGGTCATTTATTGTTGCCATTTTGGGACTGTGCTTTTCTGAAGAATATACACTTGTTCTCCAACAACACTGTCTCTTTTCTTGCTTTAAGTTGACACTGTCTTTTTAGTTTTTAGTTTGTTGTTGTTGTTGTTGTTGCATTTGGCAATGTCTCAAACAAAGAAGTGTGGAGGCATGAAGCAGCTATGGATGTTTGTGTTTGTGGGTTTGGTGACTGTGAAATGGGTGGAAGGGTTTGAGAATGCTACTTTGGAAGTGCAATATGTCACTGGAAGAGGTTTCTACAGACCATTGATGGTTGGTCTTACTCTTATTAATGGTGCTGCTGCTAAAGGAGCTGGTATGTGCCTCTTTGCATGAAATCATAAACTCTGTTTTGCTCCATAGTGTGTAATTTTTTTTATTTTAGTGCCTCTTTTATAGTTTGCTTGATCAAATAATGGGGTTGCCAATAGTTGTTTTGTTCATATGGGGTATTGTTTTCAAGTCATGTTATTTGGATAATAATTTACTATGTTGCGTTTGTGCCTCCTTCCTGCTTGATGAATGACCTTGAAGAATATTGAAGGTGTTCTTGATTTCTAAAATGCAGCTGGCTTTAGTTGAGATCTGAGATATGATATCTAATCAAACTTTAGTAGATTACATGGTTGACTTTATTTGCTATTTGGCCCCTTTCATTATTTAGAATCATTATGCAGATGACAGCTGTAAAACACACAAAAAGTTACCAGATAATTGCTTTTTATCACATGTCATGATTTGTGTTCTTTTATGCAGTCTGCCTGGATGGGTCTCTACCGGGTTACCACTTACACCGTGGATATGGATCAGGATCAAACAGTTGGCTCATACAATTGGAGGTATGCTAGATACTTGAAATTTGATCTAAGTTCACCTGAGAGAGGACACTCTGGTTGTTTTATTCTGGCAAACTAAAATCATCCCTATCAATTTCTTGCTTTCTGTAAAATTTGCCAATTTCCATGATGACTATGCTCATGCAATCTGAACTCAACACCTTGGCACACTTAACTCTTAATAATAATATAAATATAGTTTTTTAGTGCATGCCATTTATTTACATTCAAGATTTCTTGCCTTCTGGTGTTGGTCTTAATTTAGAAGGAAGCTTTGTTTGCCTTATACCTCACATGCAGAAAAAATGATACCAGTTTATCTATTAATACAAGACTGCTCTGGCCAGATTTTAATATTGTTAACTTATAGGTGAATTTGCATGGATATCTACTACTTCTTAATCTTCCACTACTGTAGCTATATAACCGCCAATTGAACATCGACACGTGTCCTGCTTTTACTTACTTTTGTTTTTTATTTTTTTTTTCGACTCGGAAAAGCCAAAACGACGTTGTTTTCCTTCCCCACTGTTCATCACCTTCTCTCATCAACCCTAGCTCTCTAATCGCGTGTGTTCTCTCCCTCTCTACCTACTCCACCGTACCAGTCATCTCCTGCTGATTTCGAGTTTTCTCTCTCACAGCCTTCCCTTCATCCACATCAATCTCAAAACCTAGGTGTGCTTCCGTGTTAGCCTTTCTCTCTCAACCTACTTCTCACCAATCCATCAATAGTCTCTTCCGATTGATCTGATGAGGAATTGCTTTCGGCCGCCGCTTGATGTGTGTTTGAAGCCAACGTTCCCGCCGATTATGGTAGAACCAATCCTGGATCGACACCTTAAATGGTCCACTGTTCATTCGTCATCCTCCCTCACGAGAACCCTAACTACTATGGTTGAATGCATCAGCAGAGGTTGAATACTCTATCAAATGGTCAGTTTCAATCTCAATCCTCATTCATTTTATTGATATATTTCGTACAACTCCAATGTGTTAAAAGAGATTTCTCTGTCAGTATAGTGAGGTCTGATGTTTGTCAGTTCAGTTTCAAATTTTGGCTATAAGTACCCCATGTTGTGAACTCCCATTCTCACCATTCCCATATCCCAATCTTTCTGCTTGAAACCCCCTCTTAAAAAGGCACAATTTTTTAGACTTTTTTCTTCTTTGGTTGGAACCTTTTGACACCGTTGTTTATAATTTCATCTGGCTTGCATAAGCAAGGTAATCCAGAATCTTAAATCTTTCCATGAATATCCCTCAGGTAATGTCTCAATCTTAACTCCATGTTTTTATTTCATTGATTCATTGTTCTGACGCATGTCAAATTGTTCTTCTCTAACTTCAGTGGAGGTTAAGGAAGATGCTGATGCTGTTGTTGATAGTAAAATCCTACCCTAAAAAAGAGAAGAAATTAATTGGTGCACTTGAGCAAGAACTTCCTTAAGAACTGCAAGTATTGTCACTATTATGTTCATTTAATTTGGTTATTTCTCTTGTCAGCCATTGTTTAACTAATAGCTTCAGAGCATTCTGCTACGACGGAAAGGCTATCATATTAGTTGAGGAATTTGTTAATCTCAAGGAAAAACTAATGTGGGAAGGGAGTGTAAGACCCGGATTTTCAGAACAAGTTAATTTCCGACTCACACGTAGAATCAGTGTAAGCGTGACAGGAGTTTGACATTTGAGAAAGATTAATGAAGAAGAAAGTTCAGGAATTGCTTGAGGAATGTTGCGTAGTTGTTTTCGGAGTTAGTGCGAGTCGTCTGCACACCTGCCTTATGGCGAGCGTGTCCAGAATAGGCTATTTCGCTCTTAAAGCAACGTTTTAAGTGAGATTTCGAACTCTTGGAAAATTTAAAGTTTCTCTTTATTTTTCCATCGACCAGTGTTTCATTTCGGAACTCTGGACTGTACGCACGATAGGTTTAACTTTTCGGATGTTCGCCGACGCTAATTTCTTTGCTTCGAAACCTTAGTTTTGAGCGAAGGATGAAGACTTTTTCTATTCGGGACATCTAACGAAGATTCCGTCCGCGTTGCCAGACTTGTTTAGACATTTCCAATCTTTCTTCTGTGGGAAGTTTTGTCGTCTGAGCATCACAGCAAAAAGTAGTTTTTCGGGACAGACTAACTTACACCGCTTTTGGCGTTTTGGATATCGTTTTTCCCAAATCTTAGATATTTGTTTTGAGTTCTGGAATTCTGACGCCAGAATCTCTCTTAGAATTCCACGGTGATCGTGCTGCAAAAATCGGAATCGCGAAATTTTCATTTTCCCGCGATTTCGCCTGCCTATAAATAGCTCAAAAAGCAAAAATTCCTTCATTTTCTTCCTTTTGTGGCTGAATTTCGTGGAGAGCAAGGGGGGAGGAGATTTTCGCGAAAACTTGACCAATCTTCGTGCAGTTCGTCCCTACTTCTAGGTATCGAGGTAACTAACACGATTCCTACCTCTGATTGTTGTTTCTGTTGCGTTTCTGAAGTCGTTTCTGTGCTCACAGTTTTGAGCTTTTTCTAAAATTGTCCGTTTTCTTCGATTTCTTGCTTGGGTTATGTTCTCTAGGTTCCCATGAGCCTAAAACCTCTGTCAGTAAACTCTGATTGTGATCCAGTTGACAGGGATCTGAAAAACTGTTTCAAAACCTTTTTGTCTCACATTTCGAAACTTTATTGTCGAAAAGTCATAATCTGACTTCGTGCCTTTAGGATTTGTTGTCACGGATGTCATGAGGATCGTTGCTGTCAAATTTGTTTTCAGAACTGATAACTTTGAAGTTTTGAGCCTTTATTTTGGACCAAAATGCCCCTGGATAGCCCGTATTTCGGCCCGATTGTCCGAAAATTGTTCTGACAGTTTCTTTGCCTTAGTTTTACCCTAAAACTACCTTGTGAATTGATTTGATCAAAGAAAAAGAGCCGAAGCCCTTTTTCCTTTGAGGCCGTGGACTATTTCCTTTAGGGGGGAGTTTTTCGGTTTCGAAAACTTGTCTTTTCGTACCTGATTGTCCTATTCTGAAGCTTTAATGCTTTGTCTATCGTTTATGTATTGTTTTGCGATCGAACTAATCGATTTTGTTTGGTTTCTGCTTTGTTTTTCTCCGAGGTTCAGTTGAGGGAACTTTGGAAGACTCAGAGCAATTGTTTGAGGAGAACTTTGTTTGCGAAGCTGGAACAGCTCGAGGTTAGGGCAACTTACTATATCAGCTATGATTGCATGATAGGCGTCGATAAATTCGACTTATGCTTTATCTGATGTTGTTTATGATGTTGAGTTGATGTTATGATACTTTTCCATAACTTGTGATGTTGTGCTTTTGTTGGATTGTGCGTTTTGACGCGACTTCGGAGTGGAGATTCATTGATCTCGTGATCTTTGATATTTTGGGTTGGATGAGCAACCCTAGGCAAGTCCAAATGAGGGGTTTGAGACCTAGCCTGGTTGGTATTTGTTGGTTTACTTAGACTTTCCCCGGGAAACTTCTTTTGGGTGGTTGGTTTTCGGAAAACGTAGAAGGATTAGAATTTCGAAAACTAAAGACTTGGGAAACCTAGATTTTGAGAAATAAACTCATAACCTGACTAATCTGAATTGAAATCATTTTTATTAATGTTTAAGTATAGGAAAACTGAAGGGGAAAATATTTACGAAAGACGGGGAAAAGTCGACCTTTGTTGTGAGTTATTGGAATTGGGGAAAGCCACTAAGGTGAGCTATGGTGATGATTGAAAGTCACCGAGTACTTTACGTACTCTTGTTGATGGGGTTGTGTTGTATTGACCGACATTAATCCCTTGGGTTCTCTTGTTGTTGGAGCGGTGTTGTATTGACCACCTAGTGCTCTTGTTGTTTGGGCTGTGTTGTATTGACCGACACTAGACCCTTGTGTTTTCTTGTTGGAGTTGTGTTGTAATGACCGACACTTACTCCGAGTTGTGTTGTATTGACCGACACTAACTCATTGGGTTGTTTGAGATTGGGTTGTGCGCTAGACACTTTCGTGGTAAGGACGATTCGTTGTTTGGCTAACCACGTTGCATTCAATCGGGTGAATAACGGGAATGGTTCACCTGTGCATATCATGGTGAATAACGGGAATGGTTCACCTTGCATAAATGATGAATAACGGGAATGGTTCATCATATGGTGAATAACGGGAATGGTTCACCAAGGATGAATAACGGGAATGGTTCATCCAGGATGGATTTCATCCAGGATGGATAACGGGAATGGTCCATCCATAGTGAAGAACGGGAATGCTTCACTTGTGGCGAACGGGAACACGTCACAAATCCGGATTCATATTGTGCATTTCACGCATACATTCATGCTGACTGAGACTGTGTGCTGTTTGTTTATTGAAGCAATGTTAGAGCCATAACATGCTAGGATTACTTATATGCTTATATAACAACTTATATATATACCCCGTCACATGTTGAGTGTATATGTACTTATTGCTGTGAGTTGACCCTAGCGCCTTGGCTTTGTTTGTATGTTTGTGTTTGGGCGGTCGGCCTGCTGCC
Organism: Lotus japonicus; assembly: GCF_012489685.1. Classification (NCBI taxonomy): domain Eukaryota; kingdom Viridiplantae; phylum Streptophyta; class Magnoliopsida; order Fabales; family Fabaceae; genus Lotus; species Lotus japonicus. The sequence goes on along the minus strand of NC_080042.1, from coordinate 46,078,256 downwards.
AGATGTCGATGGTCGACTGGTTCTCGACGGTCTCTCCCTCGGGGGGGATCAGATATGAGTTGCTGGATCGGGATGCCCCCACCGCTTGGGTGATCGATGTTGCTGGTCACCGGGCGACGTATCGGGGAAGGGTCATGGAGGACCGGACTGACGAGCGTGGACGTCTGACGAAAGGAGTTCTATGGCGCATGGAGTTGAGCTTCAACTTGCCGACTTCAGATCGTTGTGGGTTTGGCACTGGGAGGTTAGGTTTGGGCAGGCGTCATGTTTTGTGTAGAGCTCTGATTCGTTTTGCTTTTGGGATCGGGTAGGTTTCCGACGCATGACTTTTCGTGTGGTTCTCTTACTGAGGGATCACAGTGAGTCAGTTGGACCATAGGGGTCTTTGCTTAGGCCATATTGAGGCCGACTTTCTCCTAGTGGTTTGTAATTATAATTTTCTCACTTACACTTCTGGGTTTGTATATTTGCCTGCGGGCGTACTACTTTGGAGTCACTGCGGCTTCGCGTGACATGGAGTGCAGCTGAGGCTGTACAGATGTATATATTGTATATCGGTTAGTTAGTTGTTGGGGTTTGTCTTTACTTTCTTATCACTTTGATTTAAAGGAAAGAAAACAAAAAAAAAATTACATGTTTTCCGCGTAAAGATTATTTTTGGTTACTAAAGTGACACCTGGAAATCGGGGTGTTACATTGTGGTATCAGAGCTTAGTCGAGCCTTTTGGGAGCCTTTGGGGAATAGGTCTTCTGTGCTAGGTTGTGTGACTCTGCAAAGAGTGAAAATTGATTGTCTGCAGAGCGATTTTCGCTCTAATTGTTTGCGTTACTACTTAATCGGATTGAGTGGTTTGTCTAGTGCTACCATATGGTTAGTACTAATCGGACGTTCGATGGGATATAGGATGGTGGATCTTAACCGGATGGCGGAGGCAATAGCTACACTGATCGAGGCAATGATGAACCAGGCTGCGGAAGACGCTTATATGCGCGCTGAAGAGGCTGCACGTGAGCATCACCAACGACTGATGGCGACGACGATGTATCAACAAAGAGGAATGAACCGAACAGGAGCTGGGGGACCAATAAGGTCAGGATCTCAAGGCTACAACAGAAGGGAGAGCTACCATCAGTGGGGACCGTATCAGCGTTTCAAGGGAAGAGATCTTATCTCAAGAGTGTACAAACCAACGACTGCTGATAATGGAGGGAAACCAGTTGGTGACAAAGGTGTGACATGTTTTCGTTGCGGAAAGTTTGGGCATTTTGCTAACAAGTGCTCAGTGATTGGACGACGATGCTTCAAGTGTGACCGAGAGGGGCATCTAGCTGTGAACTGCAAGACACTCCTAGGGGGAACGTCGGACGGTAAGATGAAAGGAAATGATGCTACCGGAGGGACAGGAAACCAGACTTCGGGGAAAACAGTGACGTGTTACAGGTGCAAGAAAGTGGGGCACTATGCCAGTAGGTGCAAGATAAAGGGAAGTCTATGCTTCAATTGCAACCAACCGGGACACTTCACCAGAGATTGTAGGGCACTCAAGGGCGAATCATCAAGGAATGTTGGGAAAGGGAAACAACTTGCTACAGAGGAAAGGATTCATATCAAGGAAGGAGCAAGAGTTGAGGAGTCGAACGAGGAAGAACGTGGGAACGATGGTAATATTTTAACTGTTCTCGTATTCTAGAATAACTTACTCTTTTATATTCAAGCGAGTGTGACGCGCCTAACTTGTATTTACTACTTAGACTATGATCCTATGATTATTATCCCTAGTAGGACCTTATTCGAAGTTGCTCGTGATTTAACTATAGAGGTTACACGAGATCTAGAATAGCACGCGGAGCTAGGGAGTTGTTTTACCGAGGCGTCGATAAGGAAGCTAGGATCTCAGGGGAATTCCTTATGGGTACGATACGTAGGATTTTAGGGCGTTTAGTTTTGAAGCGGATTCGATGGAGGATCTTTCGGCAAAAGGATTCATTCGACCAAGTGTATCACCGTGGGGAGCGCCAGTGTTGTTAGTCAAGAAGAAGGACGGAAGGTCGAGATCGTGGGTGGATTATCGACAATTGAACAAGGCGACGATCAAGAACAGATACCCGTTGTCGAGGATAGATGATTTGATGGACCAACTACGAGGGGCTACCGTATTTTCCAAGATAGATTTGAGGCCAGGCTATCGTCGGATCAGAGTGAAGATTGAGGATATACCGAAGACTGCTTTCAGGACACGTTAAGGACACTACGAGTACCTAGTGATGCCGTTTGGAGTGACGAATGTACCTGCTGTTTTCATGGATTACATGAATCGCATCTTTCAGGAGTTCTTAGATCGGCGTGTGGTGGTGTTTATTGAGGACATATTGATCTATTCGAAGGACGCGAATGAACATGAAGGACATTTGCGCCAAGTTTTACAATTGTTGAGGGAGAAGGAGCTGTATGCGGACCCTTCAAAGTGTGAATTCTGGCTGGAGGAAGTCAATTTCTTAGGCCATGCTATCTCGAAGGAGGGCATAGCTGTGGATCCGGCGAAAGTGGAGACTGTTTTGGCTTGGGAGCAACCGAAGATGGTGACAGAGATCAGAAGTTTTGTGGATTTAGCTGGATATTATAGACGCTTCGTTGAGGGATTTGCCAAGATTGTTGGACCTTTGACTCAATTGACGAGGAAGGATTAATCTTTTACATGGATTGAGGGTATGTGGTTCCGTAGCGGAATCGTTAGGAACTTGATATCAGGATAATTGTGGTTACTGGATGTTAGGAACTCATTGTCTGTTCCAGTGGGTTTTTCTAAATTTCCACCTTCGATGTATTAGGCCTGATCAACCTAATATTGAGGGGGTGATATTCGGAATCACAGCTGGTTATGGACTTTGATAGAAGGACGGGTAAAATGAATTTGAATTGATTGAGGATTAGTCGGATTTGGGAGGAAAGTTCGTGTTAAGCATTTGATTGTGAAAGATTAAGATTTAAATCTTTGGAAGTCGATGAGTGTCGTATAGACGTTAACTGGTTAGTTCGTGTGATCACTCCAAGTAGAGGTAGACCAAGTCAAGAGATTTAATGCCGGAAAAGTATTAAGTAGTTTCTCGGAAGTTATGAAGTCATAGGTTATGTGATTACTGAGTGGAATTGTTAGAGACTAAATAAGTTGAATGTAATCAGGTTTTAGATGATAGCTTGATGGTAGCGAGATTGAGAAGAATTAGCTCTGAACTAGATTGTTATAGTCGAGTTCGAGCAATAAGTTTCGCTAAGCGTTTGATTAATATGTGGAGACATTATAGTCTTAAGAGATGAATTTTCATTTGAAAAGTGTTGAATTAATGATTAAGTTGGAGAAAGAAAGTTTTAGCATAAGTTGAATACTTGAGGTTGGTGATATGGATTCCAAGGAAATATGCTAAGATTACTAAGTGAGATTTACTAAGTTGGATTGAAATCTTAGGGTTAAGATTGATCTTGAGAGTCGGGAATCGCGTACGAGTAGGAGATCTTATGGTTGTAGGTGTGACAATAGGAGTTGAATCTTAGAAGATTGAAGACCTGAAGGTGAGTTTCGGGTTAAGACCATTGAGGTGTAGTATAAGAGAGATCTTGAAGTAAAGGAATTCTGGGTTGTGTGGAGTGTTAAGGTCGGTGATCGATTGATGTTGATTATGAGATTGCGGACATAATGACCATGTGATAAGATTTGAATGATGTTAGCATAATAGGTTATGATTATGGATAGCAGGACCAAGTGGTGAGTGTGGAAGCATGACGACACTTATCAGGTCGTTTGGGTAAGTGAAAGAGTTATAGTTTTTAAGAAACGGATATTCATTTAAGAAGTATTGAAGGATTAAAGGTCATTAGAGGACCAAACTTGGTGAAGGTTTAGGTTTTAAATCTATGAATGGTTGTCTAAGGTGTGTAAGACTCGAAGTTTGTAAGAATTTGATTGAGAGATTAAGAAGTTGATTGATGAGATGGTGATTGAGTCACAAAAAGTAAGGTGTTAGTATTAAGATGAATACCTGAGGTTGTCATATTTTGACAAGTTTCTTAGAGCCTAAGAGTGAATGAAACTTTGTTATGGATTTTGATGGTGCATATTACGGGTAACAAGTGAATTTTACTAAAGTTGAATGAGAATCCTAGGGCTAAGGTTAACCTAGTGAGCTGAGATTCCTGTGCACATAAGAGATTTGGTGGTGTTAGCGGTTACGATAACAGTTAAATCTCAGAATGTTGAAGGATCGGATGATGAAATGGCTAGTTAAGTCCCTTGAGGTATAGTTATGATGTAATCTTCTAGAGGATAAGTCTCGATTTGTGCGAAGGGTTAGGGATTTCAGTGAGTGTAAATAGGTTTGAGTGAGGGAAGTTTCGAGGAAGAAGACGGTAAAAACGGATTGTTAGATATTAAGAGGAGGATTATCTTATAAGTTGTTGATAAATTGATGTTGGAGGGGGATAAGATTAGTGAAGGACAAGGAATAAGGACATAAGTCGAGTTTTAATTCGAATAGTGACTAAGTAGAAGTTTGATTACTTGGTGTGTGTAAAAATAGTTACGAAGTTAGAGGTGTTTTAATGGACTAGCGGTTTCCAAGGGGGAGGATTCGTCTAGAAGTTATCGAACGAACAAGTGGAGTTTTGGACTGTAGATAAAGATCACGAGGACAAGTTGAGTATTTACCTTAAGATGACAGAGAGGCACCGAGTTTAAGAAGAATTTCGGACGACCGAAAGTAAAGAAGTAAGTGGCTAAGATGGTGCGACTGCACGGAATGCCAACCGGTATCATTTCAAGCAGAGGTCCGACGCAAGTAATCGAGTCAGACGATATGAGGTTGAATGATGTTTTGTCTTTTGAGACGCCGACAGTTAGCAGTGGGGATAGAAGAGTGAAACAATTAAGGGGAGAACAGATTGCTTAAGTAAAGAGTATGAGGAACAATGACACAGGCAATACTACATGAGAATTGGAAGATAAGATCGAGGAACTGTATTCCGGACTTTCTCAGAACTCTGAGTTTCGAGGACGAAACTTTCTTTTTGGAGGGGAGTATTGTAAGACCCGGATTTTCAGAACAAGTTAATTTCCGACTCACACGTAGAATCAGTGTAAGCGTGATAGGAGTTTGACATTTGAGAAAGATTAATGAAGAAGAAAGTTCAGGAATTGCTTGAGGAATGTTGCGTAGTTGTTTTCGGAGTTAGTGCGAGTCGTCTGCACACCTGCCTTATGGCGAGCGTGTCCAGAATAGGCTATTTCGCTCTTAAAGCAACGTTTTAAGTGAGATTTCGAACTCTTGGAAAATTTAAAGTTTCTCTTTATTTTTCCATCGACCAGCGTTTCATTTCGGAACTCTGGACTGTACGCACGATAGGTTTAACTTTTCGGATGTCCGCCGACGCTAATTTCTTTGCTTCGAAACCTTAGTTTTGAGCGAAGGATGAAGACTTTTTCTATTTGGGACATCTAACGAAGATTCCGTCCGCGCTGCCAGACTTGTTTCGACATTTCCAATCTTTCTTATGTTGGAAGTTTTGTCGTCTGAGCATCACAGCAAAAAGTAGTTTTTCGGGACACACTAACTTACACCGCTTTTGGCGTTTTGGATATCGTTTTTCCCAAATCTTAGATATTTGTTTTGAGTTCTGGAATTCTGACGCCAGAATCTCTCTTAGAATTCCACGGTGATCGTGCTGCAAAAATCGGAATCGCGAAATTTTCATTTTCCCGCGATTTCGCCTGCCTATAAATAGCTAAAAAAGCAAAAATTCCTTCATTTTCTTCCTTTTGTGGCTGAATTTCGTGGAGAGCAAGGGGGGAGGAGATTTTCGCGAAAACTTGACCAATCTTCGTGCAGTTCGTCCCTACTTCTAGGTATCGAGGTAACTAACACGATTCCTACCTCTGATTGTTGTTTCTGTTGCGTTTCTGAAGTCGTTTATGTGCTCACAGTTTTGAGCTTTTTCTAAAATTGTCCGTTTTCTTCGATTTCTTGCTTGGGTTATGTTCTCTAGGTTCCCATGAGCCTAAAACCTCTGTCAGTAAACTCTAATTGTGATCCAGTTGACAGGGATCTGAAAAACTGTTTCAAAACCTTTTTGTCTCACATTTCGAAACTTTATTGTCGAAAAGTCATAATCTGACTTCGTGCCTTTAGGATTTGTTGTCACGGATGTCATGAGGATCGTTGCTGTCAAATTTGTTTTCAGAACTGATAACTTTGAAGTTTTGAGCCTTTATTTTGGACCAAAATGCCCCTGGATAGCCGTATTTCGGCCCGATTGTCCGAAAATTGTTCTGACAGTTTCTTTGCCTTAGTTTTACCCTAAAACTACCTTGTGAATTGATTTGATCAAAGAAAAAGAGCCGAAGCCCTTTTTCCTTTGAGGCCGTGGACTATTTCCTTTAGGGGGGAGTTTTTCGGTTTCGAAAACTTGTCTTTTCGTACCTGATTGTCCTATTCTGAAGCTTTAATGCTTTGTCTATCGTTTATGTATTGTTTTGCGATCGAACTAATCGATTTTGTTTGGTTTCTGCTTTGTTTTTCTCCGAGGTTCAGTTGAGGGAACTTTGGAAGACTCAGAGAAATTGTTTGAGGAGAACTTTGTTTGCGAAGCTGGAACAGCTCGAGGTTAGGGCAACTTACTATATCAGCTATGATTGCATGATAGGCGTCGATAAATTCGACTTATGCTTTATCTGATGTTGTTTATGATGTTGAGTTGATGTTATGATACTTTTCCATAACTTGTGATGTTGTGCTTTTGTTGGATTGTGCGTTTTGACGCGACTTCGGAGTGGAGATTCATTGATCTCGTGATCTTTGATATTTTGGGTTGGATGAGCAACCCTAGGCAAGTCCAAATGAGGGGTTTGAGACCTAGCCTGGTTGGTATTTGTTGGTTTACTTAGACTTTCCCCGGGAAACTTCTTTTGGGTGGTTGGTTTTCGGAAAACGTAGAAGGATTAGAATTTCGAAAACTAAAGACTTGGGAAACCTAGATTTTGAGAAATAAACTCATAACCTGACTAATCTGAATTGAAATCATTTTTATTAATGTTTAAGTATAGGAAAACTGAAGGGGAAAATATTTACGAAAGACGGGGAAAAGTCGACCTTTGTTGTGAGTTATTGGAATTGGGGAAAGCCACTAAGGTGAGCTATGGTGATGATTGAAAGTCACCGAGTACTTTACGTACTCTTGTTGATGGGGTTGTGTTGTATTGACCGACATTAATCCCTTGGGTTCTCTTGTTGTTGGAGCGGTGTTGTCTTGACCGACACCTAGTGCTCTTGTTGTTTGGGCTGTGTTGTATTGACCGACACTAGACCCTTGTGTTTTCTTGTTGGAGTTGTGTTGTAATGACCGACACTTACTCCGAGTTGTGTTGTATTGACCGACACTAACTCATTGGGTTGTTTGAGATTGGGTTGTGCGCTAGACACTTTCGTGGTAAGGACGATTCGTTGTTTGGCTAACCACGTTGCATTCAATCGGGTGAATAACGGGAATGGTTCACCTGTGCATATCATGGTGAATAACGGGAATGGTTCACCTTGCATAAATGATGAATAACGGGAATGGTTCATCATATGGTGAATAACGGGAATGGTTCACCAAGGATGAATAACTGGAATGGTTCATCCAGGATGGATTTCATCCAGGATGGATAACGGGAATGGTCCATCCATAGTGAAGAACGGGAATGCTTCACTTGTGGCGAACGGGAACGCGTCACAAATCCGGATTCATATTGTGCATTTCACGCATACATTCATGCTGACTGAGACTGTGTGCTGTTTGTTTATTGAAGCAATGTTAGAGCCATAACATGCTAGGATTACTTATATGCTTATATAACAACTTATATATATACCCCGTCACATGTTGAGTGTATATGTACTTATTGCTGTGAGTTGACCCTAGCGCCTTGGCTTTGTTTGTATGTTTGTGTTTGGGCGGTCGGCCTGCTGCCAGATGTCGATGGTCGACTGGTTCTCGACGGTCTCTCCCTCGGGGGGATCAGATATGAGTTGCTGGATCGGGATGCCCCCACCGCTTGGGTGATCGATGTTGCTGGTCACCGGGCGACGTATCGGGGAAGGGTCATGGAGGACCGGACTGACGAGCGTGGACGTCTGACGAAAGGAGTTCTATGGCGCATGGAGTTGAGCTTCAACTTGCCGACTTCAGATCGTTGTGGGTTTGGCACTGGGAGGTTAGGTTTGGGCAGGCGTCATGTTTTGTGTAGAGCTCTGATTCGTTTTGCTTTTGGGATCGGGTAGGTTTCCGACGCATGACTTTTCGTGTGGTTCTCTTACTGAGGGATCACAGTGAGTCAGTTGGACCATAGGGGTCTTTGCTTAGGCCATATTGAGGCCGACTTTCTCCTAGTGGTTTGTAATTATAATTTTCTCACTTACACTTCTGGGTTTGTATATTTGCCTGCAGGCGTACTACTTTGGAGTCACTGCGGCTTCGCGTGACATGGAGTGCAGCTGAGGCTGTACAGATGTATATATTGTATATCGGTTAGTTAGTTGTTGGGGTTTGTCTTTACTTTCTTATCACTTTGATTTAAAGGAAAGAAAACAAAAAAAAAATTACCTGTTTTCCGCGTAAAGATTATTTTTGGTTACTAAAGTGACACCTGGAAATCGGTGTGTTACAGGGAGCATAGTTGCAATTCTAAGTATGGACCTGAAACTGTAATGAATAATGATACATACATGATTTCTTGGTAACCTGAAATGGCTATGGGCTATGTGCTTGGAAAACCAATCATGAGGCATGAAGGTTATGATGATTTGAAACAGAGCCTAAAGGACTTAATTTTCCTATTTGCATGAGGGGGGATTTGAATAAAGGGTCCCATTTGTGTGTTTTGTAATTTGTTGATAAATCTTTCTCTATTGATTATATTCCCTTTCAGCTATATTTAAAAGACTTGGTAGTATCATTTTCATTTTCATCATATTTCAGGAAGAAGTGACTTTGAATTTGCTAGAGACAAGCAGCAGTGGGAAGTGGCTATTGTCATCAAAGAAAAGGAAAGGGATGCTTCTAAGGTAACCTGAACTTGCCACTGCTTTCAAGTGTAGTTGGTTGTTGTATTTCATATTGGCTTGGGATGTGCTGATTTTGTTGTTCATTTAAATAGACTAGAACTTTCAATCAATTTGCATTTCAGAGGGCAACGCATCTGGCAAGCTGCTATGGAAACAGTATTCTGAAACAGATATTCGAACAACACAACATCTCTCTACTTTCTTTATCTTTGCTCAGGCAGCAGGGTTGTATTTCAGAGGGCAACGCATCTGGCAAGCTGCTATGGAAGATTTAAAGTCAAAAGGGATGCGCTATGCTAAACAGGTTTACCTTTGAAAAATTTCAGGAAAAAAAACTTTGGCTGTCTAGATTCTGTTTGACATCATTTATGTGTTTCCTTTTTAGGCTCTTCTATCTGGATGTTCTGCTGGAGGTTTATCATCTATACTACACTGTGATGAATTTAGCGAGTTGTTTCCTAGAACCACAAGAGTGAAGTGCTTAAGTGATGCTGGATTATTCCTTGATTCGTAAACATCATCCGATAAACTTCAATTCTGATCTATTATTCATAGGATCTGGTTATAGATCTTAATTCTGATTAGTTCATATACTTTTAGTGAGAAAATAATTGTCTGAAATTGCATAATTGCAGTGTTGACGTATCTGGCCATCGCAATTTAAGGAATATGTTCAGAGCTGTGGTCACCTTACATGTATGTTCTAAATTGAAAATTTCTTATTGCTGTCTTCTGTTTCTATTTCATAGTAGATAGTAAAACATGAGGAATCTCTGAACTTAGTTTCTGTCTTCTATTTCTATTTTATGGTTGGATGTTGTCAGTAACTTCTAATTTTGCTTGAATATTAGCAAGACATATATGATGGCTGGAACATGAATTAATATTGTATCTTTGCATAGCAGGGAGTGCAAAGGAACCTTCCAAGGAGTTGTACCAGTCACCTCAATCCAATTCTGGTAACTACTAACTAGTAACTACTATTCCGGTTCATGCCTGTAAAATTACACAACTATTATAATTGAATTCTATTTTGTAAGAAAACTGGGTGTGATAATCCTGGATAAAGTCAAGAATCGTGAGCGTGCACTTTCCAAACAAATTATTTCGACCCTGTAATTGTCTGGGTTCACGAAATCTTTGTTGGGATAATGCTTGACAATCAATCTGTTTCTTGGCACAAGAGAACAGATAAAGAAAGTAGAGAGATGTTGTGTTGTTCGAATATCTGTTTCAGAATACTGTTTCTGGTTTTTCTGTGCCCTTTTCCTTAGGCTGCAAGCAACCTTATATAGAAGGTTGTGTTTGCACGAATGGTCACAATTGTTCCGAAAAGTCACAATTCTTCAAACAGCCAGGGGCTCCGCCCCTTGGACCCCGGTTCGTATTCGCGGTCAATTATGCGTTGGCTCACCGAGCGTGCACTCCGCACTAACCTGACTCGATTCCGAGCCTAACGCGTAATTGCATCAGCCTATAGTAGATCACATTACTACTAAAATACATTGATGATTCTAAAATCACCAACAAATCCCCCCCATTTTAGTGTAATCCTTGATCTACTCAGTTTATAACACACAGATATAACGATCAAACAAATGCATAAATGAAAATATCTTGCGATTGAATTTCCACTTTAGTACAAATACACATTCCAAATACTCGAGAATCGGGGTGTCTTAAAGATTGAACCCGTCAACCCATTTGAATATCTAAAGATACTGTACACATATGTTTCTACAACACTCTACTATTCATACTTGACACTTTACAAGCCATGTGTCCTTATCCATTAGTAAGCATATAGGAAGCCAAGTCCAAGCTTCTTGAAGCGGCAAAACTTCATGCTTACATAGGTGATCCTTTTAATCTTGCACCTGCATTTACAATTTTCCAAAAGAACCATTAAGAAGATATACTTCAACCTAGCCATCACTTGCAGGTCTGAGCACATACCTTGGGAAGATAAACACAAGTGCTCCAATCTCTAACTATGATCTTTCCACATTGAATTCAGCTTCTAACGTTGTATTAGAAGGGAATTGGGTATAACACAGGTAGTAGATTTAAATGGACTTTAATCCCATTCCAATTACCGACTTCTTCACTAAGTCTCTAGCTAACCCCTTCGTCAAGTGGTCAGCTAAGTTTTGTTGCGACCGAACAAACTCAATGGATATCACCCCATTCAAGATTAATTCCCTAATCATACTATGTCTAACACCCAAGTGTCTAGACTTTTCATTGTACATTTGACTATAAGCCTTGGCCAATGTGGCAGCACTATCACAACAGATAGAAATTGGTGATATCGATTTAGGCCATAATGGAATCTCATATACCAAGTTTCTTAGCCATTCCGCTTCTTTACCAGCAGCAGCTAATGCTACAAACTCTGATTCCATTGTAGAACTAGTTATACATGTTTGCTTCTTGGAAGCCCACGAGATGGCACCTCCTCCAAGCAAGAACACCCAACCACTTGTAGAGGATGAGTCTTCAACATTATTTATCCAACTAGCATCCGAATAACCCTCTAATACCGAAGGAAATCCCACATATGACAATCCATAATTCATAGTACCCTTCAAGTACTTGAACACCCTAGTTATCGCATGCCAATGATGTCTACTAGGATTACTAGTAAATCTGCTCAACTTTCCAACCGCAAAAGCAATATCCGGTCTAGTGCTAATCATAGCATACATCAAAGAGCCTATAGCTCTTGAATATTCGAGCTGATCCACAGGTTTACCTGTATTTGGCATAAGTTTTTCACTCGGATCCATGGGAGTACTAACCGGAGAACAACTTTCATGATTAAACTTCTTGAGTATTTTCTCAATGTAATGAGATTGCGTAATTACAATCCCCTTATTCTCCCGTTTAATCTTAATACCAAGAATAACATCCGCTTCTCCCATATCCTTCATGGAGAAATTTGATGACAAGAAATTCTTTGTTTTATCAACTTGATTTTGGTCCGGGCCAAAGATCAACATGTCATCCACATATAGACAAATAATAACTCCTTTACCGGATGTATCAAATTTGCTATATACACATTTGTCAGCTTGGTTTAGAATAAAACCACTGGACAAAACAACCTCATCAAATTTTTGATGCCATTGCTTCGGAGCTTGCTTCAGCCCATACAACGACTTAACTAGCTTACACACCTTATGCTCATTACCAGGCATTACAAATCCTTCCGGTTGCTACATATACACTTCTTCTTCCAAATCACCATTCAGGAATGCTGTTTTGACATCCATTTGATGGATCACTAGATTGTGAATAGCCGCTAAAGCAATCAACAATCTAATAGTAGTGATACGAGCAACTGGAGCATAGGTATCGAAGTAATCAATCCCTTCCTTCTGTCTAAAGCCTTGGATTACCAATCTAGCTTTAAACTTGTTAATTGTACCATCGACTTTCATCTTCTTTTTGAAGATCCATTTGCAACCCAATGGTTTACAGCCTGGTGGTAAATCAGATAATACCCAAGTATTATTTTCCATGATAGAACTCATCTCTTCATCAATTGCTTCTTTCCAAAAAGCAGAATCTCGAGATTTCACAGCTTCATCATGCGTTCTTGGATCCTCCTCTATACTATAGCAATAATAGTATTGATTATCAATCTGATCCTTTGATCCCTCAACTAAATATAATTGGAAATCCGAACCATAAGATTTAGGTTTTCTAGCTCTTTTGCTTTTCCGAAGTTCGAGTGTCTCACTTGGTACATCAGTTAAATGATCATCCTTTGTAGGTTCATCCGACTTAGATATAAGGTCCTTTGGTCTAGGTATAGAAGAGAAACAATTCTCATCAAATATGGCATCTCTTGATTCTATAATTGTGTTAATAGAAACCGAGTCATTAGGTTCTATAACATAGAACCTATAGGCTTTGGAATGTTCAGCATATCCAACGAAGATGCAAGCTACACCCTTTTCACCCAAAGTTTTCCTTTTAGGATCCGGGAGTCTAACCACGGCCCTACAACCCCAAACACGTAGAAATGTTAAGTTGGGTCGTTTCTTATACCAAAGTTCATATGGGGTAGTCTTGTTCCTTTTATTAGGAACCCTATTTAACAAATAGCAAGCCGTTAACATGACTTCTCCCCAAAACCCTTCACTCAAACCAGAATAGGATAACATGGCGTTCACCATTTCTTTAAGAACTCTATTCTTCCTTTCAGCCACACCATTTTGTTGAGGTGTATAAGGTGCCGTAGTCTCATGAATGATTCCTACGGATTGGAAGAATTCGGGATCATAATATTCACCACCTCTATCCGTACGTAATGTTTTAATCATCACATTCTGTTGCAATTCAACTTCAGTTTTATAAACTCTAAATTTATCTAAGGCTTCATCTTTAGAATGCAACAAATAAACATAACAGAATCTAGATGCATCATCTATGAAAGTGACAAGATACTTTTTATGTCCTAATGATGGAGTAGCATGCAAATCACATAAATCACTATGTATCAATTCAAGTATGACAGATTTCCTTGTTATGCTTTTAAAAGGTTGCCTAGTAATCTTTGTTAACATGCAAGTTTTACACTTTTCTACATTTCCATCAAAAACAGGAATTAAATCATCTTTAGACATTTCAAGCATTCTTTTATAATGTACATGTCCTAGACGAGCATGCCATAAAGAAGATTTAATAACATTCGAATTGGTCATAAATACAGAACCAGAATCATTAGGAACTCCATTCAAATTCATCATAAACATACCATTATTATAATATCCAAATCCTACAAACACACCAGACTTTGATAATACATATTTATCGGATTCATACACTTGCTTGTATCCAAGCTTATTCAATACAGGACCAGAAACTAAGTTCTTACGTAGTTTAGGAACATACAAAACATTAAACAAAGTAATAGTTTTTCCAGAACTGAATTCTAACACCACGCTTCCTTTGCCTTCAACAGGATCAAAGTGATGATCTCCCATGTAGAGGACAGATCCATCTTCCACTGGAACAAAAGTCTTTAATCAGAAACGATCCCTGCAAACATGTGTTGTGGCGCCAGAATCAATCCACCACGCAATAGCATCATCCTGCACATAAAATGCTTCAGAAATTAATGAAACTGAATGTTTAATCAAAATATTCAAGTTATGAATTGATTTCTGACCTTGTTCTTGGGATTGGTCCTTAGACCCCTTTCCCGAACCACTTGCATTCGCGTTATCATGCTTTTTCCAGAACGACAATCCCTCTTGAAGTGGCCTGTCTTACCACACTTCCAGCATTCTAGTTTCGGTTTCTTGTTAGAACCGAAACTTCCTTTGTTGTTCTTGAAAGCACGCTTCTTTCCTTTGTTTTTGTTGTTATTGTTCTTACTACCCTCCTCGATCATATTAACCGAGGGACCAGCAACTTCTTTTCCTTTTCCCTTGTCACTCTCCTGCGCTCTTAGAGATTCTTCTATGCGCAAGTGACTTCCAAGTTGGACCAAAGACAATTCGTCTTTTCCATGCTTCAAATTGTGTTTGAAATCCTTCCATGAAGGGGGCAACTTGTCTATGATACTTGAGACAGATATTGTTTCATCCATCTTCAATCCGTGCCGTGTGAATTGTCCAAGAATTCGTAGAAGTTCATTGTATTGTTCCATGACAGACCTTGATTCAACCATTTTGTAATTGTTGAAATCAGTCACCAAGAACTTCTTACTGGATGAGTCCTCTGCCATGTACTTGGCTTCAAGACAATCCCACAATTCCTTTGCAGATTCCACATTTTGATAAATATCGAATAAAGGATCAGACATACCGTTAAGAATGTGTCCTCTGCATATGTAGTCGTCATTCTCCCACTTTGATCTGCTTCTTATATTTTCAACAGTTTCTTCCTCCAGAAGTTCAGGAATCGGTGTAGACAGAACGTATACCACCTTCAATGTTGTCAACAAGAAATGCATCTTCTTCTGCCAACGCCTGAAGTCTTGTCCTTGAAACTTGTCCAATTTCCCGAACTTAGTAGTCATCTCCTTGACAGCGCCTTCTCCAGCCATGATTATCAGAAAATAATTTGTTCGTTTGTAAGAAAACTGGGTGTGATAATCCTGGATAAAGTCAAGAATCGTGAGCGTCCACTTTCCGAACAAATTATTTCGACCCTGTAATTGCCTGGGTTCACGAAATCTTTGTTGGGATAATGCTTGACAATCAATCTGTTTCTTGGCACAAGAGAACAGATAAAGAAAGTAGAGAGATGTTGTGTTGTTCGAATATCTGTTTTAGAATACTGTTTCTGGTTTTTCTGTGCCCTTTTCCTTAGGCTGCAAGCAACCTTATATAGAAGGTTGTGTTTGCACGAATGGTCACAATTGTTCCGAAAAGTCACAATTCTTCAAACAGCCAGGGGCTCCGCCCCTTGGACCCTGGTTCGTATTTGCGGTCAATTATGCGTTGGCTCACCGAGCGTGCACTCCGCACTAACCTGACTCGATTCCGAGCCTAACGCGTAATTGCATCAGCCTATAGTAGATCACATTACTACTAAAATACATTGATGATTCTAAAATCACCAACATATTTTTGTCACTTGAGAGGAGATATATTTTGTGAAAATGGGTATAATACGTAGATGAAATTCTAATATTGTAAAAAAAATTCAATGTAGAGAGACATCTCATTTCCTTTTTTTGGTATTTTATTTTCAGTGCTTTTTCCCTCAGCACTTAATTGCCAGTGTAAGGACACCACTATTTCTTCTGAATGCAGCTTATGATTCTTGGCAGGTAATTTCCTTCCACCATTTCCTTCACAGTTGGTTCCAACATGAAGTCAAATAATAGTCTCTTTAAAATTAAGAACCCCTCTAATTTTACCTGTGTCAGGTTAAGAGCACATGAATAGGAGTAAAAACTATGCAATTGTTCCACATCCTAATAATAAAAGAAAAGAAATGATATTGTTCCTTTGAATCAGTAATCTTAAACTTACAGCTTTCACATTATTAAATTTATCCCATGAAAATATCCATGCTTATTTGGGAGCAAGCTCTTGTCACTGGTCAGCGTTTTCTTATCTGTGATTGGTTTCAATTTTCTCAGGTTCAAGAGAGTGTCGCTCCACCATCTGCTGACTATCACTGGAATTGGATGGAATGCAGAAAAAATTATGCACGTTGCAGTTCACCACAGATACAGTATCTCCAAGGTAACTAATTAAAAATTTCAAGAGTAGATTTTGGCTTTTACCATTTTGAGTTTCATGATCCCAGTTATTCTCAGTATGGTTACTGCTTAGTGGCAATATCATTAACCTTGAATGAAACAGGTTTCCGTAGTCAAATGCTTAGAGTTACAAGAGGCTTCTCAAGGGCTCGTAAAAATGGGTTGTTCATAAATTCATGTTTCTCGCATTGCCAATCTGAAAGACAAGATACATGGTTTGCACGCAATTCTCCTCGTATTGGAAATAAAGTACATCTATTCTTCTTACTCATTCATTACAGGTAACTCATTATGTTACTTTTGTCAACCTGGTGGAAGACATAAACTAGAGTTGGTTCCTAGGAGCACTTGTTAGTGCGCTTGTCCACTTTGGATCAGCAGTGTCCACAATTGATTTTTGCAAAATTGATTATAGTAAAAGGGAGTTGAAAGTGAAGTGATTTATATTTGGATATGTTTATGAAAAAAATGGTTGTCGTAGGGTTATGTTGTCAAATCTAGTTGTCAAATCTCTGAATTGATTAGGTTCAATGCAGAAGCTGCTCTCTCTAGCTTTTACCAAAATTAATTTTAGGACTCAAATCAATTCTCCAAAATGAATCTCAATAATCTATATTATCATTTAGAATTTATTTTGCTCTATCAGAATTGATTATGAGGTCCCTATTGAGGAACCAAACACATACTTATATGCCTTGCTACATGAATACTTATAGCATGTTCTCTTTCCTCATAATCAATTATGACACCCAGAAGCTACTCACATAAGCTTTTTCCTAAATTTATTTTGGTTTTAGAATCAATTGGTGATGAAATTACACTAAACTGTTTAAAATGAAACTCGGCCATTAGAGGATAAATTTCATTCATTGTATAACTTGTCTGTTTATTCTTCAGTTCACTTTTAGTTTGCCTAATGATTGTCTGAAAAATACAAGCAGGGGATTGCAGAGTCTGTTGGGAATTGGTTTTTTGACAGAAGTAGTGTCCAGGCTATCGGTTGTGCTTACCCTTGTGACAAGACTTGCCATAATTTGGTTTTCAAGTGATAGACCACCAAAGTATCATTCTTTTTATAACTTTTCTACTGCCCTTGTATTGCAAATGCATCATTAGAATCTCAAAGAAAAAAGAAAAAGAAAGAAAAGTCATTGCCAGGGAATACAAGCTCTGATATATTGTCAATTTGTCACAAAAATCATAATATTCATTCATACAAACACAACCAGTGGATTGAGCTTAATCAATTCTCTCATTGAATCAATATTTTTGTATGTGCATCCCGGTTCCTGTCTGTGGAACTTCATTTACATGGCCTGTGTTCACAGTGACTGAGGAGTTTTGCTTTTGTATCATCCCTCATCAGGATAACATTATCCTATTATGTTATTATGTACATAATTATTTACATATTGTTATCCTCTTTGTATTTAATTATACTTGTTGAATTGATGAAATAGCGTTTTGCTATCTCTCTCAACTCTCAACCCTCAACTCTCAACCCTCATAAATGTTGTTGGTATAAACTTAGTGAAATCTTACAATATCCTAATAAAGTAGTCAATGTTACTTCACAGATTGGGCATGTATGCAGCAGGGTTCACTGCTATAATTGTAAAATCACTTGAATTATTATGTGCAAATCTATACTCGTTAAAAGTTATAAATTTTCGTTTTTTGAGTAACATGTTTTGGATTATAAACCAAATAAACACTAATTAAGGTGGGATAGAAATCTTTTGTCACAGTCCCATTTTCCAGTTCCGCCGGTGAAAATTTCACTTTCACTTAAAAGAACATGAGTGTTTTGAGTACAAACTTATAAGGATAGTTTCTAATTGAAATGACAAAATCTTATAAATAATACAAGAAATTGGGAGATGATGTTGATCCATTTAGTTGAGCCTTGATTTAAGAACTGAGGTTTCATCACATAATAATTTAATTTTGAGGGTTGATATTCTCTGCAGTTTGTAACCTTAGTCCCACATTAATCTCTCTAGTATACTAGAGGGGATCCTTTTGCATACCCTTCTTGCTATTTACCCACCCCAATCATTTTAAATTAAGAAAATTGTGAATTTTCTGGCCTTTGGGTATGTAACGAAAAGGAATGTGCAATAATCTCCTAAACTAGAATTGATAAGTTATATTTTTTTATTGCTACTCCAAAATTACTTTAGTTTATTTATTTATTAGAAGGCATGTATTGCAAAGGGATATACAAAGAAAACAATTGATTAGGTCTAGATAATGCACTAAGGTATCTTTTTCTATTTAAGAAAATTAGAAAAAGACATATATCCAATCTCAAACCTACATCGATAGTAACTTCATTGCCCAATATATGTACCTTATAAACACGTACTGATGTACGCACTAAGATCTAGATTGGTTGACCAGAAATAAAATTGGACTCATTACATGTGCAGTTAAATACACTATTTTTCTTTAGTATGTCTTTTTATTAAGCACTAGTAATAAACTTAAAATATTACTTTAATATTAAAGTTAACCATGAAAAAAATATAAATTAAAAAATTATTTAAATCTTAATAATAAAATTAATATATATGTTATTATGTTTGTGTGAGTAAGGTTAACAATCATAATAATCATATTTTCAATCTTCTATGAATAATTTTTGGAAACTCTATACCTTGACCCATTTGATGAATAAAATTAATTTTATTGATACTTATAGAATTGAATCAGAACCTAATTGTCATAGTAGGAGTTACAATTCCACTTCAGCTAGTTGAAATCTTTGACACCAATAAAATGTTGACATGAAGTCCTCCAATCTCCATAAAATCACTCCATTGACTGAACTTAGGCAGAGACAAGCTAACATGGGTGTAATGAAATGAAATTCTTATCCCACAACCACAAGACACGTAAAATATTAGAGGAAACAACTGAAGTTCCATATTGAAGCCAAACGACCAATAAATCCTAGCACAATTGATATTTGACATAAAATTGGCTTTCTTAAACTTGTTATTAAGGGTTCAAACCTTACTCACGTGTATGAAAAAATAAGGCTTAAAAGCTCATTTGGTCCCCCACGAATGCGATTTGTGCAAAAGTGGTCCCTAAACTATTTTTTTAGCATTTCCAATCCCACACATTATGCTCCGTTAATACTGTTCGTCCCTCATTCTTTTTCCGTCAAATATTAACGTTTTAAGCTTACGTGTCATCTTTTAATAACATTTGAATAGAGAAAATTAATAAAAAATAAAAAATTATCACTCAATTAACAAAAAAAAAGGAGGCTCTGCTAGCCAACGCAGGAAGATCATCCTTCCACCCCAGCGCCGCCACCTCCGCAAGCCAGCGCCGCCACGCCGACCGCCGCTCTTTCCACTCCGTCCACCATGCCGTTC